>NC_031997.1:308241-353484 GCF_001879085.1 Nicotiana attenuata
ATGTCTCGAAATAATTTAATTTTAATTTTTATTTATTTTTATACTTAATGACATGTTTTATAGACATAAAAATTCGCATGGTATGTTTAAGATCACAAGTTTAAAAAAAAAAAATTCTTAAAATCTTGTGTCCAAACAAACTCCCCTGCATAAATTAAGATCAAGAATATAATAGATTTAGCCTTTTAAGTTTTTAGGGGTAAGGATAAATTTGATCTCAACCATTATGAGTTTGACGTGATCTCCACGCCTAATTTCTTTCATCCAAATTTCTTAACTCTGAAAAGAATAATATATAATTAAAAGGATATAATCATATGAGACCACTAAGATTATATAAAGATTTGGATGTCAAGCACATGGGGATAGACATTAATGTTTTTAACAAAAAAAGCTTAACTCGAGTAATATTTTTTACCTTAAATATCAAGCTCACGATTTGATTTTTAAATTAGTCAACCAAAGAAAATTAATCCTATTTACAATATAATTTTCCGGCGGAAGAAATTCAATTAACTATCTTACCAACACTTAACTTCGCCCCTTAAACCACATCCAGTGTCCGCTCTGAGATGTCCTAAAATTATTTTCCCTCGGTTTTAATTTATGTGAAGGAATTTAATTTATCAGCCCTTACCATTTTTCTTTTTCCTTTGTTATAACATGTTTGGCCAATTTAATGGGAAATCAAAAGTGCTACTAATTTCTTTTTAAAAAAGGCTTATTTTATAGAATTAAAGTGTTTGGTCAAATTTTCCGGAAAAAAAGTAGCAGAAGCTATTTTCTCATAATCTAAAAAGATAATTCCTTTTTTTTTTCATAAGCACTTTTAAAACTTTGGCCAAATTCAAATTGTTACACTCCAAAAGTAACTTTTTCGCAAAGTACTTGACAAAAAGCAATTTAGTTTGTTTTTTGAAAGCTTGGATAAACAAGCTATTTAGTTTTTTTTTTTTTTAAAAAAAGACACATATTTATATTTGGAAATTTTTAAATTGTAAATGTTTCGTTCTAACTTTAATTATTTATTCTTGTAAACAAAGAAATGTCATATAAAAAGAATGTAAATAATATGATGGGTCCCACTAATGGTTGACAACTGTTGATTTACATAATTTGGTTGTACTTCCATATAAACTATTTCCACTCTGAGCTGTCCACATATATATATATATATATATATATATATATATATATATATATATATATATATATATATATATATATATATATATATATANATATATTCAAGCTTCCACGCTTATCCAACAGAGAAGGAAAAATAGTATATATAAGTTTGGTTATGTGATATGTGAATTTTGAACTGATTGAGAAAAACGGAAATGTCAATATCTGCAGCAAATGGTTTGTTCTCAACTTATTCAATTTGCAGTAATGCAGCTGGGATTGCAGGTACCAGCCTTTTCTTTTATTCTATCTGGCTTTCTTTAGTGATCGGAATTATTGGCCCGATTAATTCAGATTCGCGTTGCATAAGTTCATTTATGGGAAAGCATAATTGTATCAGGAATTTCTTCATTCCGAAGGCTCAAACCCTTGGGAGGCGGAGCCAGGATTTGAAGTTTATGAGTTCGGGAATTTAGTCTTCTTAAGTCACTGGGTTCTAATTTAATAATTTATACATATTCAATGGATTTCTTAAGACAAACACATGGTTTATACAAAAGCTACTGGGTTCGGCAAGGCTAGCTCCGCCTCTGTTGGGAGGTCACGGGTAGCTGACCTTTTAAAGGGGAGCCTTGGCGTAACTGGTAAAGTTATTGTCATGTGACCAGGAGGTCACGGGTTCAAGCCGTGGAAACAGCCTCTGGCAGAAATGTAGAGTAAGGCTGCGTACAATAGACCTTGTCATCCGACGGTTCCCAAGGCCCGAGTATAGCGGAAGCTTTGTGACCCGGCATGTGAAACAAACAAATGAAGGCTCGAACCCGAGACCTCTGGGTATATTGTATTGCAGAACTAGTTATATTCCAAGAAACTTTGCTGGGAAACAATATTTGGCTGTACATTAAATTAAAGTCTCAAGAATCTTAACTTGCTGCTTCTTGTGTTGGCTTTTTTTCCATTGGAATATACATATTTTTCTTCTTGCATCTTGTATTCGAAATCACTAGCTAGATTAATTTGAATTCACATTGTGGAAGGTCCACTTAAGGTGAAGTCGTGACGAAGTCCAGAAATTCAATAAGCGTGTTCAAATTTTGAACACCTTTTGTCACTAGGCTATGCAAGGGTGTTCAAAGCCTATTTTTTGTCAGTCATAATATTTTACCCTTAAACATAATTTTTCTTGTTCAGTTGACCACCCTTGGCGACACATAATTTCGCCCCCGAGGGGAAGTACTATAAGGTTTTCTCTGTTCACAGGACTCGAACCCGTGATCTTTGATCGTCACGGGTACTGGAGAATAATCTCATTCATTCCACCACTCTCTTAATTGCAACATATACATATGAGAAGTTCTCTGTTTGTAAACTAATAGAGAATTTTGTTTATTTGCACATAGTTAGTCTGTATAACTTAAATTCGTTATTAATAAGAGGAAAAGATAAGAAGAATTGATGTATAAGCTTATTTTGTTTTTGCTTTTAGATATCAATACTTCTTCAATTTTGCCTTCCAATCTTGCTAGTGACCAAATGTTTGGCTTTGGCATATTGCAGGGAACCTTTTTGCATTTGTTTTATTTGTGTCACCAATGTAAGTATCTAAATCTTTAAAAAAGAACTGTACATTAATATGTCGATAACATATATATACGTGTGACACAGTGTGAGTGTGTGTGTGCGTGCGCGCTCGCGCATTTAAACTGATGTTTTCCGCTCCCTTTCTTTCAGACCAACATTCAGAAGGATCATCGGAAGCAAGTCAACAGAACAGTTTTCTGGGCTGCCTTATATTTATGCGCTCTTGAATTGCTTAAGGCCCGTTTGGCCATGAGTTTTGCCAAAATAAATTTGGAATTTATTTTCAAAACTCATGTTTGGCCATAAATTTTGCCCATATTTTGGCCAAATCCCAAATTTCAAATCCCAAAATCAGCTATTGAGCTGATTTTGGGCCAAAATCCCAAAACTTGGGAATTATATATATGTTTTTCCAAAATAAAGTTGGAAAATATGTTTTGAAAACGTATGTCCAAACACATTTTCATCTTCAAACCAAACTTCACCCAAATAAGATTTTTCAAAACAAATTTGGGATCTATGGCCAAACGCTAGCTTAATATGTCTCTGGTATGGAACGCCAATAGTATCTCCTGGTATTATACTGGTTTTCACTGTCAATTCAGTTGGAGCAGTATTCCAGTTGGTTTATATAACCATCTTCTTCATATTTGCAGAGCGGGAAAAAAAGGTCAGATTTTTTACCTCCCAATGAATTGTATGACTTTCTCATCTAAAAATTTAAGCCGTTAGAGAACACACTTTTATTTACTTAAGTATGTCTTTAATATGCCCCTTTACGTGCAAGCATAACTACATTCTTTTAGATGAACTTCGTTTGCTCTCATACCTTCTCGAATTGTGTGACTATCTCCATCTAAAAATTTATGTTGTTTAAAAAACACACTTTGGTTCTATGTTGCTAAGACTCTTAAAATGTCGTCGGATGAGCGTTGGATCCTCCAAAAGTAGTATATTTTTGAAGGATTTGACACGGGTACTACAACATTTTTGGAGAGTACGAGCAACATAGCTTATGTTTACTTAATAATTTAACTCCCTTTATTGTTGTCAACTTGCTAACACAAGACGATGCTTATAGCATTACATGTTCATTATTGTAAGTTGATCAACCAGAGCAATGGCCTAATTAAGACATATTTTATTGATGTTAGTTGATGAGACTAATATAAGATATTCTTTTGCAGAATTTGGTGATCAGAACAAGGAGTGTTGAGTATAAAGAATTTCTGTTTCCCTTTTAATAATTGTGTTTAAGTCCTAAAAGATGACTGTATAAAGAAATTTACACGATCCGCTCATTTAAAAGTCTACCTTCTCTGCACGTGCGATGCACGTGTATTTTATATCATATTTTTACAAAATATATACTAAAATTAATTAATACTTACATAATTGAAAAATATTGGATTTTATCAAAGATTACATATTAAATATGCCAAAAGCTAGTGTAACCTTAAGACCTTTTTATGAATACAGTAAAAAAGCACACTCTCATACCAACTCTAACTTGATTTTTCTAGCCATAACGTTACCAATTAAGTATTGGTATATCTTTTTTATGAGTTTGATTGCTTCAATAGACGACGTAAAAAGCAACACTCCTTGATCGACTTTTTTCCCTATATCTTTCATCCATAACATAACCAATTGTGCTTTAGCATAATTATCTTCTCAAAGTTAATTGTTTTTTTTTTACGGGAATATTCAAGTCTCTGCATTTTTATGTGAATGTACATGTCATGCACAAAATTAAGCTTCATAATATAAACCTACGAATAATTATTACATTTATTCATCAATAAGTATTAAGAGCTCAAATCTACAAAATGAATCATTTTTTATCCACCGAATGAAAATTAGATAATCAAGTATGATAAAATTAAAGAAAAAAGAGCTCTCCTCCTCTCCCTATTTAACTAAATAGGACTTAGATAAAGGCAATATAACTTTGACAAAAAAAATATTTATAAGATGTGAAAATAAATTTAAAGGAGAATTAGATAGAGGAAAGCTTAGGACGAATTGACACATGTTGCTTTGTCCTACTTTCCTAAAATGATTCTGTTATAGTAAAAATATATTACTACTATTCCTAAGAAGTGTATGGTGCATATGTAACTTGAAAAGTGAAACAAACTAATTAAAAGCAGTAGAGTGGGGACTAACAGAACTGTTGGTAAATAGATATGCAATTTCATCTTTCTCAAATATATATAGAATTTTGTCTGCAAGAGCAAGAAACAAATAATAGCAGAGTTATAAGTCATATGGCAACATCTTTCGTCGTAGATCCATATTCTCAAGCTATTTATGTTACAAAAGATTTTACTATGAATCTTTTCTGGACTTCATTAGAGTAATCTTATAGTCTTATTTCACATGAAAATATATGTAGAAATATAACTACGGAAGAAATAGTCAAATGTCAACGATCCATCACCCATGTACTCACACTAAAACATAAATATTCTACCTAATAGTAATTTTTCCAATATTTTTTGTCCATCCAGTCTTACTTGGCTTTATTTTTGAACCGCATATATATTAGTTTGAAATAATTTTGGTAAATATATGTAATATGCTAATATTATATGGAGAATCTGCACATAAATTCAAATTCATAATAGGATTATCAATACTAATTTGGAGGAATTATGCCTCTTACTATGTCCGATTTTATATTTTTTCAACAATAAGTACCCGGACTTTGAGGAAAACCCACCTTCTTCTTCTCTACTTTTTATTCAGTTTGCAATAACATATGTATTTAACTATAGACAACACATTTCACAACCAAGTTTGAGAAATCATTCAACATAACCCTATCTTTTCATATACAAGTTCAAGAGAGAGAGAGAGAATTACCAAAATGTCTTGCAAAGTGAAAATAAAAAGTTAGAAAATATAAAAAGAATTACTACTACTTATACTTAATTAGGTGAAAACCCAACCATGAAAAAGAAGAGGAGAAAATAAAAAACGACAAATCAATTGAATTTGCATTTTAAAAGCATGAACTTTACGATAAAAGATATAAAAATTCCGAGAGTACAACTCAAACAAACGCTAAATTAAAAAAAATCACTTTACGATCATCTCCAAGTTTTAAATATATCGTTATCACTTTACAAGTAAAAAAATTTCTACCAAAATGAGACATTCAATATAAAATATCTCAAATGAAGTCATATCACATAACCAAGCATTGTATAGATCATAACTAATATTATTAAGCTAATAAACATGACTACCAACTATATCTCTTATATGCTGGAATAACAAAAAAAAGCAAATAACGGACCAAAATTAAGCGCGCGGCAGCAGTGGCTCTCCGAGAATTATTCCATAACGCTCTCTTTTGCGAAACCTTTTTCCAAAAGCATATCCCTCGAAATATTTATCGCACTTGCATCTTACAGTGAAGGCATGGTAAAAATGGCAAACAAAGTCAACTAAATTCTTAAACTTGCATCCGAAATCACGCATAAAAATGATTCGTTTGACAAATTTTGCCCAAACGACAATCAGATATAACTCCAATTTAACTTAGAAAAGAAAATAACAGATAATAAAAATAATGATGATGATTATGTGGAATGTGGACGTATATGCGTATAGAAGAACTTGGTGTTTTCGCGGTTCGCTCATAGTTGATTAAGCCATTAATTTATACAAGAGATGTGATTCGAGGGTAATGCGGATGAGATTAATTGGGTAATTAGGAGTTGTTTGTAGGTGTTAGGTTTTGTTTTAAGAGTTTTTAGCAACAACAAAAAAGATTTTCTTTTAAGAGTTGTGACTATTCATGTGAAGAATTTAAAGTGTTAAAACTTAGAAACAAGTTTCTTCTGAATAGGCGCCTGATGGAAAGTTGCGTTTCCTTGTAGGCTTTAGTTTTTTTTATTTTTTATTTTTTATTTTAAAAAACTATTTATAGGTTAATTAAAGGATACTTTGGTAATTTAACTTTTGTCTTAAGGGCTTCCCACTTTTAATATAGTATAGATAATTGCAAGTAAATAGTATTTTTAACCGCGTTGACTAGCAGCCTAGAATAAATGGTAAATGACCTGTTATAACGAGTTAAGTTATACCGACAATGTAAAAATTTCATTACATTGCAGTGTATATAACTTAAACATTGGAGAGCATGCTATTTCTCTTGAAGGGGGCCTTGGAGCAACGGTCTAGTTGTCTCCGTGTAGCCTATAGGTCACAGATTAGAGTAGTGAAATCAGTCACTGATGCTTGCATCAGTGTAAGCTGCCTACATCACACCCTCTTAGGATGCGGCCGTTCCCCGTACTCTGTGTGAATGCGGGATGCTTTGTGCACCGGCCTACCCTGTACCCTCCTTGAGTTCTTGCTTTACCATTGATTGTTGTCATTTTATGTGTTTAGAATAACATTTTGATGTGTATGAATCAGGTCCCAAATGGAATAGGAGGAGTTCTTGGGGTCATACAACTGGTCTTGTACTGGAGATATAGCATATCCAATGAGGAGCCAACAAGACCTCTCCTGGAGTCCTATGCATGATAAAATACACCGGAAAGTGGTAAGTACTTACTCGCATTCGGTGTTTATGCCAAACTTATACAGAAGACACACGTCTTACATTCATAGGTTTGGTATAAACACCACGCTTGGCTATTTTTTTCCCGTCGAGAAGCCATCCAAAAATTGCTTCTTTTCTATTCTCATTCTTTTGTGTAACAATCAGATATAAGTTGATGTCCCATTTGCGATTTGTATACCAAAGTCGTGTGATTTGTTATGTGTTCAACTTATTCATTGAGTGCAGCTATTGTTTGAAGAAAAAATTCCAAAGTACTGAGCAAATATAAAGAAATTCTTAGCATATTTCTTAGTTATTTGTTCATTTTTTGTGGTTTTCTCTGAAAATTGTCATATGCTTCGGGTTGGGGTGGGGGGTGGGGGACGGTGTGGGCTCGTGCCCTCCCAATAAACTGACCGTACTCCAAACTGACAAATCTGAACAAGTATACTCGAGGGAGGAGGCTCCTGCCCTCCCACGGAACTGACCGTACTATGAACGGACAAATTTGAACGAGAATACTTGACACTTTGAGAGAATCATGTCGAAAGAACTTGGCAAGACACATTCTTCAATACCGGATCTCGCAAAAAGAACCGTGTCTTTTAATCTAATTTCTCTCTCATTCATGAAGAAAGCAAAGTGTTGTACTCATTACAACAGAAGCAGTCTCGTGCACAAGGCATCCCGCTTTGCAGAACATGGCAATTGTGAAGGCATTAATTCAAAACCAAACAAATCTCTTTGATTAAAAGTACAAACACTAATACAAGAGGTACTCAAACTGGCAGCTTATCAAATGATATATGATTGTACAAACAAAGCTAGTGCCATAAACTTACCAGTACAGATTCTGTTTCTTGCATTCCCCCATTTGTAGCAAGAAAACTCTACTATATAACGACTCTTGGCACCTCTATCGAGCCTCTTTGCGTCGTCCTGCAAAAGAAGATGATGCTTTATGAGTCTTGCAAAATTTTGAGAAACTGATTGTCAAGGAATACCATACATAAGATGGCATACATGAAATATGAAACCAATCCAGTCGCTGTAATCTAGAAACTCCTTCCACTGCTTCCCAATGCTAACCTGCAACGATAAGTTTCAGGAGATGGAACAAGCATGAAGTAAGAGGTGAAGAGCACGCGTTATTCCATGTCAGCAATTCGTGTTCAATTGGCGCATATCTGACGACATAAAGTGTTCATAGATATGATCCCAAGTTAAGGTGCCTAAATGAAAAACTCATGCTAAGTTTTGGGGGCCATCTATGTATTTTGCCAAGAATATTACACAGAATCCAACAACCACAGTAGACAGAGAAGAACAAATACTTCAGTATAAGTGCCTGCTACTTCACAAGCAAAAACCAACAAGTAAAAACATGCACCAAACATATACGCGGAATCTCCAGGTGTTAGATACACTTCTATCGAATTTAACCAATTAATACTAGGCTTTTGTCTGAGGCAGGGTTCGAGTACGTGATGTGCGACTACCCCACACATCACTCGTTGGGCTCTTACCACTCAACCATATCCTTGGGAGCTATTCGAATTTAAATTGTTGCTGAACACATACACCTTCGTGATGCTTTTTCCCCTTAGCATCTTCAAATGTTGATACATATTTATTAAAAGATTTTAATTCTAAATGTTCCCTCTCTCACACACAAATTTAGTGTTGTCTTATGACATTATTGTTAAATGGCGTCACAAGATGGGAATAGATGATCTATAAATGAAATAATATCAGCACTACATTCACTTCATGAAAATAATGAACCTGGTCGTTGACGCCAACAACAACAACAACAAACCCAGTATAATCCCACAAGTGGGGTATGAGGAGGGTAGTGAAACATAGTTATTGCATGTCTATCGAAAACAGTCTCTCTACCTTAACAAGGTAGGGGTTGTTAGGACCAAAAAAAGTCAGGTGTCATGCGGAAGCTAGCAACGCAAACCTTGAACGACGATAAGTCATACATCAAAAGAGAAATCTACCAAAAGAGACACAAACATTTAACGTAGTTCGGTCAACTGACCTACGTACACAACGGAGATGAGTAATCCACTATAATAAAAGAGAGTACAAAATATCGAGAGAACAACCTCACGAAGAGGCAAACACAAGTGACACACTAACACTTGTCCCGTAAAATTCTCCCCCTAAACAAGACTCTCAAGCCCCCTATGGCTACATTGTGGATGCTACTGAATGAGAAGGAAGGATCCTCAATTTATAGATCCAAACCTTTTCCTACAAGAAAAAGGACTAGCCAAATATTAGAGATTTATAATTTCTTTTTACAAAAAGGAAAACTCAATTAAGGTAATTATATTGCCTTTTTCCTTCAAGAGATAGGAAAACCAAATATGGTAAGAAAATTATGGCAAACACCTAACAGGGGTAAGGTCTATGTATACACTACCCTCCTCAGACCTCACTTGTCGGATTTCACTGGATCTGCTGTTGTTGTAGTAGTTGTATTATCCTACTTAGGAGAGAAACTAAGACCAAAGCGTTATCCACTACCTTATTAGCTCAAGATGGTATTTGCAATATATCCTTAGTTGCTACTATGGGCATTTGACAAACAGGAAAAAGGTTCTTAAATTTGAAGCAAAAGGACAAATCCGACGATATAACAAAATTGAAGTCATTCCTACACATGATGGTGCAAGTAAGATTTTAACAAGGCTAACTTCTTCTGTACTCTCAATTTCCATTCATTTACACTTTCCCTCCTTTAGACAAGATATTTTTGGCAAATGACAGTGGCGTTTGAGCCAGCTTGTTTAAACCTCGACTATTTCACTAATGCCTGCACAAGTAACCTGCCGCCAAGGCATAGGCAAATAGAAAGAGATTACCTAGTATTTTATTGTTTTTTGCATCTGCAGGGATTTAAACCTGAACCTCATAACTCTCCTCCCATTTCATTGACTACATAAGATTAATTTATCTATCTCCCTCTTCCCATACCAAAGAGCATATATCTATTCCTTGAAGGTCAAATGTACTTAGTTCGATGCACAAACCAAAATTAAAATTGGTAAATAACTGAGCGGCCTAAATTCCAATGATTTATAACCAAAGAACACAACTAACTAGAAAAATATGAAAACTAAGTTAACTGTAGTTCCAAACAAGTTGGGGTTGGCTATATAAATCCTCACTATCCACGTCCATCGGTCTGCACCAAGCACTGACTTTTAGGGGGAGACAACTAAAGAGATAGCGAGACTAAGCGCAATTTCAGGAAGAATTGGACCTCCATTTAGGGCGAGACAAAATGGGAGGGCAAGGGCAGTCTAGTGTCTGAGCAGATTGGTCAGACGACGACTAATTCACTTATTATTTTAGTATTAGACGCCTATCCCAGAGTGGAATGGAATAGAAAGAACGCGAAGCGCTAGAAACTCATCTTATGCCAATATTATACAAACTAAAAAATAATGATAATAATAATAATAGAAATGAAATAAAAAGCACTAGAAGTTCTTAATATTTTCGACTGACATATAAATCTCTGAAAGGCTAAACAACAACGAGAAATATGAAAAACATACCCCCAAAAATTTTCAACAGTCGAAAAAGAGTAAACATCGCGAAGGGAGCTGCCCCAAATAGCTTGTCTAGATTTAGCCAAAGGATTATCAAACCAAAAAGTCCAAGAATGTTCTAATGGGTGCTTAGCTTTGATTTCTTTTCCCAAATACGACGCCGTATCTACGGATTTCCCCATGATTTCTCCATCTTCAGGTCCGTCGTCCACTACCTCTCCTTTACTCAGCTTCAACTTCTCAGCTTCCTCCAACGTTTTCGCTTCCCCTGCCATTTTGGTGTTATGTACTTAGCTTTGGTGGGAAATGGGTATTTAAATAGTTTTCGGTACTTTTTTTATTACTTGAGACAACCAAATTAGTCCCTTAAGTTTCTTATTCTTCTTTTTCGGCCCTTAAGTTTGGACTATAACTTAAATTAATCTTTATCCGAGATGGGAAAGTCTTTTGGTTAATAAGGGATTATAATACCACAATAAATTGTAGTTTATCCTACACTAGTCAATTAATCCGCGCTTCGTGCGGTTATGAATATTTTTTTCTAATGTTCAAATAATGAAAAATATATAAATCTTTTGTAATCTTCAAATTCAAAAATAGATTAGATTTTAAGTTATAAACATTTTATTCTTACTTTTTTTCTCTTAATTTTCATCATTTGAGGATTTTTTTTATCTATCAGAAAAGGTTTGTCTAATAATCTATATATGTGAAACATTATTTTCTATTTTTGCTGAAGTAAACATGAAAGAAAGAGATGAATTTCAAGAAACATAGTTATTTCTTTATTCAATTAATATATTAAGTATCTTCTACTCTTCACCTTTCAAAAGTTATATTCTATACTTTCTCTTTATTTAGAATCTTAAAAAAAAACATATCAACAACGTCTCCTTCAACAAAATAAGGAAAAGAAATCCGTCAGCCCTAAATCAACGCAAATAAATTGCATGAATCTTTTTTACATTTTTTATTTTTATTTTTTAGTTGCTTTTACCTTTTTTCTTTTTCTTTTTTTTTTTTTCTTCCTTGCCTGCCCATTCATTTTACACTATTTTGGTGAATAACAAAAAAATATTTATTAACTATTTCTTTCTTCTTTTCTCACTTTTCAACACCTTCTTTATAACCAGCTACTCCTCCACTCTAAATCTGCTCCTTTCCATCCTCTAAATCATTAGAAGTATGAGAAAATCTCATAAAATCTAAACAAATTTGCTCATTTCTTGTAAAAGTTCTCAAGAAATATTGGCTTGGAAAATTAAATACAATATAACTTAGTTCTTAAAAAACTAACATATATTATTGACTTCATAAAATAGTCATATACGGCATGAAATTAAAAACAAAGGGAGGTCAAACTTGTAGTAGAGAAAAATAAAATGATAATAAGAATCAATCAGCCAATTCGTCCCATCTGCAAAGAAAATAACAGTATTATTACAAATTTACAATTAATAATATTCTTTTCTCCGCCTTTTCTTTCTTTCTTTTTTAGTATGAAGATGTATGGCATAACTTAAAAAGTTAATGAAAATTTTTATGGACATTATAAATGGTTTTGACTCTCTTTTCGAGAATACTATTCATTAAATTAACAATATTGATGTTGAAAAACGTTGAAGGACCTTATAAGTATAAGGTGTGAATCTTTAGCATTTATTGTTGTTCCTCATAAATACCGAATATGAAATCGTCGAAGCTAAGTAACGACCATTTTTGTAACACAATCGTTGGTAAGCATTAAATTTATGAAAGGTGGAATAGTAACCGCCATTTTTGAAACACAAACGTTGGTAAACATTTCCTTTATATATATATATATATATATAGTGAAATTGTGTACTACGTCCCAAAAGTCAGATTTCTTTGAGAAAAAAACATGAAACAAATTAATTTAAAGGCCTTAAGATAGTTCATAAAAGAAATACCATAGACTCATATAGCAAAAAGAAATGATTTTATATATATGCTTAACTGCCCCCATTCAAATCCTTTGTTCTGTAGTCTTACCCTGTTAATAAAAATAACTCACAAAAAATAAACTCTAACGGGTAGATTCAACTTATTCATTTGATATCTTCTTCAATAAAAAATTGATACATACTCTCCGATCATTTAGTCATGAAAGGGAAGTGCATGGACTTCTATAAATTCAATTTTGTGAGCTAGCCCTATCCTTCTCAATTGTTGGAAGACCTATATTTTTCGTTAATATCCATGGCAAGGATATGACGCAAATTCGTAGAAATTTATACATACAATATACAGTCTTTTCAGTTTCCCACTATCATCATACATAATACACAATAAATTTGTTGATGTTTAAGGTAATTTAATTGTGAAAGATGTGGAAGAAACGTTAGAAGCTCACAATAATATTATTCACAATTGATACGTTATAAATTAATAATAGCACTCTCTTTATATCCATAACTGAAATCTCCTCATAACCTGAAACTTCATCTCTTTTTCTTATTTCACTTTTGTCATTTTTTATTTTTATTTTATTAATAAATAAATAAGTAAGAGGGAAAGAATCCAAAAAAAAGAGATAAAAGATAAATATGAATGGAGGCCATAGAGAGGTGCCACATCACCTTATCTATGCCTAACTTTATATTATATATAGATTTGGTAGAATTTTTAATTCCTGAAAATTGCTTATGCCACAATTATGATATCTCTCATTTTTAGAAACAATTGTGGGGAAGTATAATTGGGGTACTTCCCCAACATATTAGCATATATTATTTTTTTTCTTACCTAATTTAGCCTATTTTGTAGTATAAAATTTGAAACACTCTTCACCTATTAACATTGTATTAAAAAGATATGTGCCAGGAACCTATTTGCCTACTTGCACAAGATATGGGTAAGGTCTCGTGTACCCACTAGCCTCCCCAAACCCCACTTATGGGATTACACATTTACACTGGATCAGTAGCTTTTGTTGTTGCAGTTAGAAATTGATTTGAGCGTAATATTCATATTTATCATCATAAATTTAAATATTGTTGGGTGAACTAAAGTGAAAAATTAAAAATTCCATTTTGGGGTTTTTAAGAACTTGAAAACTCATAATTTGATTTTGTGGTTTGTTGAAATATTGACAAATTATCAGACGGAGTCTTGTTTGGGATGTCATTCTCAAGTTGTGGTTAACATTTAAACCTATTTGGTGAAGATTTAAGCTATTTGATGATACTAGTATTAGTACCCGCGCAATGCGCGGACAGAAATATCAAATTATAATTTGAGTTATTGGAATTACCTTAAAATTTAAACCTTCCATATAACATGTTTCTTTTTATTTATATTTTTATTTTATATCTGTAACAATCTAACTCCTTGATTTTAGTATATTTTATTTTGTTGTGTGATAATAGGCTAAATCTAGGTGATTTAACTATTGTTTATGCTTCCGCTTGATTATATTCCAATGCCATAATATGATTAATTGAGGAAAAAATAGGCTCTAATTGTGAATTGTATAAATTGCAGGATGAGGAGCTTATGTGATGCTTTCAAGAGGCTATTGGAATAATTTATGAGCAAGAACGACCCCTCGGATGATGAGTGCGTGCAAGGATGAAACAAAGAAATGGAAGAAAGGATACTCCAAGTGCGCGAACAGATGCGGGAAGTACGCGCGAGTTCGCATGTCCTAAGGAGCGGAGGCAGAATGTTAAGAAAAACGCGCGAAGCAATGCACGAGCTCGCGCGTCTCCCAGTCCGAAAAAGAATTAGTCAGGGGCAAAATTAGAAATCTGGAGAGAACCACTAAACCTATATAAAGAAAAGCTCACCCAAGGTTAGAGGGACGTTTTTTGGAGAAGCTAAAGCAAGGTATCAAGAGGCAAGAGACAAGGAGGAGATTGGATCATCAAGTTCTTGTTTTTTTCTCTTTGTTTTTACTAATTGTGATGAAATTAAACCATATTGTGTTAAACATTAGTATGAGTAGCTAATACCCATTATTCTGGGGTCATGGGTAAAACATGAAAGTTGTTGTTTGACGTTTAATTCGACGAGTTTGGTTTGTCATATTGGATTGTTTATTTAATTCTGATCTTAATTATTTTGCTGAGTAGCTAACAATGGAATACTATCTACGAATCTAGAGTTGAACTCGAAAGTGGGAACTTTAGATTGCATATAGAATTAAATAGAACAAGTTCTTGAACCCGAGCCTCAGGAAACGGATTCGCAATTGGGATAGACATATACCCAATTGCCTTGCTTGGTTGGAATACAGGAGTTGTAAATGCGTTCTTGTTAATCTTGATTCCATAGACATATAGGCATTGAGTTAGCTTGAACAGGCGAGTAAGAACTCGGCAGATTCTTACAAGTAATATAAACCCTGTCAATCAATAATCCAGATAAATCAAATAGTCGTTTTAAGCCAAGAACACAACCCGATTGTTAACTAGCCTGTGACCCTGGAATATCCTCTCCAATTGTGTGTTATTCGAAATTATTATTCGTTCGGTTAATTGCTCTAGTTAGATTATTCCTTGATAGATTAGGTAGTAATACAATTACATCTCGATTTTGTGAAAAGAAATAAACCTCTTAGATAAATAAATTAATTGAGTTTGATCAGTCAGTAGTTAATCATAAGTCTTCATGGGAACGATACTCTACTCACTACTTTATTACTTGACGATCACGTGCACTTGCGTGAGTGTTTTGGTCGCAACAAGTTTTTGGCGCCGTTGCCGGGGACTTAGAAATTAGCTAATTGACTGAATTGAACTTTGATTATTTATTTATTTCAGTTTTAACGTTCCGTTCACTTCGATTTTGCTAATACAGGGTTTCTGTTGAATGCGAAGAAGTAGAAGTGCAAACAATCTCCTTCCTCTCGATCCCGAAATTGAACGAACACTTCACAGATTGAGGAGGGAGGTGGACGACAAAACTAGAATTGAAAGAGAGTTGGACCTCTTAGTCCACCCACAGCCAATTGAGATGGCAGGTAACGAGGAACGAGCGGTGATTGAAGCCGCAAGGCCCAGTCTGACTAATATGACTCAGGCAATAGTGAAGCCCAATATCACTGGGCACTTTGAGCTGAAACAATACATGGTGCAGCTGATTCAGTCCACGGGGCAATTGAATATTGTCCAAGTGGCGCTCTCCCCAGTGATACAGAAAAGAATCCACAAGTGAATGCAGTTACACTTAGAAACGGGAGGGAGCTTGAGGAAGTGCCAAAGAAAAGGAAGATAAGCCCGTGCCTGAGGGGGAGTTGATCCCTACAGTGACAAACGAGCCAGAGAAGACTGCTGAAATTCCAGAGCAAGGGGAGGCCCCAAGGCCACCACCACCTTTTCCCCAGAGATTGCAGAAAAAGAATGATGATCGCATGTTCAGCAAATTTCTCTCCATGTTGAGCCAGGCTCAATTGAATATCCCACTTGTTGATGTGCTTCGTGAAATTCCGAAGTATGCTAAGTACATAAAAGATATAGTAGCTCACAAGAGAAGATTAACTGAATTTGAGACAGTTGCACTTACTGAGGAGTGCACCTTTAGGGTCCAAAACAAGCTCCCTCAAAAGCTTAAGGATCCTGGCAGCTTTACGATTCCTGTGCGCATTGGTAATATTGATGTGGGTCGTACGCTTTGTGATTTGGGGGCAAGCATAAATTTGATGCCCCTATCGTTGTTTAGGCAATTGGGTCTGGGAGCTCCAAGGCCAACCACTGTGATGTTGCAGCTGGCTGACAGGTCGATAGCACACCCTGAGGGGGTGATTGAAGATGTGTTGCTGCAAATTGGGAAATTTATCTTCCCGGCTGATTTCATTATCCTCGATTATGAGGCTGATGAACTGGTCCCAATCATATTGGGGCGACCTCTCTTGGCTACTGGTGACTCAATTATCAAAGTGAGAGAGGGAAAGATGATCTTGAGGGTAGATGACGAGGAAGCAGTTTTCAATGTCTACAAAGCAATTCAACTTCCCCGTCACTATGAGGAGCTCTCCATGATATATGTTGTTGAGGTTGATGAGCAAGTTTGTGATCCAAGTGTATATCTAGACGATTCTCTAGAGAAAGCGCTTATGTTGTTTAATAGCCTGGGGAATGACGAGGAGGTCGAGGAGATGATGCACATCCTTGATACATCTTGTGCATACATGTAGGGGACACACCAGAACCTTTGAATAGGCCAGAGGGAACTCCTCCAAAGCCGTCAATTGAGGAAGCCCCGAAATTGGAGCTTAAACCTCTCCCATCTCACCTGCAATATGCGTATTTGGGAGACTTTGACACTTTACCTGTTATTGTTTCCTCTGACTTGTCTAAATTGCAGGAAGAAAAGCTGTTGAGAGTGCTACGTGAGCACAAGCGAGCAATTGGGTGGACGATGTCTGACATCAAGGGCATTAGTCCAGCTTTTTGCATGCACAAAATCCTCGTGGAGGATGGACACAAGCCCAGGGTAGAGCAACAACGACGACTCAATCCTATCATGAAAGAGGTGGTAAGAAAAGAAGTGATTAAGTGGCTTGATGCAGGTATTGTATTCCCTATCTCAGACAGCAAATGGGTAAGCCCCCTCCAATGTGTACCCAAGAAAGGGGGGATGACTGTAGTAGTTAATGAGAATAATGATTTAATCCCTACAAGAACTGTCACCGGGTGGAGAATTTGCATTGATTTTGGAAAATTGAACAATGCCACCCGGAAGGACCACTTTCCCCTCCCCTTTATTTACCAAATGCTGGATAGATTAGCTGGCCAGGAGTACTACTGCTTCTTGGATGGTTACTCTGGGTATAATCAGATCTCTATAGCCCCAGAGGACCAAGAGGAGACCACTTTTACGTGTCCTTATGACACGTATGCGTTCAAGAGAATGCCCTTTGGTCTTTGTAATGCACCGACGACTTTTCAAAGGTGTATGATGGCCATTTTTACTGACATGGTCGAGAAGTTTGTGGAAGTATTCATGGATGATTTTTCTGTGTTTGGATGTTCCTTTGATAACTGCTTGATGAATCTTGATAAAGTGCTTGCTAGGTGTGAAAAGACTAACTTGGTGCTAAACTGGGAAAAGTGCCATTTTATGGTACGCGAAGGTATAGTTTTGGGGCACAAGGTGTCCAAAGATGGTTTGCAGGTGGATAAGGCAAAGGTGGAAGCGATTGAAAAACTGCCTCCGCCGGTATCTGTCAAAGGCATTCGCAGTTTCTTGGGCCATGCAGGCTTTTATCGTCGTTTCATTAAAGATTTTTCGAAAATTTCCTCTCCCTTGTGCAGGTTGCTGGAGAAGGATGTCGCCTTTAAATTTGATGATGCCTGTCTGAAGGCATTCGAGGAGCTAAAGGGAAGGTTGGTGATTGCACCAATCATCATTGCTCCAGATTGGGAGCAACCATTTGAATTGATGTGCGACGCGAGTGACTTGGCTATTAGGGCTGTTTTGGGGCAAAGGAGAAACAAAGTCTTCCACTCCATCTACTATGCAAGTAAAACTTTGAATCCAGCTCAGATGAATTACACAGTCACTGAAAAATAGTTGCTTGCAGTGGTGTGGGCGTTTGACAAGTTCAGGTCATATCTTGTGGGGACCAAAGTCATCGTCTACACAGATCATTCAACCATCAGATACCTATTTGAGAAGAAGGATGCCAAGCCGAGACTGATTCGGTGGGTCCTACTCTTGCAAGAGTTTGATTTAGAGATCTGAGATCGCAAAGGAACAGAGAATCAAGTGGCTGATCACTTGTCCAGATTAGAAAATCAGAATCATGTAGTTGGAGGGGGTGTAATCAAAGAAACATTCCCAGATGAGCAGTTATTGGTGATTGCCTCAAGCACAACCCCGTGGTATGCAGATTATGTGAATTACATTGCCAGTGGGGTGACACCACCAGAATTGACACCAGATAATAGAAGAAGGTTCTTGGATGACGTAAGGTTCTACATGTGGGATGAGCCATTCTTATACAGGCTCTGTGCAGATCAGTTGGTGCGGAGATGTGTTCCTGAGGAGGAAATGAGTGCCATACTTCATAGCTGTCACGCCTCACCATACGGAGGTCATCACGGGGGAGATCGGACCGCCCAGAAAGTGTTACAATCAGGTTTCTATTGGCCAAAATTGTTTAGGGATGCACACGCCTTTGTTAAAATGTGTGACAAGTGCCAAAGAACCGAAACGATCACAAAGAGGCACGAGATGCCGCTGCAAAACATTCTGGTAGTGGAGCTCTTTGATGTGTGGGGGATAGATTTCATGGGACCGTTTCCACAATCCAATGGTCATAGGTACATCTTGGTGGCAGTCGACTATGTTTCCAAGTGGGTGGAGGCCATTGCTCTTCCCACTAATGATGCTAAGGTGGTGGTGAGCTTTGTCAAGAAGCACATCTTTACACGTTTTGGAACTCCAAGAGTATTGATCAGCGATGGAGGAACACATTTTTGTAACAAATTGCTAAATAATGTCCTTGCAAAGTATGGAGTCAAGCACAAGGTGTCCACTGCTTATCACCCCCAGACGAGTGGTCAAGTGGAGGTGTCGAACAGAGAGGTAAAGCAGATTCTTGAGAAAACAGTGAGTGCAACTAGAATGGATTGGGCCGGGAAGCTAGACGACGCATTGTGGGCATATCGAACTGCATATAAAACTCCCATAGGTGCTTCTCCGTACAAACTGGTTTATGGGAAGGCATGTCACTTGCCCGTCGAACTTGAGCACAAGGCCTATTGGGCGATTAAAAAGCTGAATACGGATGGGGACTCAGCTGGAGAAAAGAGGTTGCTGCAACTCGATGAGCTTGACGAGTTTTGATTGCACGCGTATGAGAATGCCAAATTGTATAAAGAGAAGACTAACAGGTGGCATGACAAGCACATTCAACATCGAGAGTTCGAGCCAGGGCAGGAAGTTCTTTTGTTCAATTCGAGGTTGAAGCTTTTCCCCAGAAAGCTCAAATCTCGTTGGTCAGGCCCTTTTGTTGTGGTAAGTGTAAAGCCTCATGGAGCTGTGGAATTGCGAGATATGAGTTCAACTAGTACCTTTTTGGTGAATGGTCAAAGGATAAAACATTACTGGGGTGGTGAATTTGCGCGTCATAAGACCTCGATGGACTTGAAGGATGCTTGAGAACGTTGTGAGTCATGCCGCGACGTTAAATCAGGCGCTAGATGGGAGGCAACCCATTGAATTGTTGTAATCGTCGTGCCACGACGTGAAATAAGGCGCTGGTTGGCAGGCAACCCAACGATAGTAGCAGTGTTTAATTTTATGTTTTATCACACTAACTAATGCAGGTAACGAAGGGCGGGTGAAAAGATAATCAACCGAGAGCAATATAGGTGAAAAAAGTACAAAAAACTGAAGGCCCAGGCGCGCGAGTTCGCGCACATGTTCGCGCAAAACTCGCGCAATTTGGCAAACACTCTGCCGTGAAACGCCCGAAGTACGCGCGAGTTCGCACACCTGTTCGTGCATTTAGCGGACATTCTGCCTGGGGACGCGCGAAGTACGCGCGAGTTCGCGCACCTGTTCGCGCATTTTAGCGGACATTCTGCCTGGGGACGCGCGAAGTACGCGCGAGCTCGCGCACTGTTCGCGCATGCCCGTCGAAATTCTGGCGTTCTTGTTAGTTTTATTTATTATTTTTTTCTTTTTAGTCTTTAACTATTATTTATTTAGTTTAAGTAATTAACCTATAGAATAAAAACCTCCCCCTACCCTTCTCCAAAACACTCGACTTTCCTCTCCTCCCCTCTCATCTCCTTCTACCATCAACACAAACAAAACAAACCGCCACCCTTCATCTCTCCCCAACCCTACTAGCATTTTCCTCCATCCTCTTCACCACAGGTATGAGCCCTAGGTCCTCTCTTTGTTTTCTTTTCTTTATTTTTCAAATTTTTTGTTGTATTCATATGCTATATTATAGGAGTTGTATGTTGTGTAGAAATTGGTGCAATAAGTTGTGGGGTTGGTTTGTGGTAAGTGTGGGGTGGGGTGTACTGTGTTGATGCTATTGTATGAGAATATGGGGGATTCTTCTTCAAAGGTGTTGTGAGGGCCTAATGCCCACGAGGTGTTTGTGGAAAGGTCCCAATGAGCATGATTATGTAGTTGTGACCAATATTGCGTGTGAAGTCTGAGTAACCGCATTAAGTCACAATATTTATGTTGGGCTGGGCTGATAAGTTCCTATTTTTCAGGTATCATGGCACCACCACGAAAACGTCAAGCCACTGGACCATCATCAAGCCGCCAAGCTGGCACGTCTAGGACGCAAGGGGCAGCACCTGAGTGCTCTTATGATAGCAGCAAATTTGTTTCACCTGCAGCTCAGACCCGCTTTACAGAGAAAGCCGCTAAAAAGCCAATTCCGGAAAGGGGCATAGACATCCATTCGGTCAAGGAGCTGTGCCCCCACATGTATTCGGAGTTGATGGAGCGGGGGTTGCATGCTTTCATTGATAAGCCAGGGGAAGCTAATGTAATGGTTGTCAGAGAATTCTATGCTAATCTGCCAGAGCATTTAAACAATGTGGTCACGGTGCGCTACAAGGCGGTAGATGCCTCCATCGAGGCGATACGCACGGCATATCAGTTGCCCGATTCTCTACCTGATAATACGGACTTCTATGAGTGGTCCAAACATCCCACAGACGCCAAGTGTAATCGCTTCTTTGACGCAATTTACGTACCCGGAAAAATGGTGGAGTGGCTGGACCACGGTGAGAAGTTCCATTCATCCGTTTTAACTCCAGAGGCGAAGAGCTGGTTATATGTGATCAATAGTCGCCTTATTCCCTCCAAAAATACTACGGAGGTGAATGGACCCCGAGCTGCATTGATTTGGTGTTTCGTTAAGGGTCTTCCCTTCGATATGGCAAAGGTGATCCACGACGAAATGTTTATTCGGAGCTCTCAACTCAGGTATGGGTTCTTTTTCCCCTCTTTGGTGACTAAGCTTTGCAGGCAAGCGCAAGTACCTGAGAATATTCGTGTGGATGGGCTGGTAAGTAAAACCCACAAGATTCGACCGGAAAGGAGCACCACGGTGCCAACCCCGGGAGCAGCAGCAGGTGGAGCAGCTGTGAGTGGTTCTGATACTTCGGAAGATGAGGAGGATGAACAAATGAACGTGGAAGGCAGAGCGCAGGCTCATACGCCCAGCGTAACAGTTGCAGCACCGTCAGGAGCAGCGTCCTCTTCAGGAACTGCTAGGGTGTCCCGATTCACAGCATTGGAGCAGGAGGTAGCTGGGCTACGCTCCTCAGTCATTGATTTGGGCATCCGTGTGGACGCAATGGCTGAGCGACAAGTCAAGTCGGAGAAGAAGGTTATGGGTTGGCTGCGAGCTCTGGGGCGTGTGTGCAACGTAAACCCAGACACCGTCTCCGACCAGGAGTGAGACGTCAGGGAAGTCCCCTTTACTTCACTGTTCTTTCAATTTTAAGCCATGGGGACATGTCTTTATCTTTAAGTGTGGGGTGGGGGTACTTCGTTGTATGTTTGTAGGTGTATCGTTTGAATGTTGTTTTTGTTTTTGTTCAGTTTGATTTTGTTAGTTTAGTATTATGTAGGAATCATTAGTTAAAACAGATAAATGGCTCGTCCCGACGACGGATCCTTTTCGACGGGGTTCTTGAGGGACAAATTCGGAAAAAAAAAACTGAAAAATTGTAGGATCTTCCCGATGAAGGATTTTGTAGACGATTTTCTTGAGGGAAGTTAGTCTAGAAATAAAAAACACCAAAAAGATTTTTGTTTTTAGGTACTGTACCAACTCCCCCTTGGTTTTTCATTATACCACGGTTCTTTTCCAAGGGTTTTAACTTGAACTGGGTGTAGGTAGTTTTTTTCTTTTTCTTTTGATTCGTAGATTAGGTTGATGGGCTACGAGCTAGAAAATTCAAAAGAAAACCCATAGCGTTAACACACCTGAACACAATGGAACCTAGAGTGTAACGCCTAGTCTTGTTTGTTGAATCTCAATAAAGTGCCTTAATCTGTATGTTTGACTGAATTAAATGCTCGTAATGGAGTGTCTTGATGAGCTGATCTGAAACGAGTCATGTGCCATGAGTGGTGAGGTTTTGTGTAGTCCATGTTGTGTACTTGCGTCTAGAACTTGCCCGGTATGTGAGTTGAAGCGAAATTTTAGGTAATGCTCGGTTTGAAAAATGATTTTAGGCTTTCTTTGATCTTTTTGAGCCTAATTGCTTATCACAAATAAAATATATCCCTAGTTAAACCTTTTGAGCCTATAGACTTTTGTTTGGCACCCACATTACAAGCCTATATCCTTTTTGTTCTTAATTGATATCTTTGATCCGTTTTCCTCTTAAAGCACTTTAATTGAAAAATGAGCGCTAAAAGAAGTAGGAAGGAACTAAGTGAGGAGTGGCTTTTGAGTGAAACCAATAAAAGGAAGAAAGGTGTACTTATTTTGTAAAACAATACACCACTAGCGAAAAAATAAAATAAAAATAATAACAGAGATGAATATATTATTGTCTTATTCTTTCTAGTGGGGTATAAATTAAAGTAGTGCTTAAAGAAAGAGGGAGAAATTCCGGGGTGAAAATGTTTGTGAAAGTGAAGTGGATTGAAGAACCGGCGCTTAAAGTGAATATGTGATGTGTTAAAGTGCTTAGGAGGGTTAGTCACTATTCCTAAATATATCCTACCCGTCCCTTAGCCCACATTACAACCATGAAAAAGTCGTAATTGATTTTAAATCGAGTAAACCTACATTAGTAAAGATTTACATTAAGGGCAAGCTTATGGTACCAATTGCATGCATGTGACTTCTTTTGTGAGTGTGAGTGATTTTGCTTTGACATATGTAAGCATGAAATTCAATTGTGTGGATTGATCTATCTAATTCTGTTGTAAATGTGAGGGCATGTGGTTCGTGAAGGAAAGGCAAGTCTTGATCTCTGTGTAGAGTAGTTTGAGGAAGTATGAATATTTCCTGGTGCTTGAGAGTCGACTCATGAGGCTAGAACTGTTCACTGCTAGGTGCAATGTATGATAAATTGTTCTGGGTGTAATGCGTTTGGGGAAATGGTTGAGTGGAGGAATCTTGAGAGAGTATAGTTTGATTGCTCGAGGACTAGCAATGAATTAAGTGTGGGGTGGTGATAATAGGCTAAATCTAGGTGATTTAACTATTGTTTATACTTCCGCTTGATTATATTCCAATGCCATAATATGATTAATTGAGGCAAAAAAATAAGCTCTAATTGTGAATTGTATAAATTGCAGGATGAGGAGCTTATGTGATGCTTTCAAGAGGCTATTGGAATAATTTATGAGCAAGAACGACCCCTCGGATGATGAGTGCGTGCAAGGATGAAACAAAGAAATGGAAGAAAGGATACTCCAAGTGCGCGAACAGATGCATGAAGTACGCGCGAGTTCGCGCGTTCTAAGGAGCGGAGGCAGAATGTTAAGAAAAACGTGCGAAGCAATGCGCAAGCTCGCGCGTCTCCCAGTCCGAAAAATAATTAGTCAGGGGCAAAATTGGAAATCTGGAGAGAACCACTAAACCTATATAAAGAGAAGCTCGCCCAAGGTTAGAGGGACGTTTTTTGGAGAAGCAAAAGCAAGGTACCAAGAGGCAAGAAGCAAGGAGGAGATTGGATCATCAAGTTCTTGTTTTCTTCTCTTTGTTTTTGCTAATTGTGATGAAATTAAACCATATTGTGTTAAACATTAGTATGAGTAGCTAATACCCATTATTCTGGGGTCATGGGTAAAACATGAAAGTTGTTGTTTGACGTTTAATTCGACGAGTTTGGCTTGTCATATTGGATTGTTTATTTAATTCTGATCTTAATTATTTTGTTGAGTAGCTAACAGTGGAATACTATCTACGAATCTAGAGTTGAACTCAAAAGTGGGAACTTTAGATTGCATATAGAATTAAATAGAGCAAGTTCTTGAACCCGGGCCTCGGGGAACGGATTCGCAATTGGGATAGACATATACCCAATTGCCTTGCTTGGTTGGAATACAGGAATTGTAAATGCGTTCTTGTTAATCTTGATTCCATAGACATATAGGCATTGAGTTAGCTTGAACAGGCGAGTACGAACTCGACAGATTCTTACAAGTAATATAAACCCTGTCAATCAATAATCCAGATAAATCAAATAGTCGTTTTAAGCCAAGAACACAACCCGATTGTTAACTAGCCTGTGACCCTGGAATATCCTCTCCAATTGTGTATTATTCGAAATTATTATTCGTTTGGTTAATTGTTCTAGTTAGATTATTCCTTGATAGTTTAGGTAGTAATACAATTACATTTTGATTTTGTGACAAAAACCTCTTAGATAAATAAAGTAATTGAGTTTGAATCAGTCAACAGTTAATCATAAATCTTCATGGGAACGATACTCTACTCACTACTTTATTACTTGACGATCGCGTGCACTTGCGTGAGTGTTTTGGTCGCAACAACTGTGTAACATGCCTCTTAGGCCTCGCAAATGCAAGGTGCTCAGGTTTGGGAAATACGACCCCAGTGTCGCAAATGCGAACCATGCCTAGGCAGGCCCTCTTCGCAAATGCGAGCACTGGGTGGGAATTGCGAAGTCTGCCCATCGCAAATGCGATGTTTTCCTTCGCAATTGTGAAGATGACAGGATTCCAAAGGGGTTTGCAATTGCGAACCCTGGTTGCAATTGCGACATCTGAGACCTGCTAAATGAGATTTTTGACGGGATTTCACCCATTTTTCAAACTCTTTCAAACCCTAAACTCTCTTGGGAGATTTTCCAAAGAAAGGTTCTTCTCCAAATCATTTGTAAGTCATTTCTAACTCATTTCTTTCAATCTAATCCACCTTTTTACATGGTTTCATTTCAAAATCAAGGATTTTTCATGGGAAATTGGGTGATTTTGGGTAGAACTTAGGATTTTCAAAATTTGGGGATTTGGACCTCGATTTGAGGTCTGATTTAAAAATAAATTATATATTTGAGTTCGTGGGTGAATGGTGATAGTGGGCCCGGGGTCGAGTTTTGACATTTTCGGGAAATCATTAGAAAACCTATTTTCATGCATTAGAATTGGTTTATTTAGCATCTATTGATATCGTTAAGTAAATTGTGACTAGATACAAGCGAATTGGAAGTGAAATCGAGAGGTAAAGCGGTAGTTGAGGCTTGATTGTGTTCTTGGCATTGAGGTAAGTGTTTGGTCTAGCCTTAGCTTGAGGGAATAGGAGCTGTGGTCTTATTTGCTATGTGTTAAGTGTTGAGTACGACGTATAGGTGTGGTGACGAGTATCTATACGTTGGTGTCAAGCATGCCCGTGAGTCTTATACTATGATTGTTGTGACTCCGTTATGTATTGTCCATGCTTAATATGATGATTATAAATGTTGAACAAGGCTTATGAAAGTATTCATGGTAATTGACCATTGTTGAGCATTGGCTCAAGTTGAGACTTATGTTGTGAAGTGATTGTGGAAACGAGATGAGATATATTGTTGTTTTCCTTGCGTGGATGTTATTGTTTATGATATTGTTTCCCTTGCCGGGATGTTATTGTTTATGATATTGTTTCCCTTACCGGGATGTTATTACTTATGATATTGTTTTCCTTGCCGGGATATTGTTGTTATACTATGGTTCCTTTGCCGGGATTCTTTTTTGATTGGTGTTGATTTGTATATTGGGATCGGGTTGCCCGCCGAAACAATATTATATAGGATCGGGTTGCACGCCGAAATAATATTATATGGGATCGGGTTGCACGCCGCAACAAAGAGTAATAAGGGTGGACAGGTGGGGTCGGGTTGCACGCCGCAACATCATTATATGATTTGGATCGGGTTGCACGCTGAAACAGTATTATATGATTTCTATCGGGTTGCACGCCGCAACAGTATTATATGATTGGGATCGGGTTGCACGCCGCAAAAAGAAGGAATAAAAGTGAATATTGATTCTTATGGTGAGAACGAGAGTAAAAGCATGAAGGGTGATGTCGTGCACTTGTTACTGTTTTCCTTATTCTTGCTGATATGAAAATTATGGTGTTCTTTATGCTTCTCTACTGAAATTCTGTTAGTACTTGATATTCCCCGCAGCATGTTTCCTCTTTCCATCTTTAACTGCTAGTTTCTGTTATCATTATCTGCCGTATATGATTTAACTGCACAGGTTTATTTGGTAGTCTTGTCCTAGCCTCGTCACTACTTCGCCGAGGTTAGGCTCGACACTTACCATCATATTGGGTCGGTTGTGCTGATATTACACTCTGCACTGTGTGCAAATCCCGGTGCTGGAGCATTTGGACCACAGTTAGGTTGCTGCCTTCAGTCCAGCGGAGACCCGAGGTAGTCCTGCAGACGACCGCAGGCCTTGGCGTCCCCTTCTATCCTATTTCCTTCTGTTCTTACTTAAGAGACAGACATGTATTTTTCTTTGTTCAGACCCTATTTGTAGTTTTCTTAGATAGTCCGTGAGATTGTGACACTAGTTCTAGGTAGATTATTTCTATGGAATCTGTCACGCCCAAAAAACCGAGGGACATGACCGGCGCTCGATCGGGTAGCCCCAGTCAGGCGGACCTGGGTGCCTTTCCTATCCACGTGTTACCCCGTGTTTTCATTACTCGTTAATCAAAGGAAATAGCCATTTATAATTAAAAACACCTTCTTACGAAATATACATAACAAACATGGTTACTTAGCGTGGTTTACAACTTACATCACCCAACATACAAAATACATATTACATAAGTTCACAACCCACATTTCCCGTCTACGGAGCCTCTAAGGATACAAAAGGATGATACAATACTTGCCGGTAACAAGGCTCCGGCTATACCTTACACGAACACCAAAACAAGACTCCGGAATAAAAGAGGCATGAGCCACGCAGAACCCCGGGAGGAAAGGGGCTCACCAATTCAGCTGACGGGAAGTGAAGGAGTGCTACGGTCGGTGGACTGGAGTACCTGCTATAGATCCACCTACAATCATAACACGAATGTAGCGCCCCCGACAAAAGGGACGTCAGTACATTTGAATTGTACTGGTATGTATGAACAAACTTTACCCCAAGTAAACTCAAACAATACACAAGTAATGTACAGTAATAGAATCAACAATCAAATGCACATGAAAGGAACAACCAAAGTCAAACAAGTTTTACAATCTCTCCTTTTTCCCTTCCAACATCATTTCATCACATTAATGATTTCACAACTTTCACATATGTTCATTTCAATAGTGATTTCGATCACTTTTCTACCCTTATTACCTCGGCCACCCTTATCACCACAACCCACACCTTATAACTTCATGTTGCGGCGCGCAACCCGATCCCACCGGACAATCACATTTCACACAACAACATTACTTCACAGTTCAATCACATGGCTTCAGGCCACCCAGAATATCATTTCACAACAACAATAACAATTTCACAATGAGTTTTCATTAACCTCAACACCATTTCCATCATATATAACAGCCAGTATACAATATAAGTTACAACGATAATTGCCCACGACAAATCACATATGATATTACCACAGTTGTTTCAATTGCATCAATTACGACTTCTTTCCATCATTTATTTCACAGCTCTTGCCACATAAACACATTCACACACACACTTGGTTTGTTGCCATTTATTCACACTGTCATATCGGAACATTAACCAACAATGTTCAATGCAACTTAGTCACAAGAATTCATGAAATAGGCCATCTTGCCCTAGCACCCGTAAAGCAAACAAAATTCACAAATAGTCCACATAAGAAATGCAAACCAATTACTCGTACACCAAACAGGGTAACTTTACAAAGGTTAAAGTTAGCCATACATACCTGGAATCGAATTTCCCCTTTTTACTTCTACTTCGGCTCACCAATAGCCTAGTATCGACAATCTAGTTCACAAGTTAACACATAAATCTTAGAATTGAAGTTCACAATAACTACCCGAACTCATTTAGGTTATCAACCCTTCTTTTACAATTCCTTACTCCTACCCAATTCTTCTTACTAGATTTTTGGTTTTAAAGGACATGCATGTGTATTTCAACTTTGTTTTCAAGAATCAATGCATGAGAATCCCCCTTTTTGTTTAAATATGAAAACCAATAAAAAAGGGTTGGAGATTTTACCTGCAAGAACGGAAGTGAAGACAATTACTTGAAATTTCCCGGGCTTGGGTGACTTTGAAAATCAAATTGGTGAAGATGAACTTTCTCTCTCAAGAACCCTCTCTTCCCTCTCTTTTATTTTGTTCAGAAAGTATGTTAAAATGAGGGATTGGGGTGTTTTATTAAAAAGGGGGTCGGGTTTAAAAATAGGAGCCCGAGTCAGGTTTGCGGTCGCACTTTGTGATCGCAGAGTGGAAATGCGGTCCGCATAATGGACCGCAAAAGTGCTGCAAAACTCTGAACATTCTGTTTGGGTTTGCGGCGGAAATGCGGTCCGCATATACGATTTGCGGTCGCATAATGCACCGTATTTTTGACCTCAAATTTGATTGGCACATGGACTCATTTTGCGATAGAAATGCGGTCCGCATATCAGTTATGCGATCGCATAATGGACCGCATTTTGACCTCAATTTTAACCAAACCACTGACTCAATCTGCGGCAGAAATACGGTCCGCATACTTGATTTGCGACCGCATTCTGGATAGCAAAATAGCACTTTTCTGAAAAACTTTGATTCTTTGATTTTTGAATGCTTAGATCAGTACAAAGGGTCCGAACCGCGGCAAGTTCCTAACACATATCCGGAACTTGACACTACAAGCTACTAGGTTTTGGGCACAAATTTTCACGGGGCCTTACAGAATCGTATTTGTATTAAGTTTAATTATTAGATTTCGTCTTCCACATTTATTATTATTATTATTATTATTATTATTATTATTATTATTATTATTATTATTATTATTCCGCTGTTGATCATATATTGACTTGTAAATGTTAAAGGTTAAGGAAAAAGGGTAATAAAATCTATAACACTCAGCTTGCATAGCTTTCACGACTAGGCGCCATCACCACTCTCGGGGGTGGGAAATCCGAGTCGTGACACAGAAGCTATGGAAATCTACAAAATCAAATTTGAAAAAACAGTATTAACACGACAAGCAAATGTAAAACAATTAGTGTATACCTTAAGACAACGAGGAACAAATGTAAAAAGCTCGTAACACTTAATTCTAGAAGTACGTGAGTAATAATAGCACAGAACGCAAAAATACATAACTACCAAAGTAGCATGAGTATCTTTTTGGTTTTCTACCATCGTCAACAACAAAATTTGCTGTATAAAGTTTACTTCTTAGCCTACAGAAGAACCTCTATAGATCTAGAGAAACATTTATGTTTTAGAGGGCAGACAAACAATAACATTAATTATATTGGAATAAGAAATCAAAACTAGTTGAAGCTAAATTTAGAAGACACTTTTCTGATAAGGTTTATATTTAAACAGTGATGAACCACGTGTAAAAGAAAATGCAAAACTTGAGACACTTTCTACATGTTGTTCTCTGCAATTTTTTTTTAAAAAGTTGTAACTTTAAAACGTCTTGACCCTCTCCAAGAGTATGTCTTTGCAAAAGCTGCCACAAATTAGACAATCACTTGCTGAGACCAATTTGTCTCTAGGAAAATATTCTTTGCAGGCCAAGTGGCTCAGTGCATTTGTATGAACCACATTCTGGACATAATTCCTATTTCATCTATCATCACTCAATCATCTAGTTCTCTGATTTCCTGAAGAAGCTCAATTTTTTCAGCACAGTGTACTCAACTCTTCAAGCTATTTAAGAAATTAGACACATAACAACCCCTAGTCTACATTTGTTTTTTTGGATACAACAATAACAACATACCCAGTATTATCTCACACCATGGGGGTATGGGGAGGGTAGATTCCACATTATCAAACCAATTAAGAAGCCCAAGAAAAAAAGTATAACATGATATTCCAGGGAAGAAACGATATGCAAAATCTCAAAGTCACATGTGAATGCAACAAGGAAACAACCGGAGACAGAGGCGAAATAAACCAACTATAGTCACATGTCAAAAACTCTTGCACATACATCGCCAACACACCAGAAACAAGTAAAGGTTAACTAAAGCTTCTCTTTCTTCTTGCACCAGTGACCTTATTGTGATAACCAATATGCCACACTACAACGAAATAACATAACATCTGCTAGCCTTTGAAAATTTTGGCCTCAGTGATTCTCATAGAACTTTCTACAGATGTTTCGATTTAGAAGCTTTACAATCATGACTTCCTAGCATACTTTGAAATTTCAGTTTAAACATTCAGCTTCCCTCACTAAAGCTTACTTATTTGTAACTTGTGCTAAATTTAAACATGTATCACATCATACAAGAAAATTCAATTCAATTAACTACGACTTAACAATAAACTATCACCATTGAACTGCAGGGGGGGATAAGTGTGACCATGACCTAAATGGAATATTTTTTTTTGGGTTTTGTGAATATGATCAAGATGAGTTACTATTGCCATTGACCAAAATTTAGCTCAAAATTTCCTTAAACGCAGGGCCGGGGGGAATGACCTTATATGAATTGATTTCTCCTTTGCAGTTCTACAATTACCACCATTGAACATCATAATTGAGAAGAATTACTTCATCTCCGACCACTGGAAAGCAAAGATCAAAGAGAAAGAAGACTCCAGTGCATATATAAATAAACAAAGTTACAAAGAACCCTGTTCAATATCTATTGGTTCCTTAAAATTTGTTAGTCCGCTATCTTCTTTAGTTGCATGTGCACCACATGATAATAACTAAAAACAAATATGTATATACTTTAAAACTTGCTCCAATACTCCAGGTAATAGAACAATACAAATTCTGAAGCATGATTTCTACTTACTCACGTTCACTTCTCTAGATATTTAGTTCAAAACTAGAGGACAAATTTTCGATCCACATATGATACAATATGGTTCCTCGAAGGGACACATTGAATAACCATTCAAGTAATTTTTAGTGATACCAAAAGGGACACATTGAAAATACATGAGCAGAAAATATATGTGCACATAGAAGAAATCGATCAGTAAGAAAATATTCAATATTGAACTTGACGAAATAGACAACATCAATTTAAATCTAAAGCAACAGTTTTTAATATGTCTCTATCTATTAATCAAAAAATGGCTATGCTATTTTCTATTTGGATCTTCAAAATCAAACTCTTCATCCGATTCAATTTCAAGTTGTTGTGCTAGAAATCCTTCTAGAGGTACATCAAGAATGGTTGCTGGAATATCACTCCTTACTAAGACAACTTCACCATTATCCTCCGGTATAGATGGACCAACCAAATATTCAAATGGCTCATTTTCATAACATTGTGGGGCACTAGATTCAAGTTCATCACTTATGCTAAACAAGTCTCTCGGGATAGTCTTCATGACATAATATTTATTTTGATCATATAGATCTTGCACGTAGAAGCATTGGTGTACTTGAGATGCTAGGACAAAAGGCTCGTTCTGATAACATTTCTTGTTGAAGTAGACATAAGTAAGGCCGTAAATATGTTCTTCAACCTCATACCAGTCGCACTTAAATAAGACAACCTTTAAATGGTCATAATAGTCTAACTCAATTATATCAACTATTATAACATAATAAGTCAAATTTGCGTCAACCAGATTTTTATCTTTTGAGCTTGCAAAACTTGTAGTTAGGGCAACTAATGTAACACCACTATTTTGTGTTTTACATCTTGCATCACACTGCCTCGTATGTAATCTATATCCATTAATAAGATAACCAGAATATGTTTTAGCAATTGAATTTGGTTCGATGGACAATTTCTTTATAAGATCGGGCACATCCTCTTACAAAGAACGAGTTTCAAACCATTGAGAGAAGTTTTGACTATGATTCTTCGCCTTGCTCCATTTAGATCCTCGTCTCTGATTACTAACCTCAACCTCATATTCTCTACACAACAAGTATTTTTATTTGTTAGTAAAATGATAAATAAAGTAATTTTATAACAATCTGCATAATTAAATGCTATAAGTGATTAAATTACTTTATATATTTTTTAACTTCATCACAATTGTTCAATAAGTATATATGTGCCTGATTTAGTGACCTGTCATCTAAAACAATTGGGTCACTCCTTTTCGCTCCTAAAGGACAACCTGTATTAGGGAAAAAACTAGAAGCTTGTGCATTATTGAATCATATTCAGCATTGTTTCGGGGTCTTCGATTAAATCGAGTCTTTACACCTCCATGTAAGTATCTAGAGCATAAAGTCAAACTTTCTTCAACCAAATATACCTCAGCAATAGATCCTTCTGGATAATTTCTGTTGCGAACATATGATTTTAATGTACACATATATCTTTCAGGAGGATACATCCATCGATTTTGAACTGGACCTCCCAACCTTACCTCATTCACCGAATGAACAGGCAAATGAATCATTATATCAAAAAAAGTTGGAGGAAAAATTCTTTCCAAGTGATTCGTTGTTTCTCTAATCTCTACTTCCAAGCAATCTAGCTCTTCCACTGTGATAAGTTTTTGACATAAACGGCGAAAGAAAGAACTTAGATGAATCAAAGGGATAGCAACATGATCAGGAAGTATGCTTTTAACTGGTATTGGCAACAAGTAATGTAACATGAAGTGGGTATCATGGGTTTTATAACCGAATAATTTTCTTTCGTCTTGCTGCACATACCTAGATATGTTGGAAGCACTACCATCAGGTAGCTTTGCTGTTCTTAAAACACCACAAAAAACTGACTATTCACCATTGGTCATTAAGAAGCATGCTTTTGCAAACTTTGTTCTCTTGCCATCCTTTGTATCCTTAGGTTGAAGGTTCTTCCTAATGCCCATCTCTTTCAGATCATAACGAGCATTTGCATGATCCTTTGTCTTACCAGGAATGTCCAAAAGTGTTCCAGTTACATTATCCACTATATTTTTCTCTATATGCATTATGTCTAGGTTATGACGTAACGAGTTGTGTTGCCAATAAGGTAATTCGAAAAAAATTGACCTTTTTTTCCAAGGGCCATCATTTGTTCTCTTTCGCTTCTTCCCAAACACATTGTTAAAATTCTGTAAGCTATTAAGCACATCAGTTCCCTTTAACAAAGGCGGAGGAGGCCTAAATTCTATTTTTCCATTGAAAGACCTTTTATTAGATCTCCACGGATGATCCATAGACAGAAAAATACGATGATCCATATAACACATTTTTTGACTATGTTTAAGATAACGAGAATTAGTGCCATAATTACAACAAGGGCAACCCAACTTTCCCTTTATACTCCAACCGGATAACATAGCATATGCAGGAAAGTCACTGATTGTCCATAAAAGAGTTGCTCGCATTTGAAAGGTTTGATCTCTTGAAGCATCATATGTTTCTAACCCGAACTCCCACATCACATTTAACTCTTCTATTAATGGTTGTAAATATACGTCATTGTTATTTCCATGTGATCGTGGCCCAGGTATAAGCAACGAAAGCATATAGTATTCTGGTTTAATGCACATCCAAGGAGGCAAATTATACACCATTAAAATAACTGGCCATGTGCTATGAGATATGCTCATGGTCGAAAATGGATTGAACCCATCACTTGCTAAGCCAAGTGTCTTATTGCGAGAATCCATTGCAAATTCTGAATGCAAGCTATCAAAGTCTTTCCATGCTTGCCCATCAGCAGGATGCCTTAACTTTCCATCTTTAGAATGCTCCTCGTCATGCCACCTCAATGTATCTGCTGTCTTCGAGCACATAAATAGCCTTTTGAGTCTAGGAATTAATGGAAAGTGTCTCAAAATTTTTGCTGGAACGCGATAACCTTTTTTGGAAGCCTCAAGCTCGCTATCTACTTCAGGATGTTTAATATATCGAGAAGCTCCATAGACATGACAATATTCATCATCCTCATGGCCATTCCTAAATAGCATGCAATCATTGAGACATGCATCAATTTTTTCATAATCAAAACCGAGATCCTTTATATAGATTTGGCTTTATTGTAGGATATAGGAATGTTCAACTCAGGCATTGCATCTTTTAATAGCTCTAAAAGAGAAGTGAAAGACGCATTGCTCCATCCATGTAGACACTTTAACAAATACAGACAGATTGTGAAAGATAATCTAGAAAATCTTTTACAACCGGGATATAGTTCTTGGCTTGCCTCGTCAACTAAGTTATCGAATTTATTGGCATCTTCATTTGGACCTTCATACACCTCCAGCATGTGCAACATCTCTAAATTGATCATTCAACAACTCATAAATATCATTGTACGAGTAAACATTATCATCTATGTCACAATTAACATTCATCAAAATTTTTCATTCCCCATGATTAATCCATCTTATATAACCTTGAACAAAACCATAGCATATTAGATGATATACACTATATTCCTTCGAGTCCATCGGATATTACAACACTTGGTACATGAGCATTAAATTTCTTCGCCTTTAGGATCTCCATAAGAGTAAGCAAAATCTAAGAACGATTGAACACCCTCGACATACTCTTTACTATACCTTGGTAAATCCATCCATTCCTTGGATGGAACATTTGAATTTCGAAAAATTTAATTTTTTAGATCTTCGAATATATAATCATTTAAGCATTGACTATATTGTAAAACTAAATCCTAAACGTCAAGAATAAATTTTTAAAATCATGTGTTGTAAAACAATAAGACTTTCTTACCTAGTCATGACACTTAAGCTAAGCCAAATCCAACTTCAAGTCCACCACAAATCTTCCCGAGCGTAACTTATCTTCTAGAATAAAAAAGTAAAATTAGTAGGATCCACAAAACAAAGACGAAAAGTAATAAAATTCTCAACCAAGTTTTTTATGAATATAATATAATAATTTTGCGCACCAAAAAGTGTCATGTACACCTTGGCACGTATAGTGACACCTAAAAGGTGTTGTTCGTACAAATATTAAATAATAAAAGAAGTTAAGATATAAATATCTAACTAGCTATTTCTGATTTCTTCAACTTAAAAAAAAAAGGAACTCCAGAACTAGTCATATTATGAAACTACTAAAAGGCAATTTTGATACCCATAAATTAAACAAAATAATTACTTTGTTTCAACATAAGAATATGAAATTAGAAGAAAAAAGTTAAATACTTGAATACAAACAAAGACAATACAAATTTACCCAGAAATTATGCAACAACAACATGAAACCTAGTGTAATCCCACAACTGGGGTTTGAGGAGGGTAGTATGTACGCAAACCTTACAAGTTATACAAAAAATATTACTTCTATCAACCCCATGATAAGAAGCTAGAAAAATTGAAGCTTTAAGTATAAGATCGACGACTATACAAAAATATCAAAAATTAAACAAAAAATATTAATCTTTTTCTGCCCAAGAATCTGAAATTAGTAAAAAATTAAAAACATTGATACCAAAAAATTAAACAAAATAAAATTACTTCTTTTTAGCCCAAGAAACTGAATTAGTAAAAAATTAAAAACTTTGGTACCCAAAAATTAAGAACAATAACATACTAGTATAATCCTACAAGTGGGGTCTGGGGAAGGTAGTGTGTACGCAGACCTTATCCCTGCCTGGCGAGGTAGAGAGGCTGTTTCCAATAGACCCTAGACTCAAGAAAAGTTGAAAAGAGAGAAAGGAAGAAGACGAAGAAGAAAAAGGAAGAAGAAAGAAAGAATAGAGGGACGAAGGACGATAAGGAAAAGGGGAGAAAGACAACTATAATAACAACAACAACAACAACAATAATGAAACCAGTAACAGAAAATAGCATCAAACAATAAAAAACTGGAAATAAATCTACAAATCTAAGGAAATAAATCTATATTCAATGAAACACAAACACCCAGAAGCCAAATAGGTGGTGCCTGGTGGTGGTGGTGGGCGAACCCCCACAAAGAAAGCAGAGAAATATTTGCCATCAAATAAAATCCTATCTTGAAGAATACTATCAAGCCTAAACTAAAACCCCACAAACAATTAACAGAAAACACAAATGAAGCAGACAGAATAAAGGTCCAAAAGAGTACTTAAATGTCTACAAATCAAAACGAAAATACCCGCCATCAATAAAAAGTCTATCTTAAAGAACCAACAAACAATTAATCACAAGAAAACCAATGAAATACACTTACCCAGAACACAAATTAGTCTATTTAATCCAAGAAAAAAAAAACACAAAGTAAGCAGACAAATAAAAGTTCAAAACAGTACATATCAAGAAATCTACTGTTACCCAGAAGCCAAATTAGTGTAAACGAAAACCCCACTTAACGAAGCATACCCAAAAATTAAACAAAATAAAATTACTTCTTTTTAGCCCAAGAATCTGAAACTATAAAAAGTTCAAAACTTTGAGTATAAAACAAAGATTATACTGAGATACCCAGCTATTTTACACAGTAAAAGATTATTTTTTCATCCCCATTAGTAAAAAAACTAGAAAAATTAAATCTTAAAGTATAAGAACGAAACTAAAAATTGAAAAAAACAGAAAAGTTTTGAGCAAAGAAATACTTACTAATAGAGAAAGGGATGGAGATTTGCAATATATGGGCGAGAGTAATCTGAAGACACATGCAACAGAGAATTGAAAGGAATGAATTAGGTTAAGGAGGCAATTAAGGTGAAGCTGCAGTGAGGGAAAAGAATTGGGGAAATGATGATGATTTCATTGTCTTATTCTATTGGTGTTGGGGGGTGGGGGGGGGGGGTGGAGAATATTTTCGTTAAGTTTAATATTTGGGGGAAAATTTTGAGTGAAATTTTATATAAGAAATTTTTAGACTTTTTCGTATAGGGTTTCCTAACTAAACGATCTTTGGCCTTTTGAGAATTGGGGGAAAATATTTTATTAAGTGCAATTTTGGTGGGAAATTTTTGGGGAAATATTTTACATGAAATTTTTAGGGTACCCTTGTAAAGTGTTGCATTTAACATGAAAATATAATAACTCTATAAAAACGTAGCAATACACCTAAGAAACGTGGCCAAATTTTTTATATTTAGGCAACACTTAAAAAATATTGTCTTTATATTAAAAAAGAATGCTTTATAAGTGTTACCTTAAAATCCGTGGCCGAAGACTATACTCAAATGCCATGCCTAAAAAGTATTCCTACAGATACATTTGACAACACTTTTTATGCGTTGCCTAAATTAGTGTGGCTGTAGGCATAAAATGTTGTAGTGTGATAATACAAATTAAATTATAAAGCTATCTGTTTACCCTTAAAAATTGGATAACAATTGCATTTATACGCGGTTTTAAGAATATGTGGAATAATTCAATACAAGTGATTAATGACATAGATAAACAAATTAATGACAGAATAAACAGCCACACCAGTAGTAATAATGGGTTCGGAATTGGTTAAAACCTCAACAAGTAACCTGCCTTCGATTCAGACCAAACACTTATGAAGATGTGATGACCCAAAAGGTCATCTTATGTTTTAGAACTCGATTCCGTATTCCGAGGCCTTCAAAACCATATTTTACCCCTCCTCGATTTGTGTGCGCAGTCCGGGCATTTTCCGGAAAGCTTTTATGTTGAAAGTTGATAAAAATAATAATTTTTATCTTTAAAAGTTTATTTAGTTGACTTCGGTCAGCATTTTTGGTAAACGGACCCGGACTCATGCTTTGACAGTCTCGGTGGGTCCGTATTAAAATATGAGACCTGGACGTATGCCCGGAATCGAACTCCGAGGTCCCTAGCTCAAGATATGATTCTTGTTGAAAATTAAAATATTGGAAATTAAATGGTTTTAAGAATTTGGTTAATGTTTGATCTTGTTAGTATCGGGCCCGTATTTTGGTTCCGGAGCCCGGTACAGGTTCAAAATCATATTTATACTATATTTGTAAAATTTGGTGAGAAATGGAACTGATTTGACGTGATTCGGACGTCCGATTGTGAAAATAGGAATTTCAAAGTGTTCTTAAGAATTTCATGTGATTTGGTGCTAAATTCGTAGTTCTAGGTGTTATTTTGGCGATTTGATCGCATGAGCAAGTTCGTATGATGTTTTAATACTTGCTTGCATGTTTGGTTTGGAGCCCCGAGTGTTCGGGTGAGTTTCGGATAGGCTATGGGTAGTTTGATACTTAGAAAATCTGGTGTGTTTTGCTGCTACTGGTGTACTGAAGCTTTGTGCTTCGCGATCGTGAAACCACTCACGTGATCGCGAAGGGGAAACTAGGCTGGAGTGGAATTTACTCATCGCGAAAGCGGAGACTGGATCGCGAACGCGGAGCAATGAGGGTCTTACCCTCCGCGAATGCAGGAAGCTCGACGCGAACGCGATGGTTTAGGGACCTGTGGAAGGGGTCAGTTATCCTTTTACGCGAACGCGAAGGCCAGGGGGAGCAGCCTTTCGCGAATGCGTAGGCCTTTGGGCCGCTGTGCATCGCGACTGCGACAGGCCCTTTGCCAACGCAAAGAAGGCCTGTCTAGTGGTTTTTAAACAGACCCAAAAACAAAACATCTTCAAAATTTCATATCTCTTTCACTAGTACTCGGCCTAGGGCAATTTTTGAAGGGGGAATTCAACACCAAATCATAATTTTGTACTCTTTAACTCATTTCCTTTAATTTCTATCATCACACATTAGATTCCTAGTCCTAATTCTTGTTCTTTCATGGTAGAATTAGAGATTTTTGGAAGAATTCGGGGTTTTTTTTGCCAATTGGGAATTTATACCTCGATTTGGAGTCGGATTCCGAAACTAATTACATATTCGGGCTCGGGGGTGAATGATTTTGGTTTGAACCTTGAGTTTTGACCAAGCGGGCCCGGGTCAATTTTTGACTTTTTGGGGGAAATGTTGGGAAACCTAAATTTTTGTATTGAACTTGATTTCTTTCGCAATATTTGATGTTATTAAGTTAATTATGGCTAGATAGGAGTGGTTTGGAGGTGGAATCTAGAGGAAAAGTGGTAATTGATCAGTGAGTGGCCTGCGGATCGAGGTAAGTGTTGTTTCTAACTTTGACTCGAGGGATTAGGAATTCTTGACTTAATTGCTATGTGAAAAATCCATGTGAGTGGCGTATATGTGAGGTGACGAGTACCTATGCGTCGCCAATTCATCTGTTTTGCCTGTTTTCTTTCTGTTCTTATTATATTGTCTTCCCTGCCTTAACTGTTACATGCTTTACTAGTAACTCCATGTTTAATTGCTACTTGTGAGATATTATTTTTCTTTGTTGAAGGTATTAGATATCCCCTAGTTTCATTGTCTCATATTATTTGTTTAAGTTGGTTTATCGATGTTTTATGGTACGCTTTGGATTAGTTTCGCCGACTAATATTATTTGTGTGAAGTCTCATAATGTACAAGCTTTTCGTTTGCTTTGGTTTGAGGTTTGAATATTGTGGAGAATTTTGAGTTAAATTGTGAAATTTCTGTTCTTATTGAGTAATTGATACTGATATAGAGGGATCGAGTTGCGTGCCGCAACAGGAGGAATAAGTGTGATATATTGAGGAGGAATAAGGGTGAATTGCTATTATATGGTGGGATCGGGTTGCACGCTGCAACAAGAGGAATAAGGGTAGATTGATATGGAGTAATAAGGGTGAATATTCATATAGATATTGATTATATAGTGGGATCGGGATGCGCGCCGCATCAGTTTATGTGTTTATGTATTTTTCTTCCACTGTGTAAGATATTTTGTGGTTTGCATTTCACTTAAGAATTGGTTATAGCTGGATACTAATAAGATACTTGAGTTCTGTATTCATTCCTTGCAAGTTACTATTTTATTTTGTTCCGTTCTTCTTTCTGTTTTTATTATACGTTGTATGCAGGTTATATTGTAATTTGCCCCACCGTAGCCTCGTCTACTTTGTCGAGGTTAGGCTCGATACTTACCAGTACATGGGGTCGGTTGTACTAATACTGCACTCTGCACTTTCTGTGTAGATTTCGGAGCAGGTAGTGGCTGATTAAGAGGTTGGCTTTAGGTTACACAGTTTGGAGACACAAGGTAGTCCTGTTAGCGTCCGCAGGCCCTGACGTCCCCTTCTACATCTCTATTGTACTGTTTTCTTTATATCCAAAACAATTATAATTTCTTTCACACTGATGTTTGTAGGAAATCATATTGTGTTCGTGGATTGTGACACAGGATTTTGGGTAGTAATAGCAACAGTATTGGTAATAGTATATAAACTAAGAGGCTGTTTACTTGCTTCCGCAATTATTTCTACTTGTTTTAGCTTGTTTACTGTTAATCCTTGAAATGTATGAGAAATGGGTTAATAATACTCTAACATTGGTTTCCTTAGCAAGTGTGATGCTAGGCGCCATCACGGTCCCGACGATGGGAATTTCGGTTCGTGACAAGTTGGTATCAGAGAACTAGGTTGCCTAGGTCACAGAATTCACGAACAAACTTAGTAGAGTCTGAGGGATCGGTACGGAGACGTCTGTGCTTATCCCTTAGAGGCTACAGAGTTTAGGAACAATTTCACTTCTATTCCTCTCTGTCGTGCGATTTGATCTCTCATTGCTTGTCACGCCCCTTTTTCTCGCGAAATCGGGTTTCGACATGTGACAACTCTTTTATGGAAGAGTGTTAAAAGAGAGAGTTGCCACCTAATGGGTTTGAGGTGCGTTAGGCCACCTACTTAAAATAACTCTGTTTGACTAGCTTGTGTCACCAAAGATCGGGTAAGGGCTCAAAATTACATCGAAGAGAAGATGTTAGGCACTCTTCGAGGTCCATGATTGTGGGTCCCGACTGAACTTAAATTATTTGAATTAATCTATGTGATCAAAGACAAGAAAAACAAGGAGTTTGGGAAGTTCATTATTGAACACAAATGTTTGATTTAAAGACAAGATGGGGGGTCCTAAATTTTTTAGCCTAAAGGATCACCCCGTACAACATAAATAATACTTTGTAACTCCCTCGAGATGGGGTGTTACTCGTATTATTCAGTGGGCACAGACTATCATTTCCTTTTATCCGATTACTATCTTTAAGTTGTTACCTAAAGCGCACTAGTTGATTCTAAACCGCGCCTTATGCATGCACTACCCATCCCATGCCTATGGTCCAGGAGGCGTATGGACCTCTATTTGGATGGTTCTAGACCTAACTTAGGTTGCTCCAACACATATGCAGATTAGGAGTTTTCAAAATTCAGAATTGAGACGAGTTAAAGTCATTAAGACCTATAGACATGATTTTTATGTGACCTCGGAATTCAAACATGCAGCAGTTTCAGATGTAAGGTATAATTTTATAGACGTAATTTCTGAACAAGTGCACAGTTTAGGGAATCTGATATTGCATGCTGATTATTGAGACTACAGGTTATAAGTTATTGATCCTATAGACATGATTGCTAAATGATTCATGATTCCAACATTATAAAGGTAACGCTGTAATTTTGACGTGTTAGATATCTAGTCGGTGTGTGATTATGCGGTAAAGTTGTTTGAAGACATATGGTTAGCAGCATTAGCAGAACACCCTATAGGCAGGATTTCTAGCAATTGACAATTATACTTGATTCTATAACATTTTATCCTTATAGGCATGCTTTCTAGGCGGGTAACAGTATAATGAGAATAATAGAAATGGCGTCTAATCTGATTATGTTCCTATAGGCTTGATATCTACATGAACATTGTAAAGAGCAGGCATTTGTGAATCAATGTAATCCTATACGCATGTGTCTATGTGAACATGCTGCAATTGAAAGATTGATCATTTTATTTCCTATAGGCATGATTTCTACCAAACATGTGTGCAGAATATGTTAAACGAATTGAACACCTATAGGCAGGTTATCTATCAAACATGTAGGGGCAGAATATATTAAACGAGTTAAACACCTATAGGCAGGTTATCTAACATACATAATAATAGAACTTGTTCGAGCAAATTAAACACCTATTGGCAGGATTTCTACCCGTTTCATGCGATATTAAATAAGCCCAATTTCCCAATTTTACTAATACCCCAATTGTTATTACATCATTATTACATGCCCAATTAATAAAATAAATTACAAAGTTGCAAAATAACTAGTGGGCCTGAGACAAGCCCAAAGTATACCCAGCCAGGCCAGGCCTTCAATTCCAAATCCACATAGTTCATAACAACCTAGAAGACAGTCTTCATAGCCAAAAACTAGTAGCCATCAAAGACTAAAAAAAAAACAGCCCTATACACAAACTCATTGGCTTATTCAGTACATGAAAATGGGACATAATTGAGCAATTAGGACAAGATGGCAAGGAACCTTAGACCCTAGTGCGTCAGAGTTCCCAAGGGCTTCAAGAACCCAGGGCACTGCTCACACTAGGGATGTCAATAGATGAGATTCAGGAAATGACTGGGGACCAAGTCCTAGTGTGTCAAAGTTCACAAGGGTCTCAATTGGACCCCGAGCAGTGCTCACACTAGGGAGGTCAGTAGAAAGAGCCTTGATAGCCTTGGCTTTTAGCCAGCTGAGAATAAGGATTTCAGAATAGCAAAAGTGATAATGAGGAAGAACGGACAATAGCTGAGGGATAGAACATGGTCAAGTTGAGCACATAGAGAAAATAATCAAACAGGCTCTAGGTTTTAAGAGCAGACTTAGCAATGATTCAGAAGAACAAGTTCAACACCTAGTGCTCATGAAGTCACACAATAACCGAAATAGATTTGCAGGATCAGTATACATACACTCATAATAAAGAAAAGGTTCAAATTAGGTTAAATATAGACCCTAGTGTCATTAGATAGCCATGTTAACTTCACATCTGGCAGCAGAACAACATTTAGACATGACGAGCCCACTAATCACAGAAGGAATAGGGCATCAGTGTGGGTCAAAGACATATTGAGGGACATGTTATCAGAGTGGCTAGATCATAGTCAATAGAAAGATCTCAACACAAATTAGGACACATAATGTATGCGAGGCTATCATTATGGAGATTCATAACAGAGTGGAAAGTAAATTCATGTCAAATAGCAAACGTAGGCATTTAGGCATTGACATGGTAAACTAATTAACTAAAGAATGTCCAGTTGTGTCAAAGGTTCATCCTAATATCACAAAACAACAATTCAAACATGGTAGGAAAACATGCTAGGGTAACTGTTCTGAATCACAAGCAAACACTAAAGAGGTGCGGGATCGAGTGAGCATGTTGAGTGACACAATAGCAGAGAGACAAGTTGAAAGACTTAACATAGGTTACTACAAATGTAAGGCATTCATTACAGAGATTCAGGATAAATCAAGTAAGCATATTTATGAACATTCAAGCGTCAATACACTAGCTAAATGAGCTTAGGAAGGTTCAAATTACCAAAGTTAGGCATAGATAATCTCAAAACTAGCATCATTAGGAATAGCTAAACGCTAAAGAGACTTAAAACTCGTGCAAAGTTAACAGAGTGGTGCTTGAAACAACCCAGAAACATATTAAGTCGTGAATTTAAGAAGTAAGAACACATGTAAATCAGAGACGCATAAGGATGAAATTCCAAAAGTCCAGTAACCAGTTAAACGAAAACACAAGAAAGAACAAAGTCCACAATAGCAAGAACCCAGAATTTCTAGCCTTGGCTTTCAACCGGCTAAGAAACAGAATATAGGACAAGAGTATGAGAGAACAAAGAGTAGTAGCTTCAGTTTTTTAGTAAATCTCTTAATGATTCAAGTCTGTCTCAAAGGGGAATGAGGAGGGGTTTATATAGCAGTAGAAATGAACATCCAAACAAGGAAAATCATCAATCAGACACGAGAAAGGAAAGAATCATCACATGCAATAAAAAATCTGTAAGGAAAAGAGAAAAAATCTCAAAGCCTAATTTTAGGGAAAGTAAAAATTGGCAGAATCTAGACAAAGAAAATAAAACTTTACACATAATAGAACGAATATAGACAAGATAACACTTAAAATAAGAGATTCGAACCAATTTTGGTTCGATCCAAAGAGATCTGAAATCCCTAGTTTTAGAGAAAGTAAGAATCAACATAAAATATATAAAGATTTCGAACCCATAATAGAACAAGAGTGAATATAGACGGAATAGGCGAAAGGTCAAGGATTTGAACCGATTTCGGTTCGGCCATTAAGAGATCTGCTTGCCATGTTTAGGCAAGTAGTGTAGAGGAGTAACCAATACTAAGAGGAGGCCGTGTATGGCAAGTAGTAGCAGTCAAATCCCATGTCCGGTGGGATTAGGAGATGGATCTTGGGGGAAGACGGCTAGGGTTTAGTTGAAGAAGAAGAGGGGGGGAGGGGGGTTGAGAGAGTTCAAGAGTGGCGGGTAATGGGAAATGTCTAGGGTTTAGGGGTGAGGA
>NC_031997.1:353504-393944 GCF_001879085.1 Nicotiana attenuata
ACGAGGGCCGTTGATCTTGAGAGATCAACTACCAAGATTTAAAAGGTGAGTGGGGCGGGTCGTAGAGATGGGGCACCGACCGGGTTTGTGTGTGGTTTAGTTTAGTTTGGGCTGCGATATTTTGGGCTAGTGTATTAGGTAGTTGGGCCGAGGTTGGAAAATAGGTAGAATTTAGGCTAGTATTTAAATACCCAATATTTAATAAATAAATAATTTGTAAAAGTAATTAATAAATAACGAAAATATTATTTGTGCACTAAAATGATTAAAATAATTACTTAACATTATAAAAATATAAAAAGTTATTTTCTGCATAAATAATGTATTTATACATTAATATGGGTTATTATTGCAAAATGTGCAATTAGCCCTAAAATACAAATGTAATTATAAAAAATGCACTAAAAATATTTAAAAATATCATGTTGGTATAAATGATAAATTTAGATGATTAAATCATCATAAAATAATTTACTAGATATTTATATAATATAATATGGAAATAAATTGATTTAAAGTCTTTAAAAATTATGTAAAGTTATGAAAAATACTTCTATATGCTGATGAACCAAATGATGATGCATATGCACTATTTTGAAAGTGTATATATATATATATATATATANAAATCATCATAAAATAATATGGAGAATAATTATTGGATATTTATATATGTAATACAAATGCAAGAATAAATTGGTTTAAAGTCTTGAAAATTTATGACAAATTATGAAAAATATTTGTATATGCTTATAAATTAAATGATGATGCATATGCACTATTTTGAAGATATATATATGAGGGAAAAATTGGGTATCAACAGTTGCCCCTCTTTACCCGGGAATGATGAAAGAGTTGTCGAGTAAAGAAATGATGACCGATTTTGACCGAATGGGGTGATTTAAAAATAGAGGCCAAACTCCAATTTCTGAGTTGCCTGCATATCCCTGGTTTTATAGGAATCAGGCCATGTGTAGTTCTGGAACCAACGGTAAACGAAACCGATAGAGTTGTTATAAGAATGGTCGTGTGTTTCGAAAAAGGGTTCTTTTGGGAAGGATAGTATCGGATGGATTTATACGACGTTATGAATGTGATTCTGAAACATAAAGGATGTGTTATGGAGTAAGTATTTGAATAGCCATAGAGAAAGGTGAGTAATTGATGGGAGTCGGTTACGTTTAGAACATTTGCAGAAAGTGAACGTTATGAGTGGAAACCGGAGCGAAAATTGCTCCCATTTGAAGAACGGTTACTTCCTGGATTACCTGCAAAACTTAAAACACGATGCGTGCAAATATATAGATTATGGCAAAAATTTAAACATGATGCGAATTCCCTTTGGACCATGGAGATTGTCTTGGGACGGTGAAGATGATGTCCTTAGACCATGATGTCCCGGGCCATGAATCATGTGATAAGGGATTCGCAGGCCATGAAATGATGTTCTCGGGCCATGAGAATGGTGCCTCTGAACCATGACGCCTTTGAATAATGATGTGCAATATTGAGAGATCCTCAGGCCATGACATGGTGTCTTTAGGCTATGAGGATGATGCCTTCAGACTATGACGCCTTGGGACAAAAAATGGCGATGTTTCAGCCCATGGAATGCAAAGACATGATGTTGGGTCATATAAGAGAAACAAGACAGAGCTTAGTCTTTCATAAGATTGGGACAGAGCTTAGCCCCGAGAAGGCAAAATAGCGCTAGATTTAAAGTAGCATAACATTCGGTATTGGACAAGGAAAGGCAAAGCTTAGCCTTATGCAATTAGGGAGGCAATACTTAGCCTCATGCAAGAAAGGGAGACAGTTCTTAGTCTCATGCAATGAAAGTCAATTCTTAGCCTTATGCAGTTGAGGAGGCAGGGCTTAGCCTCATGCAAGAAGGGGAGACAGGGCTTAGTCTCATGCAAGGAAAGACAATGCTTAGCCTTATGCAATTAGGGAGGCAACACTTAGCCTCATGCAAGAAAAAGAGACAATTCTTAGTCTCGATACAAGGAAAGGCAGTCCTTAGCCTTATGCAATTAGGGAGGCAATGCTTACCTCATGCTAGAAAGGGATACAGTGCTTAGTGTTGATGCAAGGAAAGGCAGTGCTTAGCCTTATGCAGTTAAGGAGGAAGGGCTTAGACTCATGCAGTTAAGGAGGCAAGGCTTAGCCTCATGAAAAATGGAGACAATGCTTAGTCTCATGCAGGGGAAGGGGGTGCTTAGCCTTATGCAGTTAAGGAGGCAATGCTTATCCTCACGCAAGAAAAGGAGATAATGCTTAGTCTCGATGCAAGGAAAGGCAGTGCTTAGCCTTACGCAATTATGGAGGCAATGCTTAGCCTCATGCAAGAAAAGGGAGACATTGGTTATTCTCGATGCAAGGAAAGGAAGTGCTTAGCCTTATGCAGTTGAGGAGGCAGGGCTTAGCCTCATGCAAGAAGAGGAGACAATGCTTAGTCTCATGCAGGGGAAGGCAATGCTTAGCCTTATGCAGTTAAGGAGGCAATGCTTAGCCTCATGCAAGAAGAGGAGACATTTCTTAGTCTCATGCAAGGAAATACAATGAGTGGTAGCAGAGTATTTTCTTATCTGGAGACATGTTTCCATTTGGCAACCTTGTCATTATGAAGATAGTGATTTTTTTATGTGTATACTTGAAAATACTCCTGTTATGTTCATTGTGCCTGCGTCCAAAGAAAAATTGTGAGTTTTGCGGGGAAGGTTGGTTCATACATTCGCCTGCTTGTTTTGCTCTGCTTTGCTCTAGAGATCCTATTCTAGTTAACCTGGGTAACATCTGGCTGCCATAAAGATAAAGTTTTCAAAAAATATGCAAGTACTTTGATAAATATAGTTATTTAAAAGCGTAGCAGTATGCAATATCACGTAAATTAGATGAATCAATGACTGTGAGACTTTTAGAGACATTGCAGCTCCTTGCACTAGAATTTTGAGGTTCCTCGTCAAAATTCTTCCCCAGTTTAATAAGCGATTCTCTGACTGTTCTGCATATTACAAAGTTGGCTGGACTTGCTCCGGAATTTTGAGGGTCCTCCTCAAAAATCTGCCTCAGTCTCTGACCATGGGAAAAATGAAGATTTTATTAAGATGTGACCGAACCCACAGGCTGCCTACATATCCCCTCTTATACGGGAATTAGGTCAAGCGTAGTTCAGTTACATCAGATGAAAAATGCAAACAATCTAAACATAGTATATCTTGACTGCATCTGAATTGATAGGCTTTGGCCAAATTTCTCCGTCTATTTCTGCAAGTATGAGTGCTCCTCCTGTTAGTACCCTGTGAACCATGTAGGGCCCGTGCCAATTAGGTGAAAATTCTCCTTTGGCTTCATCTTGATGCGGGAAGATCTGCTTTAGTACCAGTTTCCCCGGTGCAAACGATACCCCAATAAGGCAAATGGTAATTTCTCGTGCCATTGCTTGTGATTGTCTACCATCTTTCCTAATATTTTCTTAATATTCTTGTTTGCGGCCTCCACGGCTCCATTCATTTGAGGCCTTTATGTTGTGGAATTAATATACTTGATTTTGAATGTTTCACACTTGGCTTTCATTAAGTCACTATTGAGATTGGCGGCATTGTCGGTGATGATGGATTCTGGTATCCCCAATCGGCGAACATTACGATCCCTGACAAAATTTTCTACGACTTTCTTGGTTACAGCGTTGTAAGATGCAGCCTCAACCCACTAAAATGAACCTGTGCCCGTTCAAAGCGGCAAGCTCGATCGGACCGATGACATCTATTCCCCAAGCGGTAAAAGGCCAAGGTGCACTTGTTGAATTGAGTTCATTCGGTGGTACCCGTATCATATTTGCATGTATTTGGCACCGATGACACTTTGGACATACCTGATGCAGTCCGTTTCCATAGTCATCCAAAAATATCCTGCTCTCAATATTTTCTTGGCTAAAACGAAACTGTTCACGTGTGGTCCATATGTTCCGGCATGTATCTCTTCGAGCAGTTGTCAACGCACCGTAATAATCCTAGGTCTGGAGTCCTTCTGTACAGAATTCCTCCACTATGGAAGAAATGGTTGGATAAGCTTCGGAGTGTGTGTTTCTATGTATGATTTTCATGCTACGGGTATTCTCCTTTTGCCAAGTATTCCCTGATATCATGGAACCACGGATTCCCATCCGTTTCTTCTTCAACATGAGCGGAATATGCTGGACGATTATGGATTCTTACTGGAATGGGTCAATGAAATTTTTGTCCGGATGCTATATCATGGAGGACAAAGTGGCTAATGCATTTGCGAACTTATTTTAGATTCTCGGAACATGTTTGAGTTCTATCTTTGTGAATCTTTTCATCAACTCTTGCACATAGTGCAAATATGGCAATATCTTGGCATTCTTTGTAGCACATTCTCCTGGAACCCGATGTACCAAAAGGTCTGAATCACCAATTACTAGCAATTCCTGGATATTCATGTCAATGGCCGAATTGAGCCCCAAGATGCAAGCCTCGTATTCTGCCATATTGTCGGTGCACAGAAACCTGAGCTTTGCGGATACCGGATAATGGTGACCTGTTTCTAACACCAAAACAACTCCAATACCCCCCTTTAAAATTTGCAGCACCATCAATGAACATTCTCCAACCGTCATAGGTTTTGGTGATATCTTCTCCTACAAATGATACTTCTTCATCGGGAAAATACGTTTTCAGCGGTTCGTATTCTCCTCCTACAGGTTTTTCCGCAAGATGATCTGCTAATGCCTGTCCCTTGACCGCCTTCTGAATTACATAGACAATATCAAATTCACTCAACAGTATCTGCCATTTTGCTAGTTTCCCTGTAGGCACTGGTTTCGGGAAAATGTACTTCAGGGGATCCGTCCTTGATATGAGATATGTAGTGTAGGCACAAAAGTAGTGCCTCAATTTTTGAGCTATCCACATCAGGGCGCAGCATGTGCGTTCCAGCAAAGAATATTATGCTTCATAGGGTGTGAACTTCTTACTCAAATAATATATGGCCTGTTCTTTTCTTCCCATCTCGTCGTGTTGTCCCAAGACACAACCAAAAGCTCCATCTAGTACGGAAAAATATAGTAGCACAGGACTACCGGGTTCCGGCGGGACCAGGACTGGTGGTGTGGACAGGTATTCCTTGATTTTGTCGAAAACTTTTTGACATTCTTCAGTCCAACTTGTCGCAACATCTTTCTTCAGCATTTTGAAAATTGGCTCACAGATCACGGTCGATTGTGCTATGAAACGGCTGATGTAATTGAGATGCCCTAAGAAGCTCATCACATCTTTCTTGCTCTTCGAATGTGGCAAATCTTGGATGGCTTTGACTTTTGAAGAGTCTACTTCAATCCCTTGGCGACTAACGTTGAAACCCAGCAATTTTCCGACAAGGACTCCAAAGATACACTTTGCAGGATTCAGTTTCAGAATGTACCTTTGAAGTCGATTAAAGAATTTCCTTAAGTTTGCTATATGATCCACGCTTCTTCCGGATTTAATGATGATGTCATCCACGTACACTTCTATTTCTTTGTGAATCATGTCATGGAAAATAATCGTCATAACTCTCATATAAGTGGCTCCAGCTTTCTTCGGGCGAAACGACATCATTTTATAACAATACATCCTCCACGGAGTGATAAAGGCTGTTTTCTCAGCATCTTATTCATCCATCCAGATCTGATGTTACCCCGCAAAGCAATCCACAAAGGATTGGAGTTCGTTCTTGGCATAGTTGTTGATTAGTATGTGTATATTGGGTAACGGGAAATTATCTTTGGCTCTTGCTTTGTTTAAATCCCGATAGTTGACACATACTCTGACCTTCCCATCCTTCTTCGGAACTGCACGTTGTTATCCAACCAAGTAGGGTATTCGATCACTCTGAGAACCTTAGCTTTGATCTGCTTAGTGACTTCCTCTTTGATTTTTTAGATTTATATCCGGCTTGAACTTTCTGAGTTTCTGCTTTACAAGTGGACACATCGGATTGGTAGGTAGTTTATGAGCTACTATAGATGTGCTCAAACCGGTCATATCATCATAAGACCATGAAAAAATGTCTTCATACTCCTTCAGGAAATGGGTGTACTCTCCTTTCATTGATGGTGACGGGTGAATGCTTATGCGAGTTTCTTTGACTATTTCAGAATCTCGATTTCGTTCTAATTTTCCACTTCTCTGACAATTTCCTCTGGTATTATATCTTCCTCCTCTGAATCACTATCCTTATGTTGCGTTGTCTTATTACTGTCATGGTCGTTGGTTCATCAGGATAAGTAATAATAATGATGTAGCGAGAAAATGTAAAGGATAATAATAAATACTAAAATAGCAATGCATTAGATAAGTCTTGAAAACATTAAAACAAGTACGGCTAGATAACTCGAGTAATTATTTCAAAACAAAATACGATTAAAACAAAATACTAAAAATATCTTACATGCTGAAAATTGATTTTTAAAATATATCATGCTAATTGCCAGGCTACCCAGGAACTCGACAGGCCCGGGACGGTGCAACAATCCAGTTCTTGAGAACAACTTCTTTTCTCACGGTCTGAATTGTAAGGTCTCCTCCTCCTCCTCCTCAACTATTGCATTGCAGTCCATGTCTTCATCGTCCAGAAATAGATTCCTTGGGCCAGCTAAAGCCTCATCTTATTCAGATCCCCATATCACGTCAGACTGTTGAAATGTCTGGTGCAGATGCGGTATTGGCTGTTCTAGTGGGTAATAAGGACCACGCCATGGTGGCGACCAATTCTGATACTCGTGCTAGGTATATTCATACCTTAGCCCAAAAGTTGTGCCGTAACGCTTTAGCTATATCGGTTTGGTGATCCCCTGGAGATTCTTGCCGAGTCCCTTGCCGGGTTCATACCCTGTCCATGACAATATTCTTTCAATCTTATTACTCCATTATTTGTCTTTCTTAATTGCATTGACGCGTTCGATGCGATGGTACGTTTCTCCACCCAACTTCCTTCTATTCTCGACAACCGGAACAGTTTAATTAGTGTAAATGGGGTTACTCCTATCCAGTGGATGATTACTTCTTGATGATTCCATTCAAATTTTACAGCCTGGTGTAGAGTGGAGGCTACGGCCCTGGCAGCATGTATCCAAGGTCGTCCCAACAGCAGGTTGTATGTGGCGGATTTGTCCAATACTTGAAATTCAACGTCAAACCAAGTTGGGCCCATCTGCAAACATAGGTTGATCTCCCCAATTGTGGTCCTTTGGGGCCCATTGAATGCTTTCACGTTCATAGTTCCTGCTCGTATCTCATGCAAGCCTTTACCCGACCTTTTCAACGTAGTGAACGAACAAATATTGAGACTCGAACCTCCATCTATCAGGACCCTGACGATGAATTTGTCCTCAAACTGTACTGTGATATGTAGTGCCCTATTGTGACTCAGTTCTTCTGGTGGTAGTTCGTCTTTGTGAAAAGTGATCTTGTGGTTTCCAATACTTGACCTACCATATTAGCCATTGCTCCACTAGTGATATTATTGGGTACATAAGCTTTGTTCAATACTTTTATTAATGCATTCCTATGCGCCTCAAAATTCTGTAGTAGTGATAGAATGGATATCTGAGCAGGGGTTTTATTCAGATGATCAACAACAGAATACACTCTTGCTTGCACCTTTCTCCAAAGATCGTCTGGGCCAGTTTCAATGATAGGTGGCTTGGGATTGGCTTCTTTACTTGTCCCTCCCGAATGCTCTGGTGTGTCAATCCTACCGGTCCCGGTCATACCTTGTGCTGCACCGGTTTCTTCCATTTCCCCCTTTCCTTTCCTTCTCGCCTCTGCTGCATAGTCCCATGGTATAGCATTGGAATTAAAGGACAGTGTAGGTGCTACTGTTAGGGTGAAGGGTGTGGTCACTTCCACCTCGAACGGAGTTGGCGCAGCTGCGGGCGTAGTTACTTCAACCTCTAACGGAGTTGGTGCGGCTACTTTGAGCTCAATTGGTGACTGAATCTGTACCACAATAGGTGTGAGAATGACTGGAGATATTTTAGGTTTATCCCCTTCACGAATGAGCCCGATTGATCCCTCTGGATCCCATTCTTCATCAGTTTCTATCATATTTACCCCTTCGCCTCTATGATCCGGGAGAGCATTGTTTCGGATGTTAGGTGCGGCCTCTTTTGCTTGTATAACCCTGGTGTCAATCACTGTCTGGATCTTATCCTTCAAAGTGCGACATTCATCAATGGTATGACCATTCATGCTTGAGTGATAGGCACATGTCTTGTTTGGATTAACCCATTGAGAGGAATTTTCCATGGCAACAGCGGGAATCGGAGTGACATAACTGGCAGCCTTCAGTCTCTCATATAACTGATCGATGAGTTCAACAATAGGAGTGTATTGTCTGGGTGGTCTACGGTCGAAATTTGGTTTGGGTTTTTGGTAGTTTTGGCGAGCTGGTGGTGGTGAGTGGTAATATGCAGGTTGGGTGTTATAAGTATGGTAGGTGGCGGCGGGTTGTTAGTATATAGGAGGTGAAGGCTAATATGTGGGTGGTGGGGTTTGGTATGCAAGAGGAGACTTCGGACCTTGGGCTACCATTATTGCACCAACTTCTTTCTTTTTAGATATACCTCTCAACTGCAAGGCTTTGTTTGTAGCTTGGAGTGCCTCAAAATTTATCACCATCCCGCTTTTAATTACTTCTTCTATTCTTTCTCCCAATTTGGTGATGTTGAAAAATTTATGGTTTTCAATAACCATCAACCTCTCATAATATTGCGGATCCTGAGCTCGGACGAAGAACTTGTTCATCTGTTCTTCTTCTAGTGCTGGCCTTACTTTTGCAGCTTCTGATCTCCATCTAGGGGTGTTCATGGTTCGGTTTGGGTAGATTTTTCCCTAAAAATAAATCAAACCAAGTAAGTCGGTTTTTCAAATATTGGAACCAAACAAAACCAATTAAGTCGGTTTTTTATCGATTCGTTTTTTGTCGGATTTTGTCGGGTTTTCGATTTTTTCGATTATTTATTAGTTTTTTTTCTTAAGTATGAGACGTACACTACCAAACGCATATTCCGGTGACTATATTTTAAACATAACACTATCAAATCAGTTGCTCTTTGAGAAATCTATCATTTACCATGATATATTGATGATAATTGAATCAAATAGTGATAAATTATTTACCTACTCAATTAAAAATCGATTAATTTTAATATGATATAAATCTTGTACTTAGAAAAAAGAAAACTACCAATCAAACTAGAATGTAAAGGCAAAGAATTAGATTATTAAATAGCAAAAAACTAAACTAAATATATAAATGACTAATATGTACAATAAATATTTAGTTTTCTTTATATATATATATATATAGGTGTAATAATAAATTTAAATAGCTACTTTTATAGTCGGTTTGGTTTGGTTCGGTTTTTCGGGTTTTTATGAACACCCCTATCTCCATCGAGTAGCATACTTTTGTAGTTTCTGTGGGCTTCTTCTTAAGATTTTGAATGTAGAAGACATCTGGCGCATTTTCGGTATTGAACCTGAACCGATCCATAAAATCTGACGCCATGTTCACTCAGTTAACCCATTTCTTCGGATTTTGACTGATGTACCAGCACAGGGCGTCTCCAGTGAGGCTCCTCAGGAACAACTTCATGTAGATTCTTTCATCTTTACCAACCCCTGCGAGCTTGTCACAATATGTTCTCAAGTGCACCTTTGGATCACCTGTTCCGTTAAACATTTCAAACTTGTGAAGTTTGTAACCCTTCGGCAGTTCTACATCCGGCTGAGAACACAAATCCTCATAATTCAAACCTTCGATGCATTTACCACCTTCAACACCTTGGACTCGGCTAGTAAGTTTCTTGAGTTCTTCCGCCATATTCTTGATGAGCAGGTCCTTCTCGGTGGATTCAGGTATGCATAGGGTTTGTTGTGGGGTATGGGGTAAGGTTTTCACATATATGGGGTTGCTTTGATGGACTTGAGGAATTTGGGCATAGTGGTGTTGTTGGTTGAGTTTTGGGGATAAGGGGTAGGTTGTGGTGCGTTTTGAGGAGTATGGTAGGTGGTGGTTTGTGGATACTGAGTCTTTGGTGATGATGTTGTCGAGTGGTCGGTACTGGTGGAGGATTAGGATTTTGAGGGGGTGTAGCATACTGATAAGGTGCGGGAGGTTCTTGTTGGTTTTGTGTGTTCTGGGGAGGTGCAGGGTTTTGGGCGTTTTGTTGGTTGACGTCAGGGACGTTCAGGGTAAGGGAAAGGTTTGCCAAGTTTCGGGCCTACTCAAGTTCCCCTTGTAGCTCCAGTATCTTTTGTTCCCACAGTAAAACCAAGTCATTTTGTACCGGAGTACTCCGACCATCCGAAGTCTTAATATTCTCTGCATGCGTAGCACTGTCTTTCCTTATACCACTTGCATCATCCATTCTGGCTTTTTAGGATCACTTGAAGGAGGAGGAGGTGGAGGACCTCTAGATCTGGTACGATATCCTGATGATGTTAGTATGGACACGCCGACCTTAGGGGATGGGAATAAAAAAAATAAAGAAAAGAAGAAAACAAAAAGTTAAACAAGTCAGTGAGGAGTATTAAAATGATGTTTACGGTATTTAAACACATATTGCGTGATTATAAATTTTCGTCCTAATCTGGGGACCTCATTCTGCCTGAGGTAGACCTAAGCGACATATAGATTTGGAGAAAATCGATGCCAATAACTGCGCCATTTCATTAATATGATAAATGAACCAAATCTTAACTAAAACAACAATAATTATAAAGAGTCACTAATGGAATATGCCTTATTACAACCAAAGTCTAAAACGAGTCTAGGAAGCAAGTAAAACATAATTCCTAAGCTATTTGGTCCCAGATGGACCTTCTCCATGCTTGACCTTCCTTGCTCCATCGATCAGATTCCCCAGGTAGCGCATGTCCAACAGAAGATATACCCTTGCTAGGAGCCCTCCTTTATTGCCATCCATGTTTTGACAACCTGCAACCCTGTTTCTCATCTTCCCTTCAAGCTCCATCAACCCCTATTCTAAATATTCCAACCTCTCTGTTGACTTAGTAGCGATTTCTCTCCACTCGTTGATTACTTCCATATCCGCTTTATGTTGTTCCAAATGCCTGGCTTCAGACTCGAAAACTCTTTTGCACAACATCCTGTATTTGACTTGTGCTTCAGTAGCGTCATCTACAACCCTATTCTTTAGATTAATCCCCGGCTTGACATCCCCCGCTATATCATCTACCGACCATGGTGGATAAAAGTGCACATGGCCGGCATGATACCTATCTGCCTCAATGGTATCTTTCTCCACAATGACCTTTTGATGTCACATGTGTTGTGCCTCGAACTTGAATAGAATGGCATTTCCCTGGAAGTCTGCCTTGTACTGAACCATTTTGGAAACTCTTGGTATAACCTGTTTTCTCCTAGCTTGTCTCATAACCCTGATAGGAGCATAAGGATAGATTCCCCTCAACCCGATTAGCACTAGATGAGGAGCCTCTTGAGCTGATGATGAATTCATTGCTAGGGAACCACTCGAACATCCAATGTACCTTGTCATCAGTCAGATTCCTGAAGAAGTGTGCCCAGCTCACAGCATTTTCCGGTTGTGCAAACCTGTTTGGGATAAAAGTCATTCTCTTTGGATGGTCATAAGCTATGTGGTCATTCCATGGTCATCGCGAAAATTCTTGACGGTATTCTCCCCTTTGAAGGTGTTCCAACAACCATACTTGCAGCAACAGATTGCAACCCTCGAAATGCCTATACCCCTTTTTGCAACGATCTAAATCCCGGTACATATCAGCCAGAATCATAGGGACAACAATGTAAGTCTGCCCCTCAATCCCTTCCATTAAAGCCTTAGTGACCATAGCTAGGCGAGTGTGGATTCTTTCTCCTTGTATTAGAAAAACCAGCATCCCTAGAAAACAGACAATGAATACAAAAACTCAGCGGTGAGTCCAACCCAAAGAAGTGATGGAAAACTCATCATGGTAAAGGCGATATGACTTGCTGTGTCCAATGCGATCATAGAGGAAATCAAATGGTATATCAGACTTCTTCAAACAGACTAAATCACCACTTTTCCTGAAACCCATCATTTTCAAGAAACCTCGAGGAGTGCGGTTTTCCAGTACCAACTAACCAGGACTATCCCACGGGAGCTCAGCGAAACCTCCTATTTCTTCTAAAAAAGAGTCATTTCTATGTCACCAAAACGGAAAACGGCTCTCTTCTCATCCCAGAACATAGTAGCGGCCTCGATTAGTGTATTGTTGGGCTAAGTGTCTAACATAGAGGGTAAATTCCCTAGGACTCTTTTCACATGGTTTTTGTCACTTGGTGCGAGGTTTTCCCACCAATCCAACAGCAAAGGTGGGATGTTTCGAACCATGCCAAACCTGGGGACTTCGTACGTTATTTTTGCAAAACTTAGACCTTTCCCCCTCCAAATTTGGCTATTAACACGTTCATGATCAACATAATAATGCACAAATCGTGATTGTGATCATTGGGATTAAGGAAATCCCGGCGGACTTTGGACAAGGCTTGTCTTAGCGAGTTATTACGCGGACAACATTCTAACTCATACTAGGTTTGGACATGATGCATGCACAATTAATATTAGAGCGGGGATTTCTAGAAGAGTCTAGACCGGTACCCTCAAGCGGACAACTTGAGAGGGAAAGGCACAGAATCGTCGACTGCACCGTCGATCGACTAGTTTTACCGCAAATAAGACTTTCCAAATTTATATGGTGATTTTAGGAAGAGCACGGTCACTCATCAAGTGCCGCTATGGTATTATTTATGCACGAGTGGAATATGATGCAGAGCATGATTTATGCAAAGATAAAACAACACATTGTCAAATATTTTGCATGATGAAAATAGTAAATGCAGTATTAAATGAAACGTAATGACATAAAAAGAAAGGAAAACAAGGAAGAAGTTAGTTCGTGCAATGTGGAAATCATAATAAAGTAAACAAGGGAATGAGGGTGGGGAGAGACATGATGTAGAAATTCTAAAAATATATAAAGGAAAACGCATGTTATGACCAAATTAATCAGGGATTTGCATGCGAATTCAAATAAAGAGAAAATGCGGAAAAGGGTATACAGGTAGCAAATAAAAGGAAAACGTGAGTGGGATATTCATGTATCAACAAAGATAATAAAGGCACGCTTATTAGAGAAGACTAATTCATATTGACTAAGTTCACTTATGTAAAAGCCTAAAAATCTCCAGCAGAGTCGTCATGCTGTCGCGCCCTTATTCTTGCGAAATCGGGTTTCGACACGTGACAACTCTTTTAAGGAAGGTTGTTAAAAGAGAGAGTCGCCACCTAACGGGTTTGAGGTGCATTAAGGCACCTATTTGCAAATAACTCTGTTTGACTAGCTTGCGTCACCAAAGATTGGATAAAAGCTTGAAATTACCTCGAAGAGAAGGTGTTAGGCACTCTTTGAGGTCCATAACTGTGGGTTCCGGCCGAACTCGAATTATATGAATTAGTCTATGTGATCAAAGACAAGAAATACAAGGAGTTTGTGAAGTTCATTATTGAACACAAATGTTTGATTTAAAGACAAGATGGGGGGTCCTAAATTTCTTAGCCTAAAGGATCACTCTGTGCAACATAAATATACTTCGTAACTCCCTCGATATGGGGTGTTACTCGTATTATTCAGTGGGCACAGACTATCATCTCCTGCTACCCGATTACTATCTTTAAGTTGTTACCTAAAGTGCACTAGTTGATTCTAAATCGCGCCTTATGCGTGCGCTACCCGTCCTATGCCTATGGTCTAGGAGGCGTTTGGATCTCTATTTGGATGGCTCTAGACGTAACTTAGGTTGCTCAAAATTAGAAAACTAGGCGACATACAAAACAAGTTGGACTTTCATGTATAAACAAATAACGGCTCAAGTTAGCCTCCACACTTAGGCAACAAATGCACGCAAACACATATGCAAATTAGGAGTTTTCAGAATTCAGAATTGAGACAAGTTTAAGTCATTAAGACCTATAGACATGATTTCTATGTGACCTCGGAATTCAAACATGCATGAGTTTCAGATGTAAGGTATAAACTTATAGACGTGATTTCTAAACAAGTGCACAGTTTAGGGAATATGATATTGCATGCTGATTATTGAGACTACAGGTTATAAGTTATTGATCCTATAGACATGATTGCTAAATGATTCTACATTCCAGCACTATAAAGGTAACACTGTAATTTTGACGTGTTAGATATCTAGTCGTTGTGTGATTATGCAGTAAAGTTATTTGAAGACATAAGGTTAGCAGCATTAACAGAACACCCTATAGGCAGTATTTCCAGCAATTGACAATCATACTTGATTTTATAACATTTTATCCTTATAGGCATGCTTTCTAGGCGGGTGACAGTATAATGAGAATAACAGAAATGGCGTCTAATCTGATTATGTTCCTATAGGCATGATATCTACATTAACATTGTAAGAGTAGGTATTTGTGAATCAATGTAATCCTATAGGCATGGTGTCTATGTGAACATGCTGCAATTGAAGGATTGATCATTTTGTTTCCTATAGGCATGATTTCTTACAAACATGTGGAAGCAGAATATGTTAAACGAATTGAACACCTATAGGCAGGTTATCTATCAAACATGTCGGGGCAGAATATATTAAACGAGTTAAACACCTATAGGCAGGTTATCTAGCATATATAGTAGTAAAACATGTTCGAGCAAATTAAACACCTATAGGTAGGATTTTTACCCGTTTCATGCAATATGAAAATAAGTCTATTTTTCTAATTTTACTAATACCCCAATTGTTATTACATCATTATTACAAGCCCAATGAATGAAATAAATTACAAAGTTTAAAAATAACTAAAGTGGGCTTGAGACAAGCCCAAAGTATACCTGGCTATGCCAGGCCATCAATTTCAAATCCACATAGTTCACAACAGCCCAAAAGACAGTCTTCATAGCCAAAAAACAGTAGCCATCAAAGATTCTAAAAAATGGCCATATACACAAGCCCATTGGCTTATTCAGTAAGTGAAAATGGGACAAAATTGAGCAATTAGGACAAGATGGCAAGGAACCTTAGACCCTAGTGCGTAAGAGTTCCCAAGGGCATCAAGAACCCAGGGCAGTGCTCATACTAGAGAGGTCAAAAGAGGAGATTCAGGAAATGACTTGGGACCAAGTCCTAGTGTTTTAGAGTTCACAAGGGTCTCAATTGGACCCCGAGCAGTGCTCACACTAGGGAGGTCAGTAGCAAGAGCCTTGATAGACTTGGCTTTCAGCTTCAGAATAACAAAAGTGATAATGAGGAAAAACGGACAATAGCTGAGGGACAGAACATGGTCAAGTTGAGCACATAAAGCAAATAATCAAACATGCTCTAGGTTTTAAGAACACACTTAGCAAAGATTCAGAAGAACAAGTTCAACACCTAGTGCAAAATTAGTCACACAATAACAAAAACATATTTACAGGATCAATATACATAGACTCATAATAAAGAAAAGGTTCAAATAGGTTAACTATAGATCCTTGTGTCATAAGATAGCCATGTTAACTTCACATCAGGCAGCAGAACAACATTTAGACATGATGAGCCCAGTAATCACAGAAGGAATAGGGCATCATGTGGGTCAAAGACATACTGAGGGACATGTATTCAGAGAGGCTAGATCATAGTCAATAGAAAAGATCTCAACACAAATTAGGACACATAACATATGTGAGGCAATCATTACAGAGATTAACAGAATGGAAAGTTAATTCATGTCAAATAGTAGATGTAGGCATTCAGACATTGACATGGTAAACTAATTAACTAAAGAAGGTCCAGTTGTGTCAAAGATTCATCCTAATATCACAAAACAATAATTTAAACATGGTAGGAAAAAAGGCTAGGGTAATTGTTCTGCATCACAAGCAAACACTAAAGAGGTTCGGGATCGAGTGAGTGTGCTTAGTGGCACAATAGTAGAGAGACAAGTTGAAAGACTTAACACAAGTTACTACAAATGTGAGGCATTCATTACAGAGATTCAGGATAAAGCAAGTAAGCATATTCATGAACATTCAATACACTAGCTACAATCTTAGGATGGTTCAGATTACCCAAGTTAGGCATATATAATCTTAGAACTAGCAGCATTAGGAATAGCTAAACACTTAAGAGACTTAAAACGTGTGCAACGTTAACAGAGTGGTGCTTGAAATAACGCAGAAACATATTAAGTCATGAATTTCAGAAGTAAGAACACATGTAAATCAGAGACGCATAAGGATGAAATTGCAAAAGTCGAGTAACTTACCAGTTTAAGGAAAACACAAGAAAGAACAAAGTTTACAATAGCAAGAACCCAGAATTTTTGGCCTTGTCTTTCAGCCGGCCAAGAACCAGAATATAGGACAAGAGTATGAGAGAACAAAGAGTAGTAGCTTTAGTTTTTTAGTAAATCTCTTCGCGATTCAAGTCTGTCTCAAAGGGAAAAGGGGATGGATTTATATAGTAGTAGAAATTAACATCCAAACAAGGAAAATCATTGAGAATGGAAAGAATCATCACATGCAATCGAAAATCAGTAAGGAAAAGAGAAAACATCTCAAACCCTAATATTAGGGAAAGTAAAAGTCGGTAGAATCTAGACAAAGAGAATCATACTTTACACATAATAGGACGAATACAGACAAGATAACACTTAAAATCAGATAGTTGAACCAATTTTGGTTCGATCCAAAGAGATTTGAAAACCCTAGTTTTAGGGTAAGTAAGAATCAACAAAAAATATATAGAGATCTCGAACCCATAATAGAACAAGAGTGAATATAGATGGAATAGTAGAAAGATCAAGGATTTGAACCGATTTTGGTTCGACCATTAAGAGATCTCTTGCCATATTTAGGCAAGCAGCACAGAGAAGTAACCAGTACCATGATGAGGCCGTGTACGGAAAATAGTAGCAGTCAAATCCCATGTCTGATGGGATTAGGAGATGGATTTTAGGGGAAGACGGCTAGGGTTTAGTTTTTTTTAAGTAGAATCCTCTAGGTGTTGTGCCTAGGGTTAATATGCATATATATAACATAAAATACAACAATGGAAGGGGACATAAACCTGACCTCCAGAAATAAGATGCAAGGGAATTTGATTGTCCAAACATGACAACCAAATGGATCCTGTACACTATGAAGGGTTAGACCTATAATGATGTTCCAATTACCTTTCCACAGATGATAGGTAATTAGATATACAAAAACAAGCTGAAATAAACTTAGGTCAACTATACAAAAAGGTACAAGTGATCCTAAATCTACCAAAGTAGTGAGTTGGAAGATCATCTTCCATATACAAAGAATTCTACATCTAATGAAAGTGTAGAAATTCCCCATGGAATATGACAAAAACCATGTGGTGCTGAGAGGGGCTATCTTCAACCATGCTTTGACATTGAGAACAAAGAAAGCTAGGTTGAAGATAGCTATCAAAAAGACCCCATTAATTGGGCTGGACATTTGCTGCTTCTTGCTGATGACAGAAGGGAGTGAGCATTGGCTTGCTTGATTTGTCCAAGCTAGCTTGTGATCTTCAACTGGCTTTTGATTATTGCCAAGGGTGAATTTTTGTTGCTTGAAACTGGTGGGTTTGCTAGGCATGATGGCTAGGTCTGGGTCCCTAGATGTTTCCTGCTTATTAGCTGTGTGGATGGCATGTTGTTGTTGATTGAGTTGCTGCAGTGACTCAGGAAGATGGAGTGTCTCCTGAAAGTGGTTGCTTATGACAAACACAAGGCAGCATGTTTAGAACTGCTCTGACTAAGTACTAAAGGCATCTTGGATGTGCTCTTTGCAATGCATTGCATCCAGTAGTTAGGAAGCTGAGGTGTGTGTGTGGAGATGAATTGAGTGACTTGGGACATTTGGTGCACTTTCACCAGAATGAGCATCTGGGATGTTGATACCACTGACTGAAAGTGCATCAATTGACCAAGTCTACTCCATGTACCTGCAGAATATAGCAAACATGTTAGTGAAATGGGACTCAGTTTCCAGGTTCTTTTTGTGATCTAGAAGTGAGTGTGGGTGTAGGGGAGTTACTGGCAGCTCTACTTTTGATGAACAACGGGTTGCAGGTTCTTGTGTTGACTGCAGCTAGTTGTATGGTTGTTTTTATTGTTTATAGGGTGTCCAGAGGGTGAAGAAACTCTGTTGCATGTGCAAGGAGCCCTGCTGTGTTGTAGTGCACAATTGACTTGGAGGGGTGATTAGATTCTTTGGGAGAACTGAGGCATTGAAGTGATGAGAGGGGTTGTTCAACTGGTTTATTTACTGTTGAAACTGATGTTATTTTGGTTTTTGTGGGAAGTTCTGTTATTGCTTGACTTTTGGCTTTATTCCAATGGTGTTGTGCTTTAGCCAATTGATATATTTCCAGAGGAATGAGCGTCATAGATGCTAATACCACACTCTGAAAATATGTCAATTGGCTGATCATGAACAGGAGGTAGGAACTTCCAAAGGCTTGAATTGTCCAAGAGCATTTAAGACTTAAACTATTGACAAAGCAGTATTCAGAATCTTGAATTTATGCTGCCTCTAATTGATATGCTCCCAGGATAGTGAGTATCATGAGTGCTAATGACACATTCTGGGAGTACATCAGTTGAATCATCATCAAGGATGGGGCGACACCTGTAAAAAGACAACAGAGTTAGAGAAAAATTGGGCATTTCTACCCAGATTCCTACTTCGGTAGTTTGCAGACAATTTTTTGGTTCTCAAATTAGAAAAGGTTGCTTCTAGGTTCTTGTGGGTTCTAGGAGCAAGTGTAGGGATAAGATAGAGGGTGTGTGATGATGCACTTTTGCGTTGCATCTCTTTTTGGATGTTTCTACCTTTTTCCCTACAGATGTGAGAGCTGGTTTTATGTTTTTTGAGCTCATGATTGGGTGATGTGTGTGTGGTGGGATATGCTCCAGTCCTTTGACCAATCCTCAGGAGATTGAACAGCATTGCTATTAATACCACACTCTGAGGAGAATCCAATGGACTGTGCCTTCCCATAAGGATGAAACCTGCAAAAAAGAAAAGAAAGGTAGCAATAGCAGTGTTTTCCTTCAACTGTTGATTATTGTTCCCCATTTGGACTGATAGATGTACCCCCTCCTTCCAATAGGTTCAGCCATAGCCATGAGATAAAGCTGAGGTGCTGGCATTATGTTGAGGTACCAATAACCTGATGGTTTTCTTCTGTATGAAAGCAGGGGTACCCAGATAATCCTGAAGGATTTGGTCTCTGATTTGAGATGGCAGAGCAGAAATATAGGTGAAATTGGTTAAAGTTGTGAGCTCATGGCTAAGCTTTGACAGTGAGTCAGCAGAGTAGTTGGCCTCTCTGAATGTGTGTGAACATCAGAAGCTTTAACATTGGTTGCATAGAGATGAGAGCTACTGAAGTTTCATTTTCAAAGACCAAGGGAGGTTTTTTCCTTTGCCTAACCATTGAAATAGGAGGACAGAGTCAGATTCAAGGTGAACCTTATTGAATCCATTGTTAAGACACCACTAGATTCCTAAGAGAGCTGTTTCAGTTTCAGCATAGTTTTTGGTACCTTCACCTAGAGGAGCAACATTGGCATGGATGAAGGAACAGTTGTGATCTCTAATAATCACTCCTGCACCAATCTTTCCTGGGTTTGTGAGTGCACTTCCATCACTATTGATCTTCACAAAGCCATAGACTGGCTTGTTCCAAACTACTAGAGTAGTGAGAGTTGGATGAGTGATGTTCTCAATAAATATATATAGTTCCTGCCAGTTGAGAGGCCATTTGACTTCTGGGAAGCTGGCTCTCAACATCAAGTTGATGTATGAATTGATGGAGAACAAAACTCTAGTCAGAGATGAGGATTTGCCTCCAAATTTGGCACTACGCCTATTTTTCCACAGGTTCCAACAGATTATGATAGGCAAGGCGTGAGTGATTTGCTTTTGTACTTCATTGTGGCTTTTTACTAGCTACCAATTCATCAGAAGAAGTCTGAATGGCAATTCTTCTGTTTGGATTCCAACTGGACCACCAAATTTGCTCCATACAGTTCTTGCAAAATTTCTCCTACTGAAAAGATGATCCACTGTTTCATAGGTGTGGAAGGAACATCAGACACACCTTGTGACTGTGGGGCTGTTGAAGGATAGAACCCTGTCATCAGTAGGTAACTTATTTCTGAGAGCTCTCCATAAATAAAATGACCATTTGAAGGGAACTCTTTTATGCCAGGTCATTTTGTTAGAGAAGTTTGGTTGTTTCTTTTTCCTGATCAAATCCCAAGCAGATGCACAAGTAAACTGGCCACCAGCATTAGGGGTCCAAATGTCTTCATCCTGTATGCCGGTGTTGTGAGAGATGATGGTACACATGATCTGAGGTATCATGTGAGGTGGTGCAATGCCACTAAGTTTCTGAAGGCTCCACTGACCCCCATCCCAAAAAGTTGAGACTGCAGTATTTCTAGGTCTGTCTCCCTCAGTTATGAAGCTTGCAAGAGGCCAGAACCCAACCAGTTATCCCACCCAAAAATAGAAATTCCTAGAGTGAAGCCTCCATAGAATGCTCTTTTATGCTTCTTTCTTGTTGATTGTCAATCTTTTCCATGCTTGTGATTGGCCTGTGTCCCATTTTTTGGAGATGGGATTAGATCTCTGGCAATACTTAGCTCTTAGAAAATTACTCCATAAAGATTAAGAAGTTCTAAAAAGCCATCATTGCTTGTACTCCATTGATTTGCAAATGTCTTTACTGGTTCTGAAGCCAATGCCACCTTCAGTCAATGGATAACATAGTTTCTGCCAGGATTCCCAATGGTATTTCTTTTTTTTTTTTGTGTCCATTCCCCAGAAGAAATTAGCTGCAAGCCTCTCTATTTGTTTCGTGACTGTTTTAGGAGGGGAAACAACTGACAATAATACATAGATTGGCATTGATGGAAGGACATGTTATATCAGAGTTGTCCTTCCACCATGAGATAGCATCTTACCATGTGTTGATACCCATGTTTTCCCTATAATATTTTTGAATTGCATATATACTTCTAAAACTACGCATTAGCATCAATTGGTATTTTTCCATAATTTTACATTTGTAAAATTAATTTATCTCAGTATTTTATTTTTACCAGAAATTAGTCATTTGCATTTTTTAAATACTAAAAACTATTTTTAAAACATTCCCATGCATGGAAAATCATTTTTTATAATTAGTAATTATTTTACAAATTACTTTTTACCAATTATATGGGGTATTTAAGAAATAGCCCTTTTATTTCAGATTTAGTCCTTTTAATACCATCCCAAAACCCCCTTAATATTAAACCAAAAATCATCCCAAATCCCCTAGGCCCAATTTGAATTTACCCGACCCAATACCCTGGCCAATCCTGGTCGTTTATCATTTTGATAACGATCCAGATCTCCCCTTACCTTAATTAAACCCATATACCCCCCTTCTAACCTAATCATTTCCCATCCTTCCCCTCTGTCATCTGTTTCCCTCCTCTCTCAAATTCTCTCTACCTAAACCCTAATCTCCAAACGCTGTCACCGGCTTAGCCCTCCGTTCTACGATGTTTCTCTGTCATCTCAGGCCTATATCGGCCTCCTGCTTGCCATGGTATCTCCATTTCTTGGATCCTTGAGGAGATCCTCAAGGGACCTAGGCGGTCTGTTTCCACCTTGAGGTTTTCTTGCTTATTTCAGGCCATTTGACTCGACCTTGAGTAAGATCTTTCTCATTTTATCCGTGGTTTCCTAAGTCTATGCTCGTCTTTGTTGCCTTTCTAAAAAAGCCTAATTTTATCCTTTGATATTCTCCGATCTGTCCAGATCTGAGATGAATCGAACCTATTTCACATGTTTTCACGAAGGTCTGAAGGGTTTTTAATCGATTCACCATTTTTCCTAAAAACTAGGGTTTACTGAACTCACCTTTTCAAAGCCTTTCTGATGTTCAAGTGTTTAATCGTGGTTCTTAAGTGTTACTGACTGATTCATGATAACATTGTTTGGACCTTAGTCGATTTATGCTAAAGCCCCAATTTCTTGTATTTTTGCTTCATTCCTGGGTTCTTCCGTGTCACTCGTTGCATTGTTACGCTCAGTGCTTTGACTTTCATGATTTTGCTTAGTCTAATTCAGTATCTTGTGACTTTTACCCTGGTTCATCTCTACTAGGGTTTCTGAGTCGATCTCTTGGCTAATTTATGTGTGTTTATGAAGTTTTATTCAGCCTACTCGTTTATTTGTGGAAACTGATATTTTTCCCTCTCTTTAAATCAGTACTATGATTTTGATTTATTGATTTGCTTGGTTAAAATTATGTGCTGATTCTTGATTTATTCCCTTGTTTACGACTCTAATTATTCTTATTACCTTATTGCCTATTATGTTACTGATTCTTCACGATTATTTCCTTAATTAAACTTCTATTTGTTTACTTCTTTACTTAGGTCTGATTTGATTTTCTTTCCTTAAGTGACTCATGTCCTTTAACCTTTGAGTAGTTGTCCTTAATTGAAGGAAGACTACGCTAATTTCGTGTGTGATTGATTTTGTAATTTCCCTAATTGCTGAGTTTTGATTCCTTTTACCTTATTCTGCTCCGCTCCTAAACTGCTATATATACTCTCCTCTGCTCTCAGTTCAAGGAGCATTAGTTCACCATTACTCTTACACTCTAAAAAAACTCTCTGTTCTTCGTGCTACTTGTGATCTTCATTAGTCTTGCCGGCTGTAAGCCAAGGCTAGAAACTGCACAACACATGTCTTGCATCTTGTGTTCTCTTTCCCTAACTGGTATGCCTCGGATTAAATTTTAGAACCTAAACCCTATGTGTTTCATTACTGCCTTAGTTCATCATCATGAGTTCATTCCTGCTCCTGTTTACTATTTATCCAGCATGCCTAATATTTCCTTGTTCAATATGTGGTTAACATGTCTCAACTTTACTTGCCTGTTTTCTATCTTATTTAGCATGCCTAACACTGTCTTGTTCAATATGTGATTATCATGCTCTCCTGTCTACTGTTTATCTAACATGCCTAAACCTTGTTTTGTTAAGTGTGTGATTAGCATGTCTACACTATGAATACTTGTTGATATTTTCCTAGCCTGTCCATTTAAGTTCTTGCCTATTCTGCTTTACTCATGCTAAGTTATCTAGTCTCTCTAGGGTAACCTAGTTATGTTGTTTATGTGTTCTCAACATGCTTCTGCTGTGACCTTTGCTCCATGTCTCAATCATCTACCCTTGTAACTAACTTATTAATTCTACAAACTCTTGAGAATTTTGTGCATCTGTCAGATACTAAGGTGTATTCTATGTGTCCCCAACCCCTCTCTCCATGTGTGGAATCTGTTTGCCAAGTGTTTCTGAATCTGGTTATTCTGTTATTTGTGTTCTGATTTCAAGATGTTTTCATACTTTCTCAAGCTGTTTTACCCCCCCCCCCCCCAACTAGTTCTGGTTTTCAGAAAATCTTTTCACTCCTAAGATTTCTCTCTATATTGTTTACCAAAACCTTTTCAAATCATATCAAACACTCTCACTTATTCTTAGGTTATTAAGTCCTTCCCCTGTGGTATGTGTACTGCTTAGAGGTCGTTGAGATCTCTCTGAATTCTGGCATATCAGGGCTGGCTCTTCCACACTGCACATAAATCAGTCTTTATTTGAGAAAGGTCTGGGTGTGAGCACTGCCCAGGATCCTTGAGGTCCTTAGGAAACTCTGACACACCTGGACATGAACTTGGCTATGAAATCATTGCCAGTTGATACTACTGAAGGCCTGGTACCCCAGGATTTGCTTTGGGCCTGCTTCAGGCTCCCTATAGCTTAGTTTAAATTTTATTTATATAATTCATTCAATTATTGGTCTGTAATAATTAATTGTAAACAGATATTGAGGTAACTAGTGAAAAGGGAGGGTAGTTATATGGTACTGTGGGTAAAAGCTAGGTAGATAACATGCCTATAGGGTTTACTTTGGTTCAAATGTGTTTTGTTAGATATCCTACCCATCGGGTCTACTTTGGTTCAAATATATTTGTTAGATAACCTGCCTATTGGGTTTGCTTTGGTTGAAACAAGTTCTGCCTACTTTGCTCTACATGATTAGACGCCATGCCTATAGGGAATAAAATAACTAAGGTTTAGTTTTTCATTACGACATATATTCAAGTCTATGTCTTTAGAAATCATGCATGTAGGTTTAATTGGTTGTCACATTGTATCTGTCAGTATGTGTGTCTAATAAGAACTAATAGCAGTTTCACTTATTAGAGATAGAATTCATGTCCATAGGGTATTACCATGTGCATTAAGGGTTATAATTGGAACCTCATACAGTGTCTTGTTAAATGTATCTAGAAAGCCTATAGGATAAAAGAATTTCAAACTGTTTCCCAGAAATGTGACTGCATATACGCACTTAGGCAAGCGTTAGGACGTTAAAATTGTGAAACCAGTTCTGTTTATGTGTGAAATTATCCAGTCTTAACAGGCTATAAAACCAGTAGGCAAACTGGTTAGGATTCTGCCACTTTCTTTATGCATATCCCGAATCTGTAACATTCATCTAGATATCATGTTCTTTGGATTTCTGAACTTCTTCATGATCTGTGTTTTAGACGTGCTGTTTGATTGCCTATACACATGCAGAGGTAAATATGAGCCTTCTAACTGTTCGTCCCTATTTGCTTGTCCTACATGTTATTTGCTTGTCGCCTAGATTTTTACCTTATACAAACCTTAGGTTGTCTAGAACTGTCCAGATCTAGAGGTTCTAAATTCCTCCAGGACCATAAGGAAGGGACGGGTAGCAGCACGCTTAGAGGTCGTTAATTAAAATCTCTTATGTAACCACTAAGGGGGGAATAATGGGTAGTAAAAGGATGTCATGACCTGCGCGTTAATGTCATATGTAGCCCCTCTCATTAATGAGTGATTACCGGGCATTGCATGGGTATGATCCTGTAGGCTAATCAACTTAGGACTTCCCTTTCCCAATTCCCATATGTGTTTAAAATATCTAAACATCCTTTTCTTTACATATACATGTGTAAGCCGTCCAAACCTCTTTACCTTTATTATCTAAACTTCCTTGATCATATATGCATTTAGATGGGGAAAGCTACTTTATTTGCAAATACTTGCTTACTTGTTAATTGACTAATTCATATAGTTTAAGTTCGGCCGGGACCCACCATTGTGGACCGCGAGGGGTGCCTAACACTTTTCCCTCAAGGTTATTTCAAGCCCTTACCCTAATCTCTGGTAATGCAAACTAGTTACACGAGTTAATTACTCTAGGTGCCCTAACGCACCATAATCCGTTAGGTGGCGACTCTTCAAATACCCAATTCCCAAAAGGAAACGAGTCATTCCCCCATGATTGTCGAAAACCGGACTTCCCCACGAGGGAAAAAAAGGGGGCGACTGCATGGCGACTCTTCTGGGGATATTCTAGGCTCTTACCATAACGAACTTATTTTTTATGTATTAGTCCAAGCATGCTTTATCCCATGTACCCTTTCCCCTTATTTGAATTTAACAGCTTTCAAGCATTTATGATTTCTCTATTTTCTGAAACTGACTTTTCTCTTCTTTTTCTTTTTCCTTAACTGTCTTTCAATTTTTTAAATACTACATTTATTGTTTTCTTACGAGCAAATACTTGACAACATGCTATTTATTGTTGCATAAATCATGCTCAACATCATAATCCACTCGTGCGTAATCAATCCCATAGCAACACTTGATGAGTGTTTGCGCTCTTCCTATATATCACCCTTTAAATTTGGAAAGGCGTATTTGCGGTAAAACTAGTTGATCAGCGGTGCGTTCGACGGTTCCGTGCCTTTTCCCCTTAAGTTGTCCACTTGAGGGTCCCAGTCTAGACCTCTATAGCAGCCTTACTCTGATAAATTGTACATGCATCATGGTCAAACCTAGCCGGGTTAATATGTTGTCCGCATAATAACCCTTTAAGACAAGCCTCGTCCAAAAGTCCATCGGGTTTTCCACAATCCAAACGGATGTAACCACGATTGTGTGCATTAATTTGGAGAAATAAGTGCCAATATGCTAATCATTACTTTATAAATAGACGAACCTGGAGGGGGAAAGGGCCTAACTCTCTCTTGTTTTGCAGAAAATGAGGCACGAAGTCCCTAGATTCGGTATGGTCGGTAGTATTCCTCCACTTTTGATAGATTGGTGGAGAGATCTTCCCTCAAGTGACCAAAATCATGTGAAGAGAGTCTTAGGGAATTTGCCATCACCATTGGATTTTCAACCAAACAAGATGCTAATCGAGGCTGCCACTCTGTTTTGGGATAAGGAAAGGGCTGTGTTCCACTTTAGAGACATAGAAATGACTCCCCTTCTAGAATAAATAGGGGGATTTGCTGGGTTGCCTTGGGATAGCCCTGGTCTGTTGGCACCTGAAAATCGCACCACCAGAGGGTTCCTTAAGATGATGGGGCTGAAGAAAAATGATGATTTGGACTGCCTGAAAAACTCCTACGTACCTTTTGACTTCCTTTATGAAAGATACAGTCATAGCAGCTCTTACCGTATTTTTGATGATGAGTTCTCAATCACCTCCTTGGGCTGGGTTCATCGTAGGGTCTTCGTGTTTATTGTGTGCTTCTTGGGCATGCTGGTATTCTCAATCCAAGGAGATAGAATCCATACTAGGCTGGCCATGGTGGCCAAAACTCTGATGGACGGGATCGAGGGGCGGACATATACTATTGTCCCTATGATCGTTGCAGCCATATACGGGCCGTAGAATGCTGTCAAAAGGGGTTCAGATTTTTTGAGGGTTGCAACTTGCTGTTACAAGTCTGGCTGTTAGAACATCTCCAAAGGGGCCAATACCGCAAGAGTTGGAATGACCACATAGCCTTCTATCACCCTAAGAGAATAACTTACATTCCAGACACGTTCGACCAACCTAAGGACGCTGTAGGATAGGTGCAGTTTTTCAACAAATTGACTGAGGACCAAGTTCAGTGGATGTTCGAGTGGTTCCCCACCGACGAGTTCATCATAAGATCCAGAGATGTCCCACACCTAGTACTGATCGGGTTAAGAGGGATATACCCTTATGCTCCCCTTAGAGTTATGAGACAGGCAGGCAGGAGACAAGTCATACCACGAGTTGCTAAGATGAGTCACTTCAGAGCCGATTTACAGGGTGAAGCCATCCCATATAAGAATGAAGCACAACATATGTGGACTTTGAAGATTATTGTGGAGAAGGATACCATCGAGCCGGACGGATACCATGCGGGCCACTCATTCTTTTACCCCTCATGGTTGGATGATAATCTGTTAAGAGTCTTTGAGCCAAGGGTTGGTCTAGGAAACAGGGTCATAGATGAATTTGCCGAAGAAGAGGTGAAGTATATCAAGCTATGCAAAAGAGTTCGAGAGTCTGAAGCTGAGCATATGGAGCAACATAAGGCTGATATGGAGATGATTAACGAGTGGAAAGAAAGAGCTGTTAGATCCAGCGAGAGGTTGGAATATCTGGAGTACAGTTTGATGGAATTGGAGGGGAAGATAAGAAAGAGGGTCGCCGACTGCCAGAACGCTGAAGGAAATGAAGGAGGGCATCTGGCAAGGGCATTCCTACTGCTGAACCTGTGCGAGTTGGCAGAGTTGATCGACAACAGTATCCGGCATCTGGCAAGGGCATTCCTACTGCTGAACCTTCTGGGACCAAGTAGATTAGATTTACTCGCTTTCCCTTTTAATGTAATAAGGCCAAGTGCCATTAGCAACATTATCTTATTTAGTTTCGTTTTGGGGCGTTTATTTTTTACATTAGTGAAATGAGGCAATTATTGGCACCAAATTTCTCTAAATTTATTTGTCGCTAGGCATACCTTGGGCATGACGGGGCTCCCAAATCAGGATGCGGATTTACCTTTCCGCAATACGTATTTAAATACTGCAAACATTTCAGAATCCTTGCTGACTTGTTTACCTTTTGTTTTTCTTTATTCTTTATTCCCATCCCCTAAGGTTGGTTCACTCATATGACATCATCAGCATATCACACCAGATCTAGAGGCCCTCCATCTCCTCCTCTTCCAAGTAATACAAAGAGCAAAGGGAAAGCTAAAATGGACGACTTAAGCGGTATTCGAAAGGAAAATGCGGAAAATGCAAAAACTTCAGATGGTCGGAGTGCTCCGGCACCAAATGATTTAGTTTTGAGGTTAGAACAAATAACACTAGAGCTACATGGAGAACTTGAGTAGGTCCGCAACTTGGCAAACCTATCCCTCACCCTGAATGTCCCCGACATCAACCAACAAAATACAAAGAACCCAGTACCTCCCCAAAACACGCCAAACCAACATCCACAGAACCCTCCTGCATCACATCAATATGCAACCCCACCTCAAAATCTCAATCCCTTACCGATACCAACTCTGCCACAACACCACCATCAACCAATTCAGTACCAACCAACCGCCACTTGTCACACTCCCCAGAACACACCATAACCCATTCCCGATCCTCAAAACTCAACCAATGACCATCACTAAACCCAAGTCCCTGGCACTCACCAAAACAACCCTATATATGTGGAAATCGTACCTCACTCTACTCGACTAACTTCCTATGCACCAAAATTTGCTGAGAATGACCTGCTCATCAAAAACATGGCCGAAGAACTCAAGTAATTTACAAGTCGGGTTCAGGGTGTCGAAGGTGGAAAAGGAATAGAAGGTTTGAACTATGAAGACCTATGCATACATCCAGATGTAGAACTGCCAGAGGGGTACAAACCTCCCAAGTTCGAGATGTTTGACGGTATAGGTGATCCCAGGGTTCATCTAAGGACTTATTGTGACAAACTGGTCGGGGTCGGAAAGGATGAAAAGATACGGATGAAGCTTTTCATGAGGAGTCTTACAGGAGATGCTTTGTCCTGGTACATCAGCCGGGATCCTAAGAAATGGTCCAACTGGGTGACCATGGCATCAGATTTCATGGACCAATTCTGGTTCAACACAGAAAATGCACCAGATGTTTTCTACATTCAGAACCTCAAGAAGAAGCCCACCGAAACTTTCCGCGAGTATGCTACTCGGTGGAGGTCAGAAGCGGCCAAGGTCAGGCCATCTTTGGACGAGGAACAGATGAACAAGCTCTTCGTCAGAGCACAGGATCCGCAATATTATAAAAGGTTGATGGTTATTGAAAACCATATATTCTCTGATATCATCAAGCTTGGGGAAAGAATCGAGGAAGGCATCAAAAGCGGGATGGTAACAAACTTTGAGGCATTACAGACCACAAACAAGGCATTACAATCAGGTAGCATATCAAAGAAGAAAGACGTTGGGGCAGTAATGGTGGCTCAAGGCCCGAAATCTCCACTTACATATCAAGCACCTCCAACCAATAATCAAACACCACCACCTACATATCAACCCTCATCCCCCAGATATTCCCAACCAGCCACTGTCTATCATACCTATAATTCCCAACCATCTCATTTCTAGTCACCTCCAACTCGCCAAAATTATCCAAGACCACTACCCAATTTTGACCGCAAGCAACCCAGATAATACATTGCTATTTCTGAACCCATCGACCAGCTGTATGAAAGGTTGAAAGCCGCTGGTTACGTCACCCCTGTTCTGGCTGTGGCATTATAGAACCATCCCAATGGGTCAATCCAAACAAAACTTGTGCATACCATTCCGGTATGAAAGGGCACACCATTGACGAGTGCCGAACATTGAAAGACAAAATCCAGACACTGATTGACAACAAGGTCATACAGGAAAAAGAAGCCGCACCCAATGTTCACAACAACCCTCTCCCGGATCATAGGGGTGGTGGGATACATGTGATAAAGATAGAGGAAGAATGGGATCCTGAGGGGTCGATTGGGCTTATTCGAGAAGGCGATGACTTTAAACCCTCAGTCACACTTACTCCCATTGTAGTACAGACTCAGTCACCAATTGAGGTTGAGGTAGATGCATCCGTTCCATTTGAGGTAGAGGTAGCTCCACCTACAGCCACCCCTCTTCCATTTTGAAGTGGAAGTGGCCACACCTTTCACGGTGACTGTGACAACCACACCTCCTTTCAATTCAAAAGCAGTACTCTGGGATTACGTTGCCGAAGCTAGGCGAAAAGGAAAGGCAAAGATAGAGGAATCCGATGCTGCACAAGGAATGACTAGGACCGAAAGAATCTATACACCTGAACACTTGGGAGGACCAAGTAAGGATGCCACTACCAAGCAACCTGTCATTGAAACGGGGCCGGATGACCTTTGGAGGAAAGTGCAAGCAAGGGAATATTCCGTCATTGATCACTTGAACAAAACCCCAGCTTAGATATCCATCCTATCACTGTTACAAATTTCAGAGGTGCACAAGAACGCTTTGATGAAGGTGTTGAGTGAAGATTATGTACCCAACAATATCATCGGCGGAGAGATGGCCAACATGGTAGGGCAGGTGTTGGAAAGTCATAAAATAATATTCCATGAGGATGAGCCACCGCCTGAAGGATTGAATCACAACCGAGCATTGCATATCACGGTGCAATCTGAAGATAAATTCATCGCTAGGGTCCTAATTGATGGCGGTTCAAGCCTCAACATTTGTCCGCTGGATACTCTGAAAAGATAGGACAAGGGTTTTCATGAAATACAGGAAGGAAACATGAACGTGAAAGTTTTCAATGGGTCTCAAAGGGCCATGATGTGGGAAATAAATCTTTGCCTGCAGATGGGGCCAACTTGGTTCGACTTCGAGTTTTAGGTGCTCGACATACCAGCTTCATACAATCTTCTGTTTGGCCGACCATGGATACATGCCGTTGGGGCCGTGGCTTCCACACTACCTCAAGTCTTGAAATTCGAATGGAACCATCAGGAGGTGACCATTCACGGAGATGGGAGTAACCCCATCTACACTAGTCAAACCATCCGGTTATCGGAAACAGAAGAAGGATGGGAGGGGAAACCTATCATCACATCGAACGTGTCAATACCGTTGAGAAAGACAAATGGTGGAGTAGAAAAATATAAAGCATACTGGCATGGTCTGGGTATGAACCCGGCAAAGGGCTTGGGAAGAATCTCCAGGGTATCACCAAACCGATAGAGTTGAAGGGTCATGGTACTACCTTCGGGCTCGGATATCAGTACACATGGCAAGAGTATAATGATTGGTCGCCTCCATGGCGCGGGCCGTATTACCCTCTCGAGAAACCAGTGCCACAGCTGGATCAAGCTTTTCACCAAGCTGATACAATATGGGAAACTGCAGAGGAAGAAGCATTAGCTGGGTTGAGGAATCTGTTCTTGGAGGATGAAGACATGGACTGCAGTGTACTAATTGAGGAGGAGGAGGAAGAAGGCCTCACTATTTAGACTATGGAGAAAGGAGTTGTTCTCAGGAACTGGACCACCACACCGTCCCGGGCCCGCCGAGTCCCTGTGTAGCTTGGCAGATTTTATTCCTATAGCCATTCTAGGCATTTAAGATTTTCAGTAATTTCATTTTAAAGACATACTTATTTTAAAATAAATGCTCAATTCATCGAGCCGTACTTGTCTGGATGTTTTTAGTTTTAATCAAATGCATTGCTCTTTATTATTCATTATTATTTTCTACACTTTTTCTTTCTACAACGTTATTATTACTTTTCCTGATGAACCAGTGACTGTGACATGTAATGAGGCAACACAATATGAGGGTAGTGATTCAGATCAAGAAGATGAAATACCCGAGGAAGTTGTTAGGGAGGTTGAAAACTTTTAGAATAAGCCTAAGTCCAACCTGGACGAAACCGAAGCAGTAAATTTGGGGGACGGCGAGACCGTCAAAGAGACTCGCAGCATCACTCACTTGTCACCAACAGAGATGGAAGAGCACATTCATTTCTTAAAGGAGTAGGAGGACATATTCGCATGTCATATGATGACATGACCGATTTGAGCACATCCATAGTGGCTTACAAGTTACCTACCGATCCAATGTGTCCGCCAGTGAAGCAGAAACTCAAATTCAAACCAGATTGAGCCTGAAAATCAAGGAGGAAGTTACTAAGCAGATCAAAGCCAAAGTTCTCAGGGTGGTTGAGTACCAACTTGGTTAGCCAACATTGTGCCTGTTCCGAAGAAAGATGGGAAAGTCAGAGTATGTGTTGACTATCAAGATTTAAACAGAGCAAGTCCCAAGGACGACTTTCCACTGCCAAAGATACACATCCTGATCGACAATTGCGTCAAACATGAACTCCAATCCTTTGTAGATTGCTTCGCGGGTTATCACTAGATCTGGATGGATGAAGAAGACGCAGAGAAAACATCTTTTACTACACCATGGGGGTATACAGCTACAAGATGATGCCATTTGGTCTAAAGAATGCTGGGGCTACCTACATGAGAGCTATGACAACCATCTTCCATGATATGATACACAAAGAAATAGAGGTGTATGTGGACGACGTCATTATCAAATCCAAGAGGGCTGCGGATCACATAGCGGACTTGAGAAGGTTCTTTGACAGGTTAAGGAGGTACAACTTAAAATTAAACCCCGCAAAATGTGCATTCGGGGTTCCCGTAGGAAAGTTACTAGGATTCATTGTCAGTCGTCGAGGGATCGAGCTGGACCCATCTAAAGTTAAAGTTATTCAGGAGTTACCACCGCCTAGGAGCAAAAAGGACGTGATGAGCTTCCTAGGACGTCTCAACTATATCAGTCGCTTCATAGCGCAGTCCACAGTCATATGTGAACCCATCTTCAAGATGCTGAGGAAAGATGCCGAAACAAGCTAGATCGAGGATTATGAGAAAGCTTTCGACAAAATCAAGGAGTACCTGTCCACACCACCGGTTTTGGTCCCGCCAGACCCAGGACGGCCTTTGCTACTCTATCTATCTGTATTGGATGGAACCTTCGGATGTGTTCTGGGACAACCTGACGAGATAGGGAGAAAGGAGAAAACCATATACTACTTGAGTAATAAGTTCACACCTTACGAAGTACGGTACTCTCTGCTGGAACGCACTTGCTGTGCTTTGACATGGACAACCCAGAAGTTGAGGCGTTACTTCTGCGCCTATACCACGTACCTCATATCTAGGATTGACCCTTTGAAGTACATATTTCAGAAACCCATGCTAACTGGGAAGTTATCCAAGTGGCAGATACTATTGAGTGAGTTCGATATTGTCTACGTAACTCAAAAGGCGGTAAAAGGACAGGCATTCGCAGACCATCTTGCTGAAAATCCTGTAGGAGGAGAATACGAACCCTTGAAAACGTATTTTCCTGATGAAAAGGTGTCATTCGTAGGAGACGACATTACCGAAGCATACGACGGTTGGAGGATGTTCTTTGATGGAGCTGCAAATTTCAAAGGAGTGGACATTGGAGCAGTGTTGGTATCAGAAACGGGTCAACATTATCCGGTATCTGCTAAACTCAGATTTCCCTGCACCAACAACATGGCGGAGTATGAAGCCTGCATACTAGGACTCAACATGGCAGTCGACATAAATATTCAGGAGCTGCTGGTAATCGGTGATACAGATTTGCTTGTGCACCAGGTACAAGGAGAGTGGGCCACCAAGAATTCCAAGATATTTCCATATATGCACCATGTGCAGGAATTGAGAAAAAGGTTCACGAAGATAGAGTTTCGGCATGTTCCCAGAATTCAGAACGAGTTTGCCGATGCTTTGGCCACCTTGTCATCTATGATACAGCACCCGGACAAGAATTTCATCGACCCCATCCCAGTGAGAATTCATAATCAACCGGCGTATTGTGCCCACGTCGAGGAAGAGACAGATGGAAAACCTTGGTTCCATGACATCAAAGAGTATTTGACAGAAGGAGAATACCCAGAGCATGCGAACCACATTCAAAACTGCACACTCCGAAGATTGTCCAATCACTTCTTCCACAGCGGAGGAAACTTGAGAAGAATTCCTGATTTGGGATTGCTAAGATGTGTCGACGCAAAAGAAGCTTCTAAACTACTTGAGGGTATATATACGGGGACCTGCGGCCCGCATATGGATGGTTTTATCTTGGCCAAGAAGATACTTAGGGACGGTTACTTTTGGATGACCATGGAAACAGATTGCGTCCAGTATGTTCGCAAATGCTACCAATGCCAAGTGCATGCCGATATGATAAAAGTGCCGCCAAATGAGATCAATGTAACAAGCTCACCTTGGCTATTCGACGCCTGGGAAATGGATGTCATCGGTCCGATTGATCCCACTGCTTCAAACGGACACAAGTTTATTCTAGTGGCCATTGATTACTTCACAAAATGGGTAGAGGCTGCATCTTACAAAGCTGTAACCAAGAAAGTTGTCGCATATTTTGTCAAAGATCGTATTGTTTGCCGATGCGGAGTTCCCAAGTCCATTGTTACTGATAATGTCACCAATCTCAACAATGATCTGATGAAAGCCATGTGTGAAACTTTCAAAATCAAGCACAAGAATTCCACAGCCTATAGACCTCAGATGAACGGAGCCATAGAAACCGCCAACAAAAACATCAAGAAGATAATAAAGAAGATGGTAGAAAACCACAGCCAATGGCACGAGAAGCTACCCTTTGCTTTGTTGGGATACCGCACTACAGTTCGCACATTAACCGGGGAAACTCCCTATATGCTGGTTTATGATACCGAAGTTGTTATCCCAGCCAAGGAAGAGATCCCTTCTTTAAGAATCATACAGGAAGCTAAACTCAGCGATGCAGAATGGATAAGGAGCTGCTATGAACAATTGGCCCTTATAGATGGAAAAAAGATGAACGCAGTATGTCACGGGCAGCTTTACCAGAACAGAATGTCCAGAGCTTTCAACAAAAGGGTCAAACCAAGACAATTTGCACCAGGACAGTTGGTGCTGAGGAAGATCTCCCCACATCAAGATGAAGCCAAAGGGAAATTCTCTCCCAACTGGCAAGGTCCTTATATGGTTCATAGGGTACTAACAGGAGGAGCGCTCATACTTGCAGAAATGGACGGAAAAATTTGGCCAAAACCAATCAATTCAGACACAATCAAAAGATATTATACTTAGATGTTTCACATTCACATGATGTAATTGAACTACGCTTGACCTGATTCCCGTTTAAGAGGGGAAACCCGTTTGGTATAAAACCCGATCCAAGGGAAAAAGAGTGCAACGCATGCTTTCAAACCCAAGGTCTTCGAGCTCAGCAGTAATATCACTTGAGCATTGATATATTCCAATTATTTGGTAATTTCTCGCCTTCCATTGTGTTGAGTTTGTAGGATCCTTTCCCTATGACTCCGAGGACACGGTATGGTCCTTCCCAATTGGGACCCAGCTTCCCTTCATTTGGGTCTCGAGTGTTAAGAGTGACTTTCCTCAGTACTAAGTCCCCGACTTTGAAATATCGAAGTCTTGTCCTTCTGTTGTAATACCTTTCGATTCTTTGTTTTTGCGCGACCATTTGTATTAATGCGGCCTCGCATTTTTCGTCTAGTAGCTCGAGAGAAGTGTTCATTGCTTCGTGATTTGAGCCTTCAGTGGCATGCTGAAACCTGGCGCTAGGCTCCCCAACTTCGACTGGGATTAAGGCTTCGGATCCATACACCAAAGAAAATAGGGTTTCCCCCGTGCATGACTTCGATGTGTCCGATATGCCCATAGTGCCTCGGGCAACACCTTTCTCCATTTCCCCTTTGCATCATCTAGCCTTTTCTTCATGTTTCAAATAATAGTTTTTTTGGTGAATTCGGCCTGCCTATTTGCACTTGGGTGGTAAGGTGCTGATAGGACCCTTTGGATTTTATGGTCCTCGAGGAATTTTGTCACTTTGCTACCGATGAACTTTTTTCCATTGTCACACGTTATTTCGGCGGGTATCCCGAACCGGCATATGATGTGGTCCCATATGAAATCGAAGACTTCTTTTTCTCTTACCTTCTAGAAGGCCTGCGCTTCAACCCATTTTGAGAAGTAGTCAATCATAAACAAAATGAATCTAGCTTTACCTGGCGCCGTTGGTAGGGGCCGACGATATCCATCCCCCATTTCATGAATGGCCACGGGGAGCCTCCATATCTGCATGAGGCTAATCCCTGCCTCCATATCTACATGAGCCTAATCCCTCCCTCCATATCTGCATGAGGCTAATCCCTGCCTCCCTATATACACGAGGCTAATCCCTACCTCTATATATGCATGAGGCTAATCCCTGCCTCCATATCTGCTATCGCGCCCCCTTTTTCTCGCGAAATCGAGTTTATGACATTTGGTTGGGACAACTCTTTCCTTTTGGGAACGGGGTTTTGCAATTTTGATGAGTCGCCACCTAACGATTTTAAGGTGCGTTAGGGCACCTTTGGGGTTCAACTATAACTATGTTTTATAACCAGAGATAGGGTAAGGGCTTGAATTATCCCAAGGGGGAGGTATTAGGCACCCCTCAGGATCCACTAGTGTGGTTCCCGGCCAGATAGTTTTGTGAATTTGTGCAATAAACAAGTAAACAAATAAGGATCAAATAATAGAGGGTTTTGAATTTAAATACACAAGTGTTTGAAAACAATAAAAGCAAGGTTTGAAAAAAGAGTTATAATCTAAGCATGCTTGTGAGTGTGAAAAGGTCATAGGTTTGTTTGTAATATGGATCACATCAATGAAATACCCGGTAATCACTCCTCAAAAGAGGGGCTACACGTGGTATTAGCGCACCGGTCATCATATCCATATCTACCCTTCCCACCCCGTGAAGGTATTAAAGCGCGGATTGGTCTCGACCTCTATTGCGTGCTATTACCCGTCCTATTCCTATCAGTCCCGGAGAAATTTTAGGACTACTACTCCTACAAGAGGGAGGATTTTAGGCTGACTCTTGGGTTTAAAGGTAAAAAGTATAAGGCGAAATACAAAAACACATAGGATTGCATTTAAAGGGGAAACATATAAGCAATTAGAAGGCTCATATAAATCTCTGCAAATGATGCATATAAATAGCACGGCTTAAACACAATTAAGGTCTGAATTTTAAAAAAAAAATCTTAAAGCAAGGAATTTGAGTCAAACCCAGATTCATTATATAGCTCAGATAAAAAGTCCGAATCAGGCCTGCCTGTTGGTTGTAGCAATTGATAATTAACAAACGCAGTTCCAGTGTTTATTATTACCTAAGGCTTGCCTAGGCGTAATAATGATATCCTATGAGCATGATATCTATATTGATTAAGAAATGCAGTGGAGCGGTGATTAATTTGAAACAGGCGATTTGAGATCCTATTGGCATGCTTTCTAACGGTATTAAGGCAGTGTTTGAGAAACTTATTAAAGAAGCGGCAGATTAATTAACTATTCCAATTCAGAATAACAACACGAACTAGACGGCTTTTCCAACTAAACTATTTTTTTAAATTCTATTGGCATGATTTCTATTATAGCTATTTAGATCCTATAGGCATAGTATCTAAGTGTGAGAAAGCTGACTTTGGATTTATAGGCATGATTTCTAAGGGAAACAAGTTTGGATACATGATGTAACGAAAATTGAGCTTCAATTACTTTATATCCTATAGGCATGATATCTAATTGTAAAGCCAATTTTTAACCCTATAGGCATGTTATCTATTATTAAAGTCATTTATATCCTATAGACATGATTTCTAGTTGTGTGAAAGTGAAGCATGCAGAGTTTATTGTAAACAATAACAGATCCTATAGGAATGTTTTCTAACGGATCATATTTGAAGCAAAGTAGACCCAATAGGCATGTTATCTACCCTTTTAATAGCTAAAACATGCATATTTCCCAGCCCTTTTCACTAGCCAACCCCATAATGTTTACAAATTATTACAGCCCAAAATGATTAAATTACAAAAAAAGTGCAAAAATAGGAAATTACAACCAAAGGAAGCCTAATCTTGACTTCCTATCTGAGTTTTGTAATTAATCCTTTCAATGCTAGTGTTTCAAAGCCTTTCTCATACCTGAGTGTGTCAAAGTTCCCTAGGGATCTCAGAGGATCCCGGGCAATGCTTACACCTAGGTTTACTTAACCAAATAGAATGAGTGCAGTATGGAAGGGCCAACCCTTATGTGTCCAAGATCATAGGGAACTCAAGGGTCCCAAGGCAAGGCTCACACAAGAGGGACAGAACCTAGATTCTAAGAGTATAGTGGAAGTGCAGAACATAGTTTCAAAGAGATTTATTAAAACTGGATTGGAAATAGTAAGTGGTAAAGGGTGATTTAAAAACAGTTGTAGTAGTGAAATTCAAACTACACAGAATCAGTAGTCATCCAAAGGGGCAAGGGATCGTGGGGATACATTGCATAACCCCAGCAGGGGTCTGGTTTGGTCATGCACAACAATAGTTGATGTTGGCATGGACACAAACCATCCAAAGGAACACAAACACATATAGGGGATATGGGGGTTTGGAATTCATAAGGTAGCAAGTACACAACAAGTGATTGACAGAGTACACACATAGGGAGGCATTAATTCAAAAGGGGAAGGGAACATGTTACAGCATGCTAGCAGTGTAACTAAACTGCAGAAACATAAGCGGAAGTAGACAAGAATGAGAAACTGAAGCAACTTCAAGAAAGCATGTTGTTGCTGAGGCTTAAAAATTAACTAGGACATACCAGTAGAGAAGTAAAGTGTAGTAAGAAATAGAGTAAGCAAGATTCCACAGTCTAGCCTTGGCTTTCAGCCGGCTAGACAAAACAGTAGCACAAGTAGCAGTAAAGAAAGAGAGAGTTTTTGAGTGTAAGTGTGTATTCTGAACTTAAATTGTTCGTCCGTTTAAAAGAAGAGACGGTAGGATATTTATAGTTTTGAAAACGAGTAGAAATTAAGATAATAAGTAAAGTCTTAACACAAACATGGAAATAATCACAATTAGAATAAATTAACACAAGTACTTCCTAATAATCAAGGAAGTACTGCTCAAACGGATACTAACAAGGTTAATTAAGGAAAGAAATCAGTTTGAAGCAGATTGATTCTTGCCATATAAGGGGGTAGTAAAATATAGAGTATACAATTGAGTCTAGGTACAGAATATATGCTTAATTTTGGGAAAAGATTCAAGGTAAAACATCACAGTAATTAAAGGAGGTGAATCAATCAATTTAAACAGACGAATAAAATTAGGGTTCATAAAAAAAACCTTTTGCAATCAATCGCAACATTGAGGGAGTCAGAATCAATCAAGAAAGGATCATGATTCTGCACCTCAACATATAAATAGAATGAACAGCAGTATCAGACATGCAAGGCCAAACACATTGGCAAAAGAAACAACATATGCATACAGTAGTAGCAGGAATAAGCTAGGATTCAGTAGTAAAGAGATCTACTCGAAGCATAGTATTCAACAAGGTCAGGTAGTTACACATAATCAAAAGTGAAGAAAGCATAGTAACAGGTAAAGAGAGTCAGAAACAAGTAAAGGTCTCACAGTAACAAGTGAGGAAAACCTTTTAAGAAATTAGGGCTTCAATAGTAGTCGAGCTTAAGAGATTATAAGAACTCAGAATCAGATAAGTCAAACAAGGAAAAGAGAGTCAAAACAAAGAACTTAATCGAACAAATATACATTCAAACTGACAAGGACAGTTTCAGAACTCGGATAGGACCAAAAAGACCTAGGGTTTTCAACATGCTGAATCAAGTAGAAGGAAAGGTTTAAACAAGTTGTTGAACATAGTAAAATCATAAAGCAACACCAAAAATCAGAGAAGAGATTTTTAAAAGAAGTTAAGAGAAAACCTAATCGTTGAAAAAATGAAGAGTCATTTTGAAAGAAAATCGAAGAACCTTCGAGAAAACACTTAAGAAGTTCGTAATAAGCACAAATCTAAGATAGATCTGAAAGAAAAATCAAACAGCTCTTAGAGCTAGGGTTTCAAAGAACCCAGAGAAAATGAGAAAGGCCTTAGAAAATACCGATCTAGTCGGAAAAGTCAAGGACCTGACTTGAACATCCATGGATGGCCGGAGAAAGACCGGAGATCGAAGTCGAGCAAGGACTGGACCAGATCTCGTCGAGGTTTGTCCATGGAATTACGAAAAATATGTAGCCAGTAGACATAGGAGACGAGTACACATCTCAAAATGCCATGGGAGACCATGGATTAGGTGGGGATTGAGGTGGATTAGGGTGGAACTGGGTGGCGGCGGCTAGGGTTTAGGTGGTGTTGCAGATAGAGTTTGAGAGGAAGGGATTCAAGGGCGGTGGGCGGTGGGAAATGATTTAGGGTAAGGGGTCATTTTGGGTTAAAAATGGTAAGGGT
>NC_031997.1:393977-412682 GCF_001879085.1 Nicotiana attenuata
GCCGTTGATCTGAATGATCAACGGCCTAGATTAAAAGGGGTAGGTGGGGATCCGGGTTTGGGTCGGTTTAATTGAGTTGGGGCCAGCTTTAATTAAAATTGGGTCGGGGTTTAATTGGGTCTGATTTGGGGTTCAATTTAGGCTAGAATTTAAACACAAATTGTCTGTTATTTAAATAGCCAATTTTTCCCTTTTTAGATTATAAAAAATAGTAAATAAATTTCTGATAATAAATTGAAAGCACCAAAATGATTCACAGCACGTAAATGCCAAATTAAAAATATAGGGCTTAATTTTATGAAGATAAAACACAATTAAATCTTAAAAGGCTAATATTGCAATTATAGGATATTAACTTTAAAAAATACTAAATAAAATTGTAAAAATATGTAAAAATTATTTTAGCCATATTTTGGCAAAAATATAAAGATCCAATAAATGAATCATCAAAAAATAATAATTTTGGACATAATTATTGGGATTTTGTAGATGAAAAAGGGGAATAAATCAGTTTTAAAAACCTTAAAAATTATGGAAAAAAATAATAAAATGCTTGGACATACTTATATATGCATATATATGTTATTTTGAAAATATTTTGCATACTGAAAATATATAGGGAAAAATTAGGTGTCAACATCTGCATGAGGCTAATCCCTGCCTCCATATTTGCATAAGGCTAATCCCTGCCTCCATATTTGCACGAGGCTAATCCCTACCTCCATATTTTTATGAGGCTAACCCTGCCTCCATATTTGCACGAGGCTAATCCCTGCCTCCATATATACATGAGGCTAATCACTGCATCCATATTTGCATGAGGCTAATCCCTGCCTCCATATTTGCATGAGGCTAATCCCTGCCTCCATATTTACATGAGGCTAATCCCTGCCTCCATATTTGCATAAGGCTAATCTCTGCCTTCATATTTGTTTGAGGCTAATCCCTGCCTCCATATTTGCATGAGGCTAATCCCTGCCTCCATATTTGCATAAGGCTAATCTCTGACTTCATTTGCAGGAGGCTAATCCTTGCCTCCATATTTGTATAAGGCTAATCTCTGTCTTCAATTTACATTCTTTCACCAAGACTAAGCGTTGTCTCTCCGGCACTATCTATTTGCTCCTCTTTCGGGCTAAGCTGGGCCCTCAACCTCGCAAGACTAAGCCTTGTCTTGTTAAGCATTATTATTGCATCTCATGGGCTGATATATCGCCAATCTATCCAAAGGCGTCATAGTCTAAAGGCATCATCATCATAGCCGGAAGGCACCATCCATGGGCCGAGGATCTCTTAAATTTGCAAATCATTATTCAAAGGTGTCATGGTTCGGAGGCACCATCTTCATGGCCAGAGAACATCATTTCATGGTCTGCAAATCCCTCACTAAAAAATTCATAGCCCAGGACATCATGGTCTGAGGACGTCATCCTTAACCGTCCAAAGACAACTCTCATGGTCCAAAAGGGAATCAGCATCATATTTAAATTCTCGCAGAAATACATGTTTGCAGCATCTCTTTATCTACACGTGACCAGTAATCAACCGCTATCCCAGCAGGAGCGACCTCGCTCCAGTTCCTTCAACTATCTCGAAACTTAACCATTCACCATAGCCATTCTTTCACCTATTACGAAATCTCCTGTCCATTCTTGTAATGACTTCATCGTTATATTCCGCCGATGAATCCAGAACTACACTTGGCGTGATTCCTGTAAAACCGGGGATATGTAGACAGCTCAAAGACCAGAGTCCGGCCTTTATCTTTCAAAACATCCCATTCGGTCAAAATTGGCCATCATTTCTTTACCCGAAAACTTTTTCATCCTTCCCGGGTAAAGAGGGGCAGCTGTTGATACCCAATTTTTCCCTATAATATTTTTGAAATGCATATATACTTCTAAAACTACACATTAGCATCAATTGGTATTTTTCCATAATTTTTCATTTTTTAAATTAATTTATCTCAATATTTCATTCATACAAATAATTACAAATTGCATCACAAATGAATTTAGAACATGTCTTGATTTAGTATTACTATTATGGTCCTATTGAGTCCAAATTATTTCATAAATAGCCAAATTAGCACCTTTTGGCTATAATTGCAATGACTTTGCAATTATAGCCCATGCGTACATTTTTGTATTATTTTTACCAGAAAATTAGTCATTTGCATTTTTTAAATACTAAACATTATTTTTAAAACATTCCCACGCATGGAAAATCATAAATCCCTTGCTCCTATTGTGTTCTTGACTCCTTAGGTCAAATCTCCGGTCTCCTTAGCCTCCTTAGGTCTAAATTATGTCAAAAGTGTGTCCTCCTCTCTTCAAGATAGGTTTAGGACCCCTTTTATACAAGTTGGAATAGTGTAGGGCCGAAATAACCTTGTGCCGGACGAAATAGGACTTCTTTTTGATGCCTGGAGCGGAGCGGCCGCGGCCAAAACGCGGTAGGATCGCGGCCAGACAAGCTGTCTGATTTTCTGCCGCGGTCAGTTCCGCGGTTGCGGTTTCGACCGCGTTTTTCACCCTGTTCTGTTCGGAATTTGGAAAAATATAAAACATGAAAGTTGTAACCCCTCGAGTTAGCTTTCCAACCATATATTGTGGAGCCCAAATGGAGTTCATAGCAAAAAGGTATGTGCATTTTACTAGACAGTGCGCAATATGCCTACTCGAGTCTTCGTTTGTTCTCAAAGTACTTACTATTCTCAAGGCATAACCAAGTCAAGAGATATTGCTTCAATTCAAAACACAACACAATGGCTCCTACTCCCAAAAAAAAAAAAACTAACTACACCCGATTCAAATAAAACCCTTGGAAAAGTACCGTGGTTTAAAGAAAAATCAAGGGGGATTGCTACACTACCTAAAAAAAAAATCTTTTCTTTTCTTTAGACTTAAATCCCTCAAGAAAATTGTCTAATAGATCCATCATCGGGAAAAGTCCAATCTTTTAAAAAAAAATATTTAATTAAACTAACACAACTAAAATAGCATAGAAAGTCAACCAGACAATCTCCTCACCCCACACTTAAAATTGTGCATTGTCCCCAATGCACACCATAACTAATAAAAAGGGTAAAAGAGACTCCCTGTTAGGCCAAAGGCCGAAGCACTACAGCTCATGGGGTACTCAGACTTCTCCCCAACTTGGTCCTTCGTGCGGGTATCTCACGCTTAGTTCCAACCATTTGGTTTCTGTTGCATTCTTCCAATACATTTGCTTTCCATGCTCCTACAAAATAAAAATTGACACTACAAAAAATAATACAATTAAAAATAAATAAATAAATAAATAAAAGAAAGCAATAAAGTTGGGTTGCCTCCCAACAAGCGCTTGATTTAACGTCGCGGCACGACACGAATCACTTTTTGCCTCCACCTCGAGCTTATGAATTGAACCCCAAGTTTTGCTTCAAGCTTATGATTATGCTCTTGGGGCGGTACAAATTCTTGCGAGCCAAAAATTAGATAAAATCTTATGCACTTGTTGGCTCTCGACCAAGGAGTGTCACCTTGCCTAGACGGCCTTGAGAAATCCAAAATATAAGGCTCATCTACCTCTTCCTTGGACTCCTTTTTATGCTCATAAGGGTGAATTTTCATTTCACCATCTGAACATAATGTAGAGAAGTGTTTGGAATGAGGCCCAACGCGCTCAAATACATGAACTTCAAGATTTTTAACCTCCTCAACACCAATCACACTAGAGTCAACTAAATTTGTATCTTCAACGTCCTTGGTTGACTCTAGTATTACTTCTTCAGCATTGACATCCTCAAATTCTAGTTGGCTAGGTTGTTGATGTTTCTACTCTGAACTCCCCAATTAACACCTCAAATTCATGCTCTTCTTGGCTACTATCCTCAATATTGGCTTGTTGAGCATTAAAAGCTCCAACCACTTGACTCAATTGAGCCTCCAACTTGCGAATAGTTGCCTCTTGCCTTTCTATGTGCAATTGTTTCTCATTGTTTTGTTCCAGAAGGCACTTTAGCATATCCTTGATCTCCTTCAGGTCCGCATTCCCAGGTTCTTTGTTCCTATTTACTTCATAAGAAAAGGTAGAACCATCATAGTAAGGGGTTGGGGGAAAATAAAAAATATAAGCACAACCATGAAGGTGACCATTTTTACCACCACACACATCACACACATTCCACAAATAAGATTGAGTTGGTGCACATAACTCGCTCTTAGGAACGTTTTGAAATTTGCCACGGGTGGTTTCCTTCACAATATGTATGGAGATCAATAGTAGAATTATCTACACCTAAATTCCCATAATTCCCAAGATGCCATGTTTTCTCAAATCAACAGTTATAAAAAAAATACAAAAGAAAATAATAATACAAACTAAAAGTTCAAACTTGAACCCTAGCAATATATACACTACAACTACAACCGTTAGTTCCCCGGCAACGGCGCCAAAATTTGATCACGCCCAACTCTAGTCCTAAAAAGGAAAAGCGGTCGCTGCATAATAATACCGGTCTAAAAGTCCGGAGTCGAATCCCACAAGAGACTCAGGCTTACCTATATCTGTTTAATATCACTAAGAAGACAAATTTGAACAATTTCCTAAATTTATAAAGATTGAGATTTATATTTCTAACTAATTAACTAGCAAATACTACAAGCGGTAAAAATTATCAACTAACGAGACAAAGGGCTGGAGATTAAATTAAGGAGGTCTAGAGTTATGATTTCCCCAATTTTTGATTTCATTAGTTGTATGTTTCTTATAGCTTTGACTTAGTTGCCTCTATCAATCATGAACTCTCCAGCTATCATAAATCTCTCTCAAGCAATTATGATAATTTACTAGACGCACTCTCTCAAGCTACGCTAGCTAGATTCACATTACAGTTCACTTAGATTGCACCCGAGGTATCGTTATCTCTAATCCAACCTCTAAACCTCGGTTATGACTCTCGCCTATACTCCGGGAGTGATGTTGTTCAAACAACTACCTAAAATATGCACTCTCTCTTAAGCAGATACATAATAAATAGGAACGGCTAATTGAGGAATTTTTTTCAATTACCACAATTCAAAACGTAGTTGAACAAAAAGAGATAAACAACCAATTCAAAACTATATTAATATAACACGAATTCATCCCCAAAGGTTCCAATCAAAACCTAGAAAACGAATTAGCTATTCATAATAGTATGTAAAACTACAATACTAAAAGCATAACCAACAATGAAAAAAAAGGAAGAAGAAGGAAAACTCGTTGAAGAATTCCGCGCCTTGCTCCTATTGTGTTCTTGACTCCTTAGGTCAAATCTCCGGTCTCCTTAGCCTCATTAGGTCTAAATTATGTCAAAAGTGTGTCCTCCTCTCTTCAAAATAGGTTTACGACCCCTTTTATACAAGTTGGATAGTGTAGGGCCGAACTAACCTTGTCCCGGACGAAATATGGACTACTTTTTTGATGCTGGAGCGCGCGGCCGAGGCCAAAACGCGGTAGGACCGCGGCCAGACAAGCTCTCTGATTTTTCTGCTGCGGTCAGTTCCGCGGTCGCGATGTTGACCGCGTTTTTCACCCTGTTCTGTAAGGAATTTGAAAAAATGTAAAATATGAAAGTTGTAGCCCTTTGAGTTAGCTTTCCAACCATATATTATGGAGCCCAAATAAAGTTATGAGTAAAAAGTTATGTATATTTTAACTAGACAGTGCGCAATATGCCTACTCGAGTCTTCGTTTGTTCTCAACTATCAAATTTGACCCCCGAACACGATCCCGGCTTAATTCATTGAGCTTTTACTCAGACTTTAAAGCTTCAAATCACTTAAATTTATTCCATAACATCTTATATAGCTCGGATATCGCACCTACAAGGCATAAAAACACACATTAGTGCAAAACACTAGCGATTAAAGCGCAAACTCAACTAAAGTGCAGTAAATTGAGATGTAATAAGCGACTAAAATACGTAATTATAGCCTATCATCAAGGTGCTACTACTAAGTTCTCTCTCTAGTTTAATAAATTTCTTCTATATAGCTTTTACTAAATTTGTTGCTTGTGCCTAAATTATTCTTGGGAATATTTCAATCCTTCAAAATCGCGGAAAAGATAGTCGCACAATTCGGAATAAGCAGAGGTTTTGAGTTCACATTAATATTATCGTCATAAAAAAATGGAAAAAAAAGAACTGATTGTTTGCCTATGAAAAAGAAACACACATACACATACGTGATCTTGGATCGTACTGAGATATAGAGTAATATAATGAAGTAATTTAGAAGTGGTATATCTCTATCAGCTAAATTTTTAAGTGTGATGATCACACAATTTCAATCCTCATTATCTTTTACTCTTGAAATCATTGGCATGCTATTTGATAAACATCTTATTTTTTATGTTTGCAATGAAGTCCTGAAATTAATATTTCATCTATCTTATTTTATGTAACAATATGTTATTAAGTACAAATTTAAGTAAGATTTTTTTTTTTTTACAACTTGTGGTCTAAAATAAATCATAAATATTACTCGTGTCTATAAACATTTCATTATAGTAAAATAATTTTTTTTTAAAAGTTAAACTATTTTTAAATACAAAAATTATATTATTGTTTATAAGATAGCTTAAAAAGAAAATATACCACGTCTTCGGCATATGGTAAATATTAAATCTGAAACCAATGTAGTAATTAAAAATTTTGAATCGACTTTGCCAAATGAACTGGAACGGAATATTTGAGTTTGAAAGAGCAAGACCGGATAGGGCTGGCACATTAACATGATACTCAATTTGTGATACGATGGCACATAAATGTATTCACATTTAATTTATTATTAATTATTGATATGTCAATAAATACAATTTACAATAAAATGTCGGATATGGATAAACTTTTTCGTTCAAGATAACCAAGTCGTCCTTGTTGGATGTAGATTAACTTGTGTTTTCGGCAACAATAGGACAACAATCTGGACTTTTGACTGACATTTTCCTTCTTCTTAGCTAGTTCTAAGTTTCAAATACTTTCTTCAACTTCAAACAACGTATGCGCCAAATTCGATTTTTCCAAGCTACCTTTATTTCTGACATTATCCTCTATCAATTCAAACTAACTGAAAATAACAAATGTAAAGCAACTCCCAACTCTTTCGGAACCAGCCACCTCAGATATATGTGGCGACACGATTAGGTAAAAAAGTTACCTTAATTTAGTTGTTCTAATTTCGGTAATATATCCACGTCAAGTAACTTTATCCAAAACACCTCGATTATTATATTAAGTTAATCTACAAGAAACACACAATAATTATTGTTATTGAAGCTTTCTTTATTAACACGTGTTAAGAATGAAAATAATCGACTCAAACCCACGTCTCTATAGTTAATCGCATATCTTGGGTGTAATTTTCTAAATAACAAACGGTCATGAGAAATTTGATTTACATATGAAAATCTTTTTAATATATAATTTTCTTGAGAATTTGCGTTTTAATTACTCAAATACCCCTATGATATATATTTTAATTATGAACATGGTCTCATATTGCACCGAATATTCATTTTTCATTCCTTTAGCGTAGGGGGCATTGTGTGTTTGTACATGGGAGGTGGGGGTGGTGGGGTGGGGGGTGGGGGGAGGGTGTTATAGGGATCAGGAGACCTATATAAACTCATGGAATTTACAACATTTCTCCTCATCAGTTTAAGGTTTTATTAACCCATGAAAAAAAAATTACAATTCTTGAAACCATTCAATAATGGCTTTCAAGAAAACACTACCAGAGCGCATTTTCAGTGCATATAAATTCACTGCTCCATCCTCAACAACCTGTCGTATTGCTTCCTCATCCATGTTGGCAAAATGCCAGCTTTATCCTAATCCTGACAAAAATATAACACATGATGCGGAGACGGTGGTTTTATTCCGGCGATTCCTCCACCAGTCACTGGCGTCCCCGCCGGAGCTCCGATCACTACCCACCGGAGAAAAGCTTCGTGAAAAGCTACGTGGGATGGACATTTCAAGAGATAGAATCAGACTTAACGGACTCGTGCCCGCCACAACAACGTTGGCCGGAGTTGGAGCAATTAGGAGTGACGGATCGCAAGAAAGCTGTTAAGGTTTGTTAAATTATGCTACCATTTCATCTAAGAAAATTAAGTCACAAGAGAGAATACTTTAACTATATTTTATAGTATTTCAATACATCTCTTTGGTGTGGGCAGAGGTAGAGCTAGGTGAATCCTTTTCGTCAAAAATTATATTGTGTAATATAAGGGTAAGATTCTAGTATACTGACAAAGGTGGCTCAAAAATTGTTTTAGGTCACTCTTGCATTTGTTTTTCATTGCCAAATTATAGGAGATTAATTTGAACCGAGGACCTCTTGCCTGCTATTATATTGGGTTCTGTGACTATCAATCTCATCAAAAACTTTAGACAGTTAAGGAATGATAGTTTTTTAATTACTTTGATTGCATTATACGTCTCAATTAGGTTATCACAGCTTGAGATGGTGAAAGTGAGGTTAAGGAAAATTAGTAAGAACTGGATTTTTGTGCTCGGAATTTCATCAAATCTGTAACGAAACCTGTTCCAACGTTGATCAAGGCCTAGAGTTTGCAAAGATGCTGGACGGGTCGGGAGATGTGATTGTTTTGGGGAAACGTAGTTTTTCTTCGGCCTGACCAGGTTGGTTTATTTTCCTAATTTTGTTATATCTTGTGGTGATCATGGATAAAGATAAGAAAGTGCTGCATTACCTACAAATATAATGAGGTGCTCTTAATTTTATAAGAATAAGAAATGTTTTTTGTTTAAAAAATCCGAAAACTGATAAAACTTTCATCTATTGTGTATTTGGTATATTGTTTTCTTCGACAGGAAAGTGAAAGAGAGTCACTCCAGATCTCTAAATTCAGATGGTGACTTTTGTAAGTGTGGATCAGTTGGACCGTTTTGAAAGACCCAGATTACCTCTTGAACATTTCAGATTTTATTTAATAATATTATTTCCAGATAGACAAAATTAGGATAGACATAACTTGGGGGGTTTTCTTTGTTTGGTCTATGAGAAAGAGAGATTAATGGAAGAGATCCGAGTTTTTGTGGAGTCCAAAGCTAGCAAAATCCCAACACTATAAACAAAGATAAAGATCTATATATCCCCTCTTCTTAGATAAAAGAGTAACTGAAATACCAACAAACTATAGGCCCTAAGTTTGATGTCTTCATTTGTCTAAATAGGCAGATCATCTCGAAATCAACTAAATTTTATGTAATCATGAACCTTCCTTATTTAAAAAAAAAAGTTAAACACAAGGACGGGATAAAATATCAAAAACTTTTACTTAATGGGTTCCATTTATGTTCTTATCACTAAACCTATCTTAACTCTTAAAATTTATGGAATTAGAATCTGATATATCTCAATTTTAGTGATATTTTTACATACAATATTTAAGCTTCATGTCGAAAATACTGAGTTTGTTAGGAATGTGAGGTGGATGGAGTGTTAGTGTAAAGTCTTTTGTCCTTGTTTTTCGGGGTAAATTTCACAGATGGTCATATAACTATGATTTTTTTCACCAAAGTCATATAACTTTGTTTTCTCACAGAAAAATCATAACTTTCACTAACTCACACAAAATTCGTAGTGACCGAAAAATACAACTTTTCAGTAGTATTTTCTTATCCCACGGATTTTTTATTTTTTTATTTTCAATCAAATAAGTAATAATCCAATTAAAAATATGAGAAATACATATATTAGCCTAAAAATAAAAAAATTAAAATAAAAAACGACGTAATAAGAAAATACTACCGAAAAATTATGTTTTCCGTTCACTATGATTTTTGTATGAGTTTAGTGTAAAATAATTTTTATGTGATAAACAAGTTATATGATTTTGGTGAAAAAAAATCATAATTTATATGACCATTTATAAAATTTACCCTTATTTTTTGTTACAGGTGGTAAAAGCAATGCAAGAACTAATGCCAATATCCCAAAGCCAACCCAAATCATGAAATATGGAAACAAACAAGGAGCTTCAACAAATGGAGGAGCAAAAAGCAGCTATTGACAAGAAGCAGAATCATTGGTACGTAGAGAAATGTGGTGTGGACTTAGTTGCTTCATACTTCAGACAGCAGCTTTCATGCGGTTCACTTTTTGGGACTTAACGTGGGATGTCATGGAACCCATTTGTTTTCTACGTAACATCCATATATTGCATGGCTGGTTTTGCTTTCTTCCTTTAAAACGTCCAAAGAACCTCTTTTGAAGGTTTCTTTAAGGCACGTTTTAGTACGAAGCAGAAACAACTCATGAAACTTCATAAGTTCGATACCAAAGGTTAAATGAGCTACGGAGAGCCTACTATCCTCATTCAGCATCAATCTAATTATGGTGACTCAGCAGGTACCTGAATTTCTCCTGACGTAGCAAAGCTTTGCAGGACAACATGAGATTAACCCAAACCTCTTCTATGGTAGAAATTAAGGAAATATATAAAAAGATTACGTTACAACCAATTTTTCCGTCCCCCCCCCCCCCTCCCCTTTTCTTCCCTTATTTTTATTAACGTTTTACGTAATATCGGCCTAATGTACATTGAGTGATGAGGCCTAGGAACTCCGATGTCTATTTACATTTCTGCTAATAATTTATAATAATATATTGATTTATAAAATTGTAAGACATTCAAGCCTCGTGGATAAGGGTTTCCATCTAAATCCATACATATGGGTAAAAAATGAAGTAATTCTATTTTTTTTTTGTTTGACTCACATTATTTTTCTAATTCTTCCTAATGAATTAGTTACTAAGTCATAGATTGAGGATTCGGGAGCCTTGGTATCTCGTCGTGACTAGTTCATACCTAAATTTTTCCTATCCATGTTGTATATTTTTCCCCTTTATTTTATTCCAGTTCTCTTATGCAACAATTTGCTTGTCTGAAAAATGAATTGACTATTATGATCTTATGTCATCAGAGTTCATGCAATAGAAAGATATATACTTTTGACGGTAAATAAAAACAAACGCTTTGAGGATTTATAAAGAGTTATGTACGGTAAGAAATCGAGGATAAAGTTAGCCCCGATTTTTCTATGAAAGAAACGAGAAGAACAACCGTAGTTCGACACTTTCTGGGCTCGGAGTAAGTTGGGGACGCCCACAGATTGATCAATAGCCCGGGGGGACGAATGATACGTCGGAATCGGGTATGGCCAAATATGGGAAGAAATCAAGCTTCGAGCAAAAAACAAAAGAATCGAGGTTAAAAGGGAGAACAGTTAAATGGACAAAACGAGGAGCTCAAAAATATCCGTCATAACCAGATATTATGGGCACGGATCACGCCCGAAATATCCAAATGATGGAATTGTGTTTTTACCGGAAGAAAAGGAAACAAAATAAATTTTTACCTTATTAAGACTTTGTACTAGATTGAAAACACCCTTACTATATAATAGGGGAGAACCTTTCAATTTTTGGGTCACTGTTGGCACGCTATCAAAAAAGCAATAAAGTTTATTTTTAATCTTTTAGCAATTTTCAAGTGTTCTTCAGCTGTTCATTCATTTAGGTTGCAATTGGAGCCCCATCCCGAGCTCGATCGGAACCAGTTTCTGCATTCAAACCTAACGCCAGGCTCAACTTATTTTGTCCACATTTGGTTTAATTTTTTGCTTTCCTTTAATCAATTACTAGTTGTTCTAGATTCATTTCGTGTTAAAATAAATATCACGTATCCTTTAAACCGCATATAAAATTTAATTGTTACCATTTTAAGGGTAAAACAGTATGGCGCTCACGTGGGCCAAAAATTATGTAGTAATTTAATATGAATCTTTATAACAAAAACACCTATTTTACACCTTGCTCTTTGAGTTTGATTTCAGGATTATCCCATGTGGTCAAATTCTCATATCTGCTCACTTGAATGTTGACCAGCCGAGTCCGTCTACCAAAACGGTGAAAATAATAATCGTAGTAACCAGATACAAGGAAAATAGGTCTTTAACGATGGAAATTCGGTCGTTAAAATCAAAATCCGGCGTATCAGTCAATACAATAGAGTAAAAAACGGTCGTCGCCAGGTCGTAGTGCCACCGTCGTTTAAAGGTATAGCTGACCGAATTTTGACCATCGTAAAAACTCCTTTTAATGATGGCAAGGAATCCAGTCGTTATACAAATTAGCAAGGGGATTTTTCAAACCGTTAAAGATCGTCCCAGTCGTTAAACCACTCACTAGCGTAACCAAATTTTCATCGTTGTTAGTGTTTGGCGACCGGAATTCCATTCGTAGTAAGTATGTATTTCAATGATATGCTTTTTAATAAACCAAAATTTTTTTCGCTATACGTGAGAATTTAATTATAAATATATACACGATCAATTATGAACGAAAAATGAAGTCAGAGCATAACATATTTTTTAATTATAAGAACTAAAACAATCAAAGTAAATAATATATTACATCAAAATTGCATGACCTTTTTTTTCAATTCCTTTAAAGATACAGAAAATTAAAGAGATATAAGTAAGTTTGTACAGATGACGACAACTCCTAAATAAAAAATAGATTTCCCATTGTTCTTCAACATATAGAGCTAATTCAGCTTGCTCGGAATTATCTTTAAGGATGATTCTTCAAACTTCTTCAGGCCCTTTATCTGTTAAAAAGGTTCATATTAATTTAGTTGAGGCAAGAAATAACAAATTTAATATTGGGTAGTTGCTACCACAGTATAATGTAAAACCACGAATGTTAACGACCCGACCGATCGTTTTGAAATTAACGTCTCGATCCCTATCTACCGCTTTCCCCATGTTTATTTCTGCTATTTTGAATTGGCGGGATGAGTCGGTTTTGAATTTCGGAGAGTTTTGGGACCTTAAGTCCCTAATAGAGATTAAGTGTTGGAAAATTGAACCGTAGTCGGAACATGTGAAACGGCCCCTAGAATGTGAAATTCGATGATCCGTTAGTCGTTCGGTGATTTCGGGTTAGGGGCGTTGGTCGATGTGTTTGAGGTCCGTAGCTAATTTTAGGCTTGAAATGCCAAAGGTTAGATTTTTTGAAGTTTCCCGGTTCGATAGTGAGATTTTGATCCGAGGGTCCGGATGAAAATTCTGAAGTTGCAGTAAGCTTCGTAGGTGTTGAATGTGACGGTGTTGAAAATTTCAGATCATTCGGATGAGATTGATAGAGTTTTTGATCGAACGTATTTTGGGTAATTTGGATGTTCTTAGGGTTGAATCCAATGTTAATTTGAGGTTTCCGATGTTTTTTAGGAAGGTTTTAGGATTGGTACAAGTTTGGACAGTGGGTATTTAGACTTGTTGTGCCTTTGGTTGAGGTCCGGGGCTCGGGAATGATTATCGGAATGGTTTGACGGGGACGTTTAAAGGGGTTTGAAGCAGCTGCTGAACTTTGCTGCTTTCTGGTATTTCCACACCTGCGGTTTGGGACCGCAGGTGCGATGCCGCAAAGTGCGAAGAGAGCCGCAAAGCGAAAATGGGAGCATCATCTGGAACCGCAGATGCGGTAAAAGTATTTTTCCCCGCAGAAGGCGGTACCGCACTTGCGGAGAGGGCCACAAGATGCGGAACCTGGGTGTTTAAGTGACTGGTCGTAGGTGCGACTTGTTGTCGCAAATGCGGACCGCAGAAGGGGTCCCAAGGCCAGCAAGATGCGGAAACTGCCGGGCATTGATTTAAAAGGGCTTCCGCGACTTGGGGTATTTCCACCATTTTTAATCTGCGCTTTGGAGCTTTTTTGGGCGAATTTGAAGGTGGGGTTTCAAGGAATTCTTGAGGTAAGGAATTGGACTTAAAACTAGTTTCCCATGTCATTATTTCACGGATTAGAGCTAGAAATTATGGAAGATTTTAGGGTGAATAATTTTGGGAAAACTAGGGCTTAGTAATTGGAGACCTTGATTGAAGGATTTGATGGACCATTTGAAGTCCGATTTTGGAATTTTGGTATGAATGAACCGTGAGAGTGTGAGGATTCTGGAATATAAATTTTTCACTCCGATTCGAGATGCGGGCCCAAAGGGGCATTTGGTCATTTTACTAATTTCGCGTAATTACTTAGAATTAATTGTAGAATCAATTGCTTGAAGTGTTATTTTATATTATGAAATTAATTGATATAGATTTGGCCATTTGGGGTCGATACTCGTGGCAAGAACGTGGGTTTTCCGGGTTGACATTTGGCCGGTTCGAGGTAATGCTTTTGTCTAACCTTGTGTGGGACCTTTCCCCTTTAGGGATGATATTGTGATTAATTGAAATGCTTGTACGTGAGGTGACGAGCACGTGCTTTGGTTGCTAAAATTGTTGGAAATCCGGTTTTTTTTTATTTCATTTTAAACATAGCCTTGATTGTATTCTTCTTTTCTTGCTACACTACTTGAAAAATTTAGCCTGCTGTTAGTCTAGTAGAAGCATTCTACTTGACTAAATTGGTTCCTATTGACTTAAACTGCCTTATTTATATTACGTGAAGCATGCTAGGTTAGAATTAAATCTGTCTGACTTTGTATGAAATCATTGAATTTGAGTTTTGTTGTTGTTATCTATTTACTATCTGGGACTACGGGATCGGTACCCGAGAGCTCCCTGTTGTTTACTTTGGGACTAATGGAATTGCATTTATTACGGGAGATCCCCCGCACTTTAACATTGGAACTTCGGGATTGGCACCGGTAGATTTCCCCAGTACTTGAGTATTATATTTGGGACTACGGATGTGGTATTCTGGTAGATCCCCGCGTATTTATGAGTGGACTAATACGGGATTGCACCCGGGAGATCCAACGGATATGATATTTATTATTTGGGGACTAACAGGACGGTATCGTTGGAGAATCCCATGGTTGTTATCTGGGAGCTTGAGTTGTATTCTCTTTCTGTGTTTTGGCTTGCCTTCGTAATAAGTTTTGCTGTCCTTCATATCCTTGTGTTACTTAAATTTACACTGTTTTATTTCACACTGTATAAACCTTAAAATATCTTATTAACTCAGTAGGGCCCTGACCTTCCCTCGTCACTACCCAACCGAGGTAGGCTTGGCACTTACTAAAGCCGTTTGTGTTACTCATGCCCTTCCTGCGCATGTTTTTTCATGATGCAGTCCAGGTACATTCGACTCAGTCCTGCCACCCTGAGTGCGAGGCGACTGCTATAGCGACTTCGAGGTATATCTGCCACGTTCGCAGACCGAGATCAGTTTTCTTTTATTCTTGCTGTTTAGTATAGTTTCTGTATTCAAGTTCTTGTTAGACATTCTGAGTTAGAGCTATGTATTACTCTTACTTGTGATTCATGGTTTTCGGGTTTTTGGATTATGTTTGATTTTGAGAGTTATAATTGTGTATGCCGAGCGGCACCTTTAAAAGCTTTTAATTTCCTTTATTTTGTTTTAAATTGTTTTATTCCGCAAATTTTGTGGTTTCTTTTCTGCAATTTTTAGCTTACCTAGTTCGTAGAGACTAGGTGCCGTCACGATGGGTCATGGAGGGAGAACCGGGGTTCGTGACAAGTTGGTATCAGAGCTCTAGGTTTCATAGGAGTCATGAATCACAAGTCGGTTTATTAGAGTTCGCTGATCGGTAACGGAGACGTCTATATTAATCTACGAGAGGCTATTAACTGTTAGGAAATTTCGTTTCGTTTTGATTTCCTTTCGTGCGAGATTTTTGAATATCACAATTCTAAACTTCTATCTTCTATCTCTCACAGATGGTGAGGACAACGCTACTCGAGATGACAGACCCGCGCCCCTGACTGAGTTGTCAGAGGCGGGGCCAGGGTAAAAGGCCGAGGACGCGCTCGGTGCAGCCAGAGCACCCTGCGCAAGCTACCGCCGAGCAACCACCAGCAGTACCACCGAAGCCCAGACACCTGATGCATCTGCTACACACTCCAGCCACTCCAGGAGAACTTTAACAACATTTATGACTATGTAACACTCTAGCTCAGGCCAGGGTTGCATCCCCTTGCTGGAAAATACATCCAAGCTGGGGGAGGACACAGACATCCCGCCGCACACTCTGAGCTCAGTGAGTGCATATTGATCAAGTTCCAGAGGCTATTCCTGTTACAGCCGGTAGACCCAGCTCAGCTGAGGAGAGGGCAGTACTTCAGAAGAGGAAGCAGAAGAGGCTGAGAGGTTCAAGAAGTATCCAGCCTCGACTTTCAGTGGACTAGCCTCAAGATGCCCTTGGATTTTTCTTGAGGAGTGCTACCGTTCCTTCGTAACTAAATGGGAAATTATAGATTCGTAGTGGTTTCTTTCACAGTACTTTCCAGCTTTCGATGAGCCGGTCCTATCAGGTGGTGGGCAATTTCTTTATGAGTTAGACAGTCCGGTATGAGGCAAGCTTCCCTGACTTGGGCCCATTTTCAGATAGTTCACAAGGGAGTATTTCTCCAGAGTCTTAAGGGACGCGTGGCGCGCGAAGTTAGCATTTGCCGCCAGGGTACTTATGACAGTCTCGGAGTAATGCGTCCGTTACACTGACTTGGCTCAGACATGCACCAACTTTGGTTTTCTACATTCGCGAGAAGGTTCAACCGGTTTCATTGAGGGGCTGATTCCCAGCATTAGACTCTATAATGGCTCGTGAAGTTAGAAGATGGGATATTCTTATCAGCAGTGGTGAGAATTGCTAGGAGGATTGAGGATATGCATGCTAGGGACAAGAGGAGAGGGAGGCCAAGAGTCTCGAAAGTCGGGCCATTTATTCTGGTGGCCCCGTGCCCCCAGCTGTAGGTCGGTCATGGTAGGGGTCATGGGTCGCCGTTCATTCAGACCTCTTCCACGCCCCAATGGCAATTCCCAGCTCCACTTAGGGCCTCAAGAGCTTAATTATGCACCTAAAGTATCTAGTGCGCCTTCCTGCACGGGTGCTTCCAGTGGTCAGTCCAGCAGACCTGGCCCGAGCCAGTTCACAGCCGTCTCGCCCACGTCCTCCCAGAGCTTGTTTTTGAGTGTGGTGACACACGGCCATATGGTGAGGAATTGCCCCAGACTTTGGAGGGGTGCGCCTCCACAGACTCCTCAGCTACAGCATGCCCCGCAGAGTTTCTCAGGCTATGGGTCCCAGCACCAGTTCTACTCTACCGGCGCCAGCCAGCGAGGTGAGGTCGCCCTCGAGGGGGAGGCCAGGCCAGAATTTATGCTCCTCCCTTCCCGTAATATGGTCGTCGCGCTGCCGATTCTGTCATCAACACAGGTACTATCTTGGTCTGTCACAGAGATGCATCAGTTCTTTCGATCCAAGGCTCCACTATTCTTATGTGTCTTCTTATTTTGCTCCGCATTTGGGTGTATCTCGGGATTCTTTGGAGTTCCCCAGTTTATGTTTCCTACTTTTGTGGGAGATTCTCTTATTGTGGACCCGCGTTTATCGTCCATGTTTTGGTTGTTTCTTAGTGGTTTTGAGACTAGAGCCGATTTATTATTGCCTCAGCATGGTTGATTTTGATATTATCTTGGGATGGACAGTTGTCGGCCTCATTATGCTATTCTTGATGTCACGCCAAAACATGACACTGCCATTCCCCCGGGTGTACCGCGTGTTGAGTGGAGGGGTTGCTTTAGGTCACACTCCCAGTAGATTATTTTTTTCCTTAATGCTCAGCGTTATGTTGAGAAAGGTGTGATGCATATTAGCATATGTGAGAGTTGGCAGTCATGGAACTCCTTTCTTTTGATTCAGTCCTGTAGTACGGGATTTCCCTATGTGTTTCCAACTGACCTTCCGGGCATGCCGCCCGATAGAGACATTGATTTGGCATTGATCTTTCCGGGACATCACCCATTTCTAATCACCTCCGTACCATAATGGCTCCTCCTATTGAAGAGCAGTTGCAGAATTAACTTGATAAGGGGTTCATGTTGGCCCAGTGTATCCACCTTGGGGTGCTTCATATTCTTGTTTGTAAAGAAGAGCCATGTTCTATGCGTATATGTATTGATTAATCGCAGGTGAACAAGTGACAGTTAAAACCGTTTTATCCCTTGCTCTCGTATGATGACCTGTGTGACTGGTTACAAGGGAGCTCTGTGTGTTTTTCTAAGATTGGCTTGCGTTCAGGCTATCATCAGTTTGAAGATTCGGGAGCGGATATCAGAAGACTGCCTTCAGGCTCGGTAATGGTCCAATTATTGAGTTCTTGTTATGTCATTTAGACTGACTAATGCCCCAGCAGCCTTCATGCATCTGATGCACAGTGTTTCCGGCCATATCTCTTGATTCATCGTGATCGATTTTTATTGATGACATCCTGATACTCCCGAGTCGGGGGGACATGAGCAGTCACCTGAGGAATAGTGCTCCAGACCTTGATGAGAAAAGAAATGTATGCTAAAAGTTTCTCGAAATGTGAGTTTTGTTGGATACCGTGGCGTTTCTTTGGTCACGTGGTCCGAGAGAGGGTATTCAGGTGGATCCGCAAGAAATGGAGCCGTGCAGAGTTTGGCCCCAGACCATCTCAGAATACAAGAGATCGCAGTTTTCTTGGCTTGGCGGGTTATTGTCGATTTGTTCAAGGGTTTTCATCTATTGCAAGCACCTATGACCATACTGACCCTAAGGGTGCTCGTCCAGTGGATGGAAGAGTGCAGAGAGTTTCCGAAGCTCAAGAAAGCCTTGACTAAAGCCCCCAGTTTTGATATTGCCTACTGTTCG
>NC_031997.1:412707-427221 GCF_001879085.1 Nicotiana attenuata
CTATCTAATCTGTTGTGTCCGCACATCCATCTCAACATCCTAATCTCTACTACCTTCATCTTCTGGGCATGAGAGATTTTGATTGGCCAACACTCAGCCTCATACAACATCGTTAGTCTGACTACCACTCTGTAGAACTTCCCTAAGTTTGTGCACCTTCTGTCACACAAAACACCAGAAGCGAGTCTCTATTTCATCCATCCCGCCCAAATACGATGTCGTGACATCTTCATCAATCTCCCCATCCCCCTGAATAATAGAACCAAGGTCTTAAAATTGTCACTCCAAGGTAAGACCAGCCGAGTACCAGCCTCACCTCCCCTCCCTCCCCCTCCCCCTCCCCCATGAGTCTCGCCACTGAACTTACACTCCAAGTATTCTGTCTTGGTCCTGCTAAACTTGAAATTTTTAGATTCTAGGGTCCGCCTCCATACCTCTAATTAATTGCGCGTTCACACAATCTCGCGTCTCGTCAATCAATACAATATCATCTGCAAATAGCATGTACCACAAAACCTCCCCTTGGATGTGGCGCGTCAGTACATCCATCATCAGAGCAAACAAAAAAGGGCAGAGTGCCGACCCCTGATGCAACCTGATCACGCCCAACTCTAGTCCTAAACAGGATAAGCGGTCGCTGCAAATATAATCCGGTCTAAAAGTTTGGAGTCGAATCTCACAGAGAACTAAGGCTTAGCTATATCTGTTTAATATCACTAAGAAGACAAATTTGAACAATTTCCTAAATTATAAAGATTGAGATTTATATTTCTAACTAATTAACTAGCAAATACTACAAAGCGGTAAAATTATCAACTAACGAGACAAAGGGCTGGAGATTAAATTAAGGAGGTCTAGAGTTATGATTTCCCCAATTTTTGATTTCATTAGTTGTATGTTTCTTATAGCTTTGACTTAGTTGCCTCTATCAATCATGAACTCTCCAGCTATCATAAATCTCTCTCAAGCAATTATGATAATTTACTAGACGCACTCTCTCAAGCTACGCTAGCTAGATTCACATTACAGTTCACTTAGATTGCACCCGAGGTATCGTTATCTCTAATCCAACCTCTAAACCCTCGGTTATGACTCTCGCCTATACTCCGGGAGTGATGTTGTTCAAACAACTACCTAAATATGCACTCTCTCTTAAGCAGATACATAATAAATAGGAACGGCTAATTGAGGATTTTTTCAATTAACCACAATCAAAACGTAGTTGAACAAAAAGAGATAAACAACCAATTCAAAACTATATTAATATAACAACGAATTCATCCCCAAAAGGTTCCATCAAAACCCTAGAAAACGAATTAGCTATTCATAATAGTATGTAAAACTACAATACTAAAAAGCATAACCAACAATGAAAAAAATAGGAAGAAGAAGGAAAAACTCGTTGAAGAATTCCGCGCCTTGCTCCTATTGTGTTCTTGACTCCTTAGGTCAAATCTCCGGTCTCCTTAGCCTCATTAGGTCTAAATTATGTCAAAAGTGTGTCCTCCTCTCTTCAAAATAGGTTTAGGACCCCTTTTATACAAGTTGGAATAGTGTAGGGCCGAACTAACCTTGTCCCGGACGAAATAGGACTACTTTTTGATGCCTGGAGCGGCGCGGCCGAGGCCAAAACGCGGTAGGACCGCGGCCAGACAAGCTCTCTGATTTTCTGCTGCGGTCAGTTCCGCGGTCGCGATGTTGACCGCGTTTTTCACCCTGTTCTGTAAGGAATTTGAAAAAATGTAAAATATGAAAGTTGTAGCCCTTTGAGTTAGCTTTCCAACCATATATTATGGAGCCCAAATGAAGTTATGAGTAAAAAGTTATGTATATTTTACTAGACAGTGCGCAATATGCCTACTCGAGTCTTCGTTTGTTCTCAACTATCAAATTTGACCCCCGAACACGATCCCGGCTTAATTCATTGAGCTTTTACTCAGACTTTAAAGCTTCAAATCACTTAAATTTATTCCATAACATCTATATAGCTCGGAATCGCACCTACAAGGCATAAAACACACAATTAGTGCAAAACACTAGCGATTAAAGCGCAAACTCAACTAAAGTGCAGTAAATTAGAGTGTAATAAGCGACTAAAATACGTAATTATAGCCTATCATCAAGGTGCTACTACTAAGTTCTCTCTCTAGTTTAATAAATTTCTTCTATATAGCTTTTACTAAATTTGTTGCTTGTGCCTAAATTATTCTTGGGAATATTTCAATCCTTCAAAATCGCGGAAAAGATAGTCGCACAATTCGGAATAAGCAGAGGTTTTGAGTTCACATTAATATTATCGTCATAAGAAAAATGGAAAAAAAGAACTGATTGTTTGCCTATGAAAAAGAAACACACATACACATACGTGATCTTGGATCGTACTGAGATATAGAGTAATATAATGAAGTAATTTAGAAGTGGTATATCTCTATCAGCTAAATTTTTAAGTGTGATGATCACACAATTCAATCCTCATTATCTTTACTCTTGAAATCATGCATGCTATTTGATAAACATCTTATTTTTTATGTTTGCAATGAAGTCCTGAAATTAATATTTCATCTATCTTATTTTATGTAACAATATGTTATTAAGTACAAATTTAAGTAAGATTTTTTTTTTTTTACAACTTGTGGTCTAAAATAAATCATAAATATTACTCGTGTCTATAAACATTTCATTATAGTAAAATAATTTTTTTTAAAAGTTAAACTATTTTTAAATACAAAAATTATATTATTGTTTATAAGATAGCTTAAAAAGAAAATATACCACGTCTTCGGGCATATGGTAAAATATTAAATCTGAAACCAATGTAGTAATTAAAAATTTTGAATCGACTTTGCCAAATGAACTGGAACGGAATATTTGAGTTGAAAGAGCAAGACCGGATAGGGCTGGCACATTAACATGATACTCAATTTGTGATAACGATGGCACATTAAATGTATTCACATTTAATTTATTATTAATTATTGATATGTCAATAAATACAATTTACAATAAAATGTCGGATATGGATAAACTTTTTCGTTCAAGATAACCAAGTCGTCCTTGTTGGATGTAGATTAACTTGTGTTTCGGCCACAATAGGACAACAATCTGGACTTTGACTGACATTTTCCTTCTTCTTAGCTAGTTCTAAGTTTCAAATACTTTCTTCAACTTCAAACAACGTATGCGCCAAATTCGATTTTCCAAGGCTACCTTTATTTCTGACATTATCCTCTATCAATTCAACTAACTGAAAATAACAAACTGTAAAGCAACTCCCAACTCTTTCGGAACCAGCCACCTCAGATATATGTGGCGACACGATTAGGTAAAAAAGTTACCTTAATTTAGTTGTTCTAATTTCGGTAATATATCCACGTCAGTAACTTTATCCAAAACACCTCGAATTATTATATTAAGTTAATCTACAAGAAACACACAATAATTATTGTTATTGAAGCTTTCTTTATTAACACGTGTTAAGAATGACAAATAATCGACTCAAACCCACGTCTCTATAGTTAATCGCATATCTTGGGTGTAATTTTCTAAATAATCAAACGGTCATGAGAAATTTGATTACATATGAAAATCTTTTTAATATATAATTTTCTTGAGAATTTGCGTTTTTAATTACTCAAATACCCCTATGATATAATATTTTAATTATGAACATGGTCTCATATTGCACCGAATATTCATTTTTCATTCCTTTAGCGTAGGGGGCATTGTGTGTTTGTACATGGGAGGTGGGGGGTGGGGTGGGGGGTGGGGGGAGGGTGTTATAGGGATCAGGAGACCTATATAAACTCATGGAATTTACAACATTTCTCCTCATCAGTTTAAGGTTTTATTAACCCATGAAAAAAAAATTACAATTCTTGAAACCATTCAATAATGGCGTTCAAGAAAACACTACCAGAGCGCATTTTCAGTGCATATAAATTCACTGCTCCATCCTCAACAACCTGTCGTATTGCTTCCTCATCCATGTTGGCAAAATGCCAGCTTTATCCTAATCCTGACAAAAATATAACACATGATGCCGGAGACGGTGGTTTATTCCGGCGATTCCTCCACCAGTCACTGGCGTCCCCGCCGGAGCTCCGATCACTACCCACCGGAGAAAAGCTTCGTGAAAAGCTACGTGGGATGGACATTTCAAGAGATAGAATCAGACTTAACGGACTCGTGCCGCCGACACAACGTTGGCCGGAGTTGGAGCAATTAGGAGTGACGGATGCAAGAAAGCTGTTAAGGTTTGTTAAATTATGCTACCATTTCATCTAAGAAAATTAAGTCACAAGAGAGAATACTTTAACTATATTTTATAGTATTTCAATACATCTCTTTGGTGTGGGCAGAGGTAGAGCTAGGTGAATCCTTTTCGTCAAAAATTATATTGTGTAAATATAAGGGTAAGATTCTAGTATACTGACAAAGGTGGCTCAAAAATTGTTTTAGGTCACTCTTGCATTTGTTTTTCATTGGCCAAATTATAGGAGATTAATTTGAACCGAGGACCTCTTGCCTGCTATTATATTGGGTTCTGTGACTATCAATCTCATCAAAAACTTTAGACAGTTAAAGGAATGATAGTTTTTTAATTACTTTGATTGCATTATACGTCTCAATTAGGTTATCACAGCTTGAGATGGTGAAAGTGAGGTTAAGGAAAATTAGTAAGAACTGGATTTTGTGCTCGGAATTTCATCAAATCTGTAACGAAACCTGTTCCAACGTTGATCAAGGCCTAGAGTTTGCAAAGATGCTGGACGGGTCGGGAGATGTGATTGTTTTGGGGAACGTAGTTTTTCTTCGGCCTGACCAGGTTGGTTTATTTTCCTAATTTTGTTATATCTTGTGGTGATCATGGATAAAGATAAGAAAGTGCTGCATTACCTACAAATATAATGAGGTGCTCCTTAATTTTATAAGAATAAGAATGTTTTTTTGTTTAAAAAATCCGAAAACTGATAAAACTTTCATCTATTGTGTATTTGGTATATTGTTTTCTTCGACAGGAAAGTGAAAGAGAGTCACTCCAGATCTCTAAATTCAGATGGTGACTTTTGTAAGTGTGGATCAGTTGGACCGTTTTGAAAGACCCAGATTACCCTCTTGAACATTTCAGATTTATTTAATAATATTATTTCCAGATAGACAAAATTAGGATAGACATAACTTGGGGGGTTTTCTTTGTTTGGTCTATGAGAAAGAGAGATTAATGGAAGAGATCCGAGTTTTGTGGAGTCCAAAGCTAGCAAAATCCCACACTATAAACAAAGATAAAGATCTATATATCCCCTCTTCTTAGATAAAGAGTAACTGAAATACCAACAAACTATAGGCCCTAAGTTTGATGTCTTCATTTGTCTAAATAGGCAGATCATCTCGAAATCAACTAAATTTTATGTAATCATGAACCTTCCTTATTTAAAAAAAAAAGTAACACAAGGACGGGATAAATATCAAAAACTTTTACTTAATGGGTTCCATTTATGTTCTTATCACTAAACCTATCTTACTCTTAAAATTATGGAATTAGAATCTGATATATCTCAATTTTAGTGATATTTTTACATACATATATTTAAGCTTCATGTCGAAAATACTGAGTTTGTTAGGAATGTGAGGTGGATGGAGTGTTAGTGTAAAGTCTTTTGTCCTTGTTTTTCGGGGTAAATTTCACAGATGGTCATATAACTATGATTTTTTCCCAGGAAGGCCAATGTGGTGGTCGATGCGTTGAGTAGGAAGTCAGCTAGTATGGGTAGCCTTGCATATATTCCGGGTTGGTGAGAGACCGTTTTGGATGTTCAGTCTTTGGCCAATCAGTTCGTGAGGTTGGATGTTTCTGAGCCCACCGTGTCTGCTTGTACAGTCGCTCGGTCTTCCTTGTATGAGCGTATCAGGGANACTTTCACTAACTCACACAAAATTCGTAGTGACCGAAAAATACAACTTTTCAGTAGTATTTTCTTATCCCACGGATTTTTTATTTTTTATTTTCAATCAAATAAGTAATAATCCAATTAAAATATGAGAAATACATATATTTAGCCTAAAAATAAAAAAATAAAAATAAAAAACGCGGAATAAGAAAATACTACCGAAAAATTATGTTTTCCGTTCACTATGATTTTTGTATGAGTTAGTGTAAAATAATTTTTATGTGATAAAACAATGTTATATGATTTTGGTGAAAAAAATCATAATTATATGACCATTTATAAAATTTACCCTTATTTTTTGTTACAGGTGGTAAAAGCAATGCAAGAACTAATGCCAATGCCCAAAGCCAACCCAAATCATGAAATAGGAACAAACAAGGAGCTTCAACAAATGGAGGAGCAAAAAGCAGCTATTGACAAGAAAGCAGAATCATTGGTACGTAGAGAAATGTGGTGTGGACTTAGTTGCTTCATACTTCAGACAGCAGCTTTCATGCGGTTCACTTTTTGGGACTTAACGTGGGATGTCATGGAACCCATTTGTTTCTACGTAACATCCATATATTGCATGGCTGGTTTTGCTTTCTTCCTTAAAACGTCCAAAGAACCTTCTTTTGAAGGTTTCTTTAAGGCACGTTTTAGTACGAAGCAGAAACAACTCATGAAACTTCATAAGTTCGATCACCAAAGGTATAATGAGCTACGGAGAGCCTACTATCCTCATTCAGCATCAATCTAATTAATGGTGATCTCAGCAGGTACCTGAATTTCTCCTGACGTAGCAAAGCTTCTGCAGGAACAACATGAGATTAACCCAAACCTCTTCTATGGTAGAAATTAAGGAAATATATAAAAAAGATTACGTTACACCAATTTTTCCGTCCCCCCCCCCCCCCTCCCTTTTCTTCCCCTTATTTTTATTAACGTTTACGTAATATCGGCTAATGTACATGTGAGTGATGAGGCCTAGGAACTCCGGATGTCTATTTTACATTCTGCTAATAATTTATAATAATATATGATTTATAAAATTGTAAGCCAATATCAAGCCTCGTGGATAAGGGTTCATCTAAATCCATACATATGGGAAAAATGAAGTAATTCTATTTTTTTTTTGTTCGACTCACATTATTCTAATTCTTCCTAATGAATTAGTTACTAGTCAATAGATTGAGGATTCGGGAGCCTTGGTATCGTCGTGACTAGTTCATCTAATTTTTCCTATCCAGTTGTATATTTATTTCCCCTTTATTTTATTCCAGTTACTCTTATGCACAATTTGCTTGTCTGAAGAAATGACATTGACTATTATGATCTTAGTCATCAGAGTTCTGCAATAAAAGATATATACTTTGACGGTAAAAAAACAAACCTTTGAGGATTTATAAGAGTTTATGTACGGGTAAAATCGAGGATAAAGTTAGCCCCGATTTTCTGATGAAGAAACGAGAGACAACGTAGTTCGACACTGGCTCGGATAAAGTTGGGGACGCCCACAGATCATAGCCCGGGGGGACGAATGATACGTCGGAATCGGGTATGGCCAAATATGGGAAGAATCAAGCTCGAGCAAAACAAAGAATCGAGGTTAAAGGGAAGACAGTTAAATAGGACAAACGAGGAGCCAAAATATCCGTCATCAACCAGATATTATGGCACGGATCACGCCCGATATCAACTGTGGATTGTGTTTTACCGGAAGAAAAGGAACAAAATAATTTTTACCTTATTTAGACTTGTACTAGGATTGAAACCCCCTTACTATATAAAGGGGAGAACCTTTTCATTTTTTGGGTCACTGTTGGCACGCATATCAAAAAGCAATAAAGTTTATTTTTATCTTTTAGCAATTATTCAAGTGTTCTTCAGCTGTTCATTCATTTAGTTGCAATTGAGCCCCATCCCGAGGGCTCGATCGGAACCAGTTTCTAGCATTCAAACCTAACGCCAGGCTCACTTATTTTGTCACATTTGGTTTAATTGTTTTGCTTTCCTTTAATCAAATTACTAGTTGTTCTTAGATCATTCGTGTTAAATAAAATCACGTATCCTTTAAACCGCATATAAATTTAATTGTTACCTATTTTAAGGGTAAACAGTATGGCGCTCACCGTGGGGCCAAAAATTATAGTAGTAATTTAATATGAATCTTTATAACACACCCTATTTTACACTTGCTCTTTGAAGTTTGATTTCAGGATTATCCAATGTGTCAAATTCTCAATCTGCTCACTTGAATGTTGACGCCGAGTCAGTCTACCACGGTGAAAATAATAACGTAGTACCACTACAGGAAAATAGGTCTTTAACGATGGAAATTCGGTCGTTAAAACTCAAAATCCGGTCGTTATCAGTCAATTACAATAGAGTAAAAACTGGTCGTCGCCAGTCGTTAGTGCCACCGTCGTTAAAGGTAAGCGACCGAATTTTGATCCATCGTAAAAACTCTTTTAATGATGGCAAGGAATCCAGTCGTTATACCAACATTAGCAAGGGGATTTTTCCACCGTTAAAGATCGTCCCAGTCGTTAAACACTCACTAGCAGTAACCAATTTTCAGTCGTTGTTAGTGTTTGGCGACCGGAATTCCATTCGTTAGTAGTATGTACTTTCAATGATATGCTTTTTATAAACCAAAATTTTTCTTCGCTAACGTGAGATTTAAATTAATAAATATATTACACGCATTCAATATGATACGAAAAATGAAGTCAGACATAAAACATATTTTTTAATTATAAAGAACTAAAACATCAAAGTAACAATAATATATTACATCCAAATTGCATGATCCTTTTTTTTCAATTCCTTAAAGAAAACAGAAAATTAAAGAGATATAGTAGTTTGTACAGATGACGACAACTCCTAATAAAAAAAAATAGATTTCCATTGTTCTTCAACAATTCTAGCTGCTAATTCAGCTTGCTCGGAATTATCTTTAAGGATGATTCTTCAAACTTCTTCAGGCCCTTTATCTGTTAAAAAAGGTTCATATTAATTAGTTGAGCAAGAAAACAAGATTTAATATTGGTAAGTTGCTACCACACAGTATAATGTAAAACCACGAATGTAACGACCCGACCGATCGTTTTTAGAATTTACGTCTCGATCCCCTATCTACCGCTTTCCCCATGTTTATTTCTGCTATTTTGAATTGGCGGGATGGTCGGTTTTGAATTTCGGAGAGTTTTGGGACCCTTAGTCCCTAAATAAGAGATTAAGTGTTGGAAAATTGACCGTAGTCGGAACAGTGTGAAGACGGCCTCAGAATGGAAATTCGATGAGTCCGTTAGCTCCGTTCGGTGATTTCGGGTTTAGGGGCGTGGTCGGATTGTGTTTTGGAGGTCCGTAGCTAATTTAGGCTTGAAATGCCAAAGGTTAGATTTTTGAAGTTTCCGGTTCGATAGTGAGATTTTGATCCGAGGGTCGGAATGAAATTCTGAAAGTTGCAGTAGCTTCGTAGTGTTGAATGTGACGTGTGTGCAAAATTTCAGATCATTCGGATGAGATTTGATAGAGTTTTTGATCGAAAGCGTATTTTGGGTAATTTGGAGTTCTTAGGGTTGAATCCATGGTTAATTTGAGGTTTCGATGTTGTTTTAGGAGGTTTTAGGATTGGTACAAGTTTGGACAGTGGTATTAGACTTGTTGGTGCCTTTGGTTGAGGTCCCGGGGGCCTCGGGATGATTTCGGATGGTTGACGGGGAGTTTAAGGGGTTGAGCAGCTGCTGAACTTTGCTGCTTCTGGTATTTCCACACCTGCGGTTTGGGGACCGCAGGTGCGATGCCGCACGTGCGGAAGAGGAGCCGCAGAAGCGAAAATGGGGAGCATCATCTGGAACCGCAGATGCGGTATATTTTCCGCAGAAGCGGTACCGCACTTGCGGGAGAGGGGCCACAGATGCGGAACCTGGGTGTTTAAGTGACTGGTCGTAGGTGCGACTTTTGGTCCGCAAATGCGGGACCGCAGAAGGGGTCCCAAGGCCGCAGATGCGGAAACTGCCGGGCAGTTGATTTAAAAAGGGCTTCCGCGACCTTGGGGTTATTTCCACCATTTTTTATCTCGGCTTTGGAGCTTTTTGGGCGATTTGAAGGTGGGGTTTCAAGGGAACTTCATTGAGGTAAGGAATTTGGACTTAAAACTAGTTCCCATGTCATTATTTCACGGATTAGAGCTAGAAATTATGGAAATTTAGGGTGAAAATTTGGGAAAACTAGGGCTTAGTATTGGAGACCTTTGATTGAGGATTTGATGGACCATTTGAAGTCCGATTTTGGCAATTTTGGTATGAATGAACTCGTGAGAGTGTGAGGATTCTGGAAATATAAATTTCACCCGATTCCGAGATGCGGGCCCAAGGGGCATTTTGGTCATTTTACCTAATTTCGCGTATTAGCTTAGAATTTAATTGTAGAATCAATTGCTTGAAGTGTTATTTATATTATGAAATTTAATTGAATAGATTTGGGCCATTTGGGGTCGGATACTCGTGGCAAGAACGTGGTTTCGGGTTGACATTTGAGCCGGTTCGAGGTAAGTGGCTTGTCTAACCTTGTGTGGGGGACCTTTCCCCTTAGGATTGATATTGTGATAATTGAAATGCCTTGTACGTGAGGTGACGAGCACGTGCTTGTGCTAATTGTTGGAAATCCGGTTTTTTTTTATTTCATTAAAAATAGCCTTGAATTGTATTCTTCTTTTCTTGCTTACACTACTTGAAAATTTAGCCTGCTGTTAGTCTAGAGAAGCATGTCTACTTGACTAAATTGTTCTATTTGACTTAACTGCCTTATTTATATTACGTGAAGCATGCTAGGTTAGAATTATCTGTCTGACTTTGGTATGAAATCGATTGAATTGAGTTCTTGTTGTTGTTATCTATTTACTTTGGGACTACGGGACGGTATCCCGAGAGCTCCCCTGTATGTTTACTTTGGGACTATGGAATTGCATTCCGGGAGATCCCCCTGCACTTTTACATTGGAACTTCGGGATTGCACCCGGTAGATTCCCCAGTACTGAGTATTTATATTTGGGACTACGGATGTGGTATTCTGGTAGATCCCCGCGTATTTATGAGTTGGACTACGGGACTGCACCCGGGAGATCCACTGGATATGATATTTATATTTGGGGACTACAGGACGGTATCTTGGGAGAATCCCATGTTGTTATCTGGGAGCTGAGTTGTATTCTCTTTCTGTGTTTTGCTTGCCTTCGTAATAGTTGTTGCTGTCCTTCATATCCTGTGTTACTTATTTACACTGTTTATTTCACACTGTTAAACCTTATATCTTATTTAACCTCAGTAGGGCCCTGACCTTCCTCGTCACTACCCAACCGAGGTTAGGCTTGGCACTTACTAAGTACCGTTGTGGTGTACTCATGCCCTTCCTGCGCATGTTTTTCATGTGCAGATCCAGGTACATCGACTCAGTCCTGCCACCCCTGAGGCGAGGCGACTGCTATAGCGACTTCGAGGTATATCTGCCACGTTCGCAGACCGAGAAGTTTCTTTCTATTCTTGCTGTTTAGTATTAGTCCTTCTGTATTCAGTTCTTGTTAGACATTCTGGAGTTAGAGCTATGTATTACTTCTTAGCTTGTGATTCATGGGTTTTCGGGTTTTGGATTTATGTGTTGATTTTGAGAGTTTAATATTGTGTATGCCGAGCGGCACCTTTAAAAGCTTTTTATTTCCTTTATTTCTGTTTTAAATTGTTTTACTTCCGCAAATTTTGGTTTCTTTTCTGCAATTTAGGCTTACCTAGTCGTAGAGACTAGGTGCCGTCACGATGGTTCATGGAGGGAGAACCGGGGTCGTGACAAGTTGGTATCAGAGCTCTAGGTTCATAGGAGTCATGAATCACAAGTCGGTTTATTAGAGTCTCGCTGATCGGTACGGAGACGTCTATACTTATCTACGAGAGGCTATGTAACTGTTAGGAAAATTTCGTTTCGTTTGATTTCCTTGTCGTGCGAGATTTTTGATATCACAATTCTAAACTTCTATCTTCTATTCTCTCACAGATGGTGAGGACACGTGCTACTCGAGATGACCAGGCACCCGCGCCCCTGACTGGAGTTGTCAGAGGCCGGGGCCAGGGTAAAGGCCGAGGACGCGCTCGTGGTGCAGCCAGAGCACCTGCGCAAGCTACCGCCGAGGCACCACCAGCAGTACCAGCCGAAGCCCAGACACCTGATGCATCTGCTACTACTACTCCAGCACTCCAGGAGACTTTAACACAGTTTATGACTATGTACACCACTCTAGCTCAGGCAGGGTTGCATCCCCTTGCTGCAACTACATCCCAAGCTGGGGGAGGAGCACAGACTCCCGCCGCCACACTCCTGAGCAGTGAGTGCATATTGATCAAGTTCCAGAGGCTATTCCTGTACAGCCGGTAGACCCAGCTCAGCCTGAGGAGAGGGCAGTAGCTTCAGAAGAGGAGCAGAAGAGGCTTGAGAGGTTCAAGAAGTATCAGCCTCCGACTTTCAGTGGACTAGCCTCAGAGGATGCCCTTGGATTTCTTGAGGAGTGCTACCGTATCCTTCGTACTATGGGAATATCAGGATCGAGTGGGGTTTCTTTCACTACTTTCCAGCTTCGAGGAGCCGCCTATCAGTGGTGGCATTCTTATGAGTTAGACAGTCCGGATGAGGCAGCTTCCCTGACTTGGGCCCAGTTTTCAGATATGTTCACAAGGGAGTATGTCTCCCAGAGTCTTAGGGACGCGTGGCGCGCGAAGTTTGAGCATTTGCGCCAGGGTACTATGACAGTCTCGGAGTATGCTGTCCGTTACACTGACTTGGCCAGACATGCACCAACTTTGGTTTCTACAGTTCGCGAGAAGGTTCACCGGTTCATTGAGGGGCTGATTCCCAGCATTAGATCTAGCATGGCTCGTGAGTTAGAGATGGATATATCTTATCAGCATGTGGTGAGAATTGCTAGGAGGATTGAGGATATGCATGCTAGGGACAGAGAGGAGAGGGAGGCCAAGAGGTCTCGAAAGTCGGGCCATTATTCTGGTGCCCGTGCCCCAGCTGTAGGTCGTCATGGTAGGGGTCACATGGGTCGCCCCGTTCATTCAGCTCTTCCAGCCGCCAGTGGCATTCCAGCTCCACTTAGGCCTCAAGAGCCTTATTATGCACCTAAAGTATCTAGTGCGCCTCCTGCACGGGGTGCTTCCAGTGGTCAGTCCAGCAGACCTGGCCCGAGCCAGTCACAGCCGCCACGTCCTCCCAGAGCTTGTTTTGAGTGTGGTGACACACGCCATATGGTGAGGAATTGCCCCAGACTTTGGAGGGGTGCGCCTCCACAGACTCCTCAGCTACAGCATGCCCCGCAGAGTTCTCAGGCTATGGTCCCAGCACCAGGTTCTACTCTACCGGCCCAGCCAGCCAGAGGTGGAGGTCGCCCTCGAGGGGGAGGCCAGGCCAGATATTATGCTCTCCCTTCCCGTACTGAGGTCGTCGCCTCCGATTCTGTCATCACAGGTACTATCTTGGTCTGTCACAGAGATGCATCAGTTCTATTCGATCCAGGCTCCACTTATTCTTATGTGTCTTCTTATTTTGCTCCGCATTTGGGTGTATCTCGGGATTCTTTGAGTTCCCCAGTTTATGTTTCTACTTTTGTGGGAGATTCTCTTATTGTGGACCGCGTTTATCGGTCATGTTTGGTTGTTCTTAGTGGTTTTGAGACTAGAGCCGATTTATTATTGCTCAGCATGGTTGATTTTGATATTATCTTGGGCATGGACTAGTTGTCGCCTCATTATGCTATTCTTGATTGTCACGCCAAAACAGTGACACTGGCCATGCCAGGTGTACCGCGTGTTGAGTGGAGGGGTGCTTTAGGTCACACTCCCAGTAGAGTTATTTCTTTCCTTATGGCTCAGCGTATGGTTGAGAAAGGTTGTGATGCATATCTAGCATATGTGAGAGTTGTCAGTATGGATACTCCTTCTTTTGATTCAGTCCCTGTAGTACGGGATTTCCCTGATGTGTTTCCAACTGACCTTCCGGGCATGCCGCCCGATAGAGACATTGATTTTGGCATTGATCTGTTGCCGGGCACTCAACCCATTTCTATCACCTCCGTACCATATGGCTCCTCCTGAGTTGAAGGAGCAGTTGCAGGAATTACTTGATAAGGGGTTCATTCGGCCCAGTGTATCACCTTGGGGTGCTCCTATCTTGTTTGTAAAGAAGAAGCATGGTTCTATGCGTATATGTATTGATTATCGCCAGGTGAACAAAGTGACAGTTAAAAACCGTTATCCCTTGCCTCGTATTGATGACCTGTTTGACTGGTTACAGGGAGCCTGTGTGTTTTCTAAGATTGACTTGCGTTCAGGCTATCATCAGTTGAAGATTCGGGAGCCGGATATCCCGAAGACTGCAGAAAACCAAAGATAACTCATCTGAGAATCTTTGGATGAAAATGCTATGTTCTCAACAACGGGAAGGACCAGCTTGGGAAGTGTGATGCAAAAAGCGATGAAGGAATCCTTCTGGGATACTCCCCTCAAAGCAAAGCCCACAAAGTCTACAACAAAAT
>NC_031997.1:427832-457478 GCF_001879085.1 Nicotiana attenuata
AGTGGAAGTGGGAGCGGATCACCATGGACTTCGTATCTGGGCTCCCACGGACTTTGAGGAAGTTCGATGCCATTTGGGTTATTGTGGATCGGCTGACCAAGTCCGCGCATTTCATCCCTGTGTGTACTACATACTCTTCGGAGCGGTTGGCAGAGATTTATATCCGGGAGATTGTCCGTCTGCATGGTATTCCAATTTCCATCATTTCAGACAGAGGTACTCAGTTCACATTGCGGTTCTGGAGAGCCGTACAGCAGGAGTTGGGTACTCGGGTGGAGTTGAGCACAGCATTTCACCCTCAAACGGACGGACAGTCCGATCACACTATTTAGATTCTTGAGGATATGCTCCGTGCGTGTGTGATTGAGTTTGGGGGTTCTTGGGATCAGTTCTTGACATTGGCGGAGTTTTCCTACAACAACAGCTATCAGTCCAGCATTCAGATGGCACCGTACGAGGCCTTATATGGTAGGCGATGTAGATCTCCGGTGGGTTGGTTCGAGCCAGGTGAGGCTAGATTATTGGGCACAGACTTAGTTCAGGATGCTTTGGAGAGAGTCAAGGTGATTCAGGATAGACTCCGTACAGCCCAGTCCAGACAGAAGAGTTACGCGGACCGGAATGTTCGTGATGTTTCCTACATGGTTGGAGAGCGGGTTCTGCTTCGGGTTTCGCCTATGAAGGGCGTTATGAGATTTGGGAAGAAGGGAAAGTTGAGTCCGAGGTTTATTGGCCATTTTGAGATATTGAGGCGTGTTGGGGAGGTTGCTTACGAGCTTGCCTTACCTCCCAGCTTGGCAGGAGTTCATCCGATATTTCATGTTTCGATGCTCCGGAGGTATCAGGCGATCCGTCGCACGTGTTAGATTTCAGCTTAATCCAGTTGGAAAAGGATCTATCTTATATTGAGGAGCCAGTGGGAATACTGGACAGGCATGTTAGGAAGCTGAGGTCAAAGAACGTTGCATCAGTGAAGGTTCAGTGGCGGGGTCAGCCGGTCGAGGAGGCGACCTGGGAGATTGAGCAGGATATGCGCAGCCTGTATCCTCATCTTTTCACTACTTCAGGTATGTCTCTATGCTTGTTCGAGGACGAACGAATGTTTAAGTGTGGGAGGATGTAACGACCTGGCCGGTCGTTTTTAGAATTTACGCCCCGATCCCCTATCTATCGCTTTCCCCATGTTTATTTCTACTATTTTGAATTGCCGGGATGGTCAGTTTTGAATTTCGGAGAGTTTTAGGACCCTTAGTCCCTAAATGAGAGCTTAAGTGTTGGAAAGTTGACCGTAGTCGAAAAAGTGTGAAGACGGCCTCGGAATGGAAATCCGATGGTTCCGTTAGCTCCGTTGGGTGATTTAGGGTTTAGGGGCGTGGTTGGATTGTGTTTTGGAGGTCCGTAGCTAATTTAGGCTTGAAATGCCGAAGGTTAGTTTTTTGAAGTTTCCGGTTCGATAGTGAGATTTTGATCCGTGGTCGGAATATAATTCCGAAAGTTGGAGTAGCTTCGTAGTGTTGAATGTGACGTGTGTGCAAAATTTCAGATCATTCGGACGAGGTTGGATAGACTTTTTGATCGAAAGCGTATTTTGGGAAATTTGGAGTTCTTAGGCTTGAATCCATGGTTAATTTGAGGTTTCGATGTTGTTTTAGGTGTTTTTAGGATTGGTACAAGTTTGGACAGTGGTATTAGACTTGTTGGTGCCTTTGGTTGAGGCCCCGGGGGCCTCGGGATGATTTCGGATGGTTGACGAGGAGTTTGAGGGGTGTGAGAAGCTGCTGAACTTTGCTGCTTCTGGTATTTCTGCACCTGCAGTTTGGGGACCGCAGGTGTGATGCCGCACGTGCGGAAGAGGAGCCGCAGAAGCAAAAATGGGGAGCATCATCAGGAACCGCAGATGCGGTATATTTTCCGCAGAAGCGGTACCGCACTTGTGGGAAGGGGGCCACAGATGCGGAACCTGGGTGTTTAAGTGACTGGTCGTAGGTGCGACTTTTGGTCTGCAAATGCGGGACCACAGAAGCGGTCCCAAGGCCGCAGATGCGGAAACTGCTGGGCAGTTGATTTAAAAAGGGGTTCCGCGACCTTGGGGTTATTTCCACCATTTTTATCTCGGCTTTAGAGCTTTTTGGGCGATTTGAAGGAGGGGTTTCAAGGGAACTTCATTGAGGTAAGGAATTTGGACTTAAAACTCGTTCCTATGTCATTATTTCGCGGATTAGAGCTAGAAATTATGGATATTTAGGGTGAAAATTTGGGAAAACTAGGGCTTAGTATTGTAGACCTTTGATTGAGGATTTGATTGACCATTTGAAGTCCGATTTTGGTAATTTTGGTATGAATGAACTCGTGAGAGTGTGAGGATTCTGGAAATATAAATTTCACCCGATTCCGAGACGTGGGCCCGAGGGGCATTTTGGTCATTTTACCTAATTTCTCGTATTAGCTTAGAATTTAATTGTAGAATCAGTTACTTGAAGTGTTATTTACATTATGAAATTTAATTGAATAGATTTGGGCTATTTAGAGTCGGATACTCGTGGCAAGAATGTGGTTTCGGGTTGACATTTGAGCCGGTTCGAGGTAAGTGGCTTGTCTAACCTTGTGTGGGGGACCTTTCCCCTTAGGATTGAAATTGTGATAATTGAAATGCCTTGTACGTGAGGTGACGAGCGCGTACTTGTGCTAATTGTTGGAAATCCGGGTTTTTTAATTTCATTAAAAATAGCCTTGAATTGTGTTTCTTCTTTTCTTGTTTACACTACTTGGAAATTTAGCCTGCTGTTAGTCTAGAGAAGCATGTCTACTTGACTAAATTGTTCTATTTGATTTAACTGTCTTATTTTACGTGAAGCATGCTAGGTTAGAATTATCTGTCTGACTTTGGTATGAAATCGATTGAATTGAGTTCTTGTTGCTGTTGTGTATTTACTTAGGGACTACGGGACGGTATCCCGGGAGCTCCCCTGTATGTTTACTTTGGGACTACGGAATTGCATTCCGGGAGATCCCCTTGCACTTTTACATTGGAACTACCGGATTGCACCCGGTAGATTCCCCAGTACTGAGTATTTATATTTGGGACTACGGATGTGGTATTCCGGTAGATCCCCGCGCATTTATGAGTTGGACTACCGGACTGCACCCGGGAGATCCACTAGATATGATATTTATATTTGGGGGCTACAGGACGGTATCCTGGGAGAATCCCCGGTTGTTATCTCGGAGCTGAGCTGTATTCTCTTTCTATGTTTTACTTGCCTTTGTACTAGTTGTTGCTGTCCTTCATATCCTGTGTTACTTATTTACACTGTTTATTTCAGACTGTTAAACCTTATATCTTATTTAACCTCAGTAGGGCACTGACCTTCCTCGTCACTACCCAATCGAGGTTAGGCTTGACACTTACTGAGTGCCGCTGTGGTGCACTCATGCCCTTCCTGCGCATGTTTTTCATGTGCAGCTCCAGGTACTTCGACTCAATCCTGCCACCCCTGAGGCGAGGCAACTGCTATAGCGACTTCGAGGTATATCTTCCGCGTCCGCAAACCGAGAAGTCTCTTTCTATTCTTGTTGTTTAGTATTAGTCCTTCTGTATTTCAGTTCTTGTTAGACATTCTGGAGTTAGAGCTATGTAGTACTTCTTAGCTTGTTATTCATGGGGTTCCGGATTTTGGACTTATGTGTTGGTTTTGAGAGTTAAATATTGTGTATGCCGAGCGGCACCTTTAAAAGTTGTTTATTTCCTTTATTTCTGTTTTAAATTGTTTTACTTCCGCAAATTTTGGTTTCTTTTCCGCAATTTAGGCTTACCTAGTCGTAGAGACTAGGTGCCGTCACGATGGTTCATGGAGGGCGAACCGGGGTCGTGACAACGAAGCGGAGAACATTTTAAAATACTATAAACAACCAATGCTTCTTATAACAACATTACTAAATCCAACATTAGGAGTATCATGGAACGTATTACAAATGCTCGCCAATAGTGTAATAGCCATAGTATTGGGAGCAAATGATATCATACAAAAAAGTATTACTATTCCCTCCTTTTGCACAATGTTGCTTCTCACTTCATAACACTCCCATTAACACTGCAATCTCCTTTTTTTTTGCAATAAAATATACGCTTATCCGCTATCTACTTGAGTTAAACAGATAGTCATCATAAACAAAAATATGACATGCTCAAAATTTCCTCATGCATAATCGCAAAGGGTTCAACCTAGAAAACATCATTACTCCTAAATTCTTTCACTTGGAATGTGAATAGAAGCTTTTTGGTACTGTGTGAACCTTGTCTTGATAATCTCAAACCAACTGGAGCCTAAATAGTTTAAAGAAAAAGTACAAATTGGTCTTGCTGGATGGAAAACTAACCCATGGTCGCAAAATATACGATAGCTTTTTCAGCTCATAACCTATCAAATCTGTATAACATTGTGCATTAATCTTAAGATGTCAGTTCAACCAAATAGCTCAAGAAGGTCCTAGGAACCTCAAGGTCTCCTTTATTCGAAATAGAAAAGACAGCCTCTGGGTTGGTTAGTGCTTGCTTTGTAACCATGAGCCTCCCAGCCTGATGCATAACCAAACGTAGATTCTAACTGTTCTTTTAAATGTTTTTTTTCAAAGATCTCAAACGGAAAAGTTTAAGAAGAAAACGAGAGTGATCACATACAAGCAAGATCGATAAACAAAGTAAACAAACATATTTTTTCGAAGACAGATTCATAAGAAGGTCCTGAAACTGTTACATGGAAACAAGATAACTAAACTAATTAAGATGAAAACAATAATTACAAGACTATGTTTTTCACTTGTAAGAACTTTAAAAAATGCTCACCCAGAAAATATATAACAACTCGTTATCTCGGGTTTCATTTGCACGACTCAAAATCACCACATATATCTTGTTTAATACACAAGATAGTAAAAAGATACTAAATTGTGAATTTGGTCCACATGAATTTGCATCTCTTAGCTTGCCAAGCACATATAATATTTTATGTTCAAACAATGAATCTGAGATGCACATATCTAATTGGATTATTAGAGTAACTATACAAATATCAAGGTCAATATTTTATTTAACTAACAATAAAAGATTTCACTAAATTCATTTAAGGATATTCATCATGTAAAAATTGGTAGAAAGCTACGCACCTGTTAAACACTTCAACTTGTACTTTGTTGACTTGTAGATGGTGCTGATGAAGGTTGATCAACCAGTAAGCTTATAAGATGATCATACTTAGACTCAAAGTCGTCCATACGTTTTTTCAGAGATTCTTTTGCTTTTTTAGTTGCATTCAGCTCGGTCTGTAGTGATTCTTTTTCTTTTCGAGTTGCATTTAGCTCAATCAGGATTGCAGCCTTTGAGGAGCTACCGCCTTTCAACTCCTTAGTGGTTATACCACCCCCTAATCCAACTACATGACTCTTGTTTTGAGGTCCGAAACACCTTTCTATTACCTCGATATTCCTAAGAGATGGCTCAGATTGTACCAGCTCTTATATTTCAGCCTATAAAATACAAGAAAACTTAAAATAGCAAAATACATAAAAATAAAATGAAGGATGTAAAATGAAGTTCATCAATAAACATACATATTTTTTACTAGCTTCAGGTTCTACAAGCTCGTCGTCTTTCTTGTGAGTCTTTAAGAAGATAGTCGCCATGTTCAGTGGATTACCGTCTTTGCCTAACTTCACATTTAAATAAACAATTCAAACAAAGACATTAAACACTGCCTGAAGATCCCCCCTTAGTTTTGAGCAAGTGGCATCATAACCCGCTTCAGTAGTGCTGGACTACAAGGCTTATTAGTAACAATTTTAATCACCAGGTTAGTTGTAATTGCTACTATCCTCAGGTGTTACAGCTAAGCTGCAGCATTCCCTAGACATCAAATATGGGATATTTATGCCTACTTTGTATGTTTTAAAAAAGGTGTTTTGCATATTAAATAAGAGAGAGAGGAGATTGATGAACTTACAAAGCTCTAATTTATGCCTCCCTTGTTGCATCTAGTTGTAAGAAAGAGATGAAAGACACATAAGGAAAATATAGCCATTAAGGAAAATCAGGATCATATGGAGCTGCATGGATGCATGCTACTTCAATCTGACTCTACCAAAACCCAGCAATTCTGACATGCATTAAGCTATGAAATCACGGAGCACTGAAACTAAAGTAAGTAGCTATAATGACCCGATAGGTCGTTTTAAGAATTAACACCCCGTTCCCCTATTAACCGCATTCCCCATATTTGTTTTTGCTGTTGTGAGTTAACGGGAGGATTCATTTTGTGTTTCGGAGTGTTTTGGGACACTTAGTCCCTAAATGAGAGTTTTAGCCTTAGAATTTAGACCGTAGTCGGAGCAGTGTGAAGACGGCCTCAGAATGGAATTCCGTTGGTTCCTTTAGCTCCATTGGGTGATTTCGGGCTTAGGGGCGTGTTCGGATTGTGTTTTGGAGGTCCGTAGCTTAATTAGGCTTGAAATGCTGAAAGTTAAATTTTTGAAGTTTCCGGTTCGATAGTGAGATTTTGATATCGGGGCCGGAATGAAATTCCGGAAGTTGGAGTAGGTCCGTTGTATCATTTGGGACGTGTGTGCAAAATTTCAGGTAATTCGGATGAGGTTTGATAGACTTTTTGATCGAAAGCGAAAATTTAAAGTTTTGAAATCCTTAGGCTTGAATCCGAGGGTGATTTGGTATTCCGGCGTTGTTTTGAGTGCTTCGAGGATTGGTACAAGTTTGAATAGTGGTATATGACTTGTTCGTATTTTTGGTTGAGGTCCCCGGGGCCTCTGGATGATTTCGGAAGGTTGACGGAAGAAATTTGGAGATTTGGAAGCAGCTTCAGCTGCTGAAGTGCTGTCATAACCACACCTGCGGATTGGGGACCGCAGGTGCGGGCCCGCAGAAGCATGTGACTAGTCACAGATGCGGTCAAAGGCGAAATTAGATTTGGCCGCAGATGCGACCCAGGCACCGCAGAAGCGGCACCGTATCTGCGGAATGGAGGTCGCAGGTGCGGAAATTGCTGTTTAGTGAAAAGTCGCAGGTGCGACTTGGTCTGCGCAGAAGCGGGACCGCAAGTGCGGTCCCAGAGCCGTAGATATGGTTCCACTGGTCAGAAAAAGGGCAGAATCGAGGGTTAAGTCTGAAAACCTTAGAAATTGATTTGGGAGCTCGGGATTGGCGATTTTGGGAGAGAATTTCACCTGAGTGTTTTGGGTAAGTAATTCTTACTCGGTTTTGATTAATTTCCACGAATCTATGCTTAAATTCATCCTTTAAATTCGAATTTGGGGTGAAAATTTGGAGAAAAATTGGAAAAGTTCTTAGGCCTAATTTTGGAGTTTTGATCAAGATTTTGATGTCGGATTGAAGTAATTTCTGTATATATGAACTCGTGAGAGTGTGAGGATTCCGAATTTGTAAATTTTACCCGATTCCGAGACGTGGACCGGGGGGGGGGGGGGGGCTTTTTGGGCGATTATCCTAATTTTGCATATTAGCTTTGAATTAATTAGTTGAATTAGTTACTTGAAGTTATATTTACATTATGCAATTACTTTGAATAGATTTGGGCCATTTGGAGCCGGATACTCGTGGCAAGAACGTGGTATTGAGTTGATTGAGCTGGTTCAAGGTAAGTGGCTTGCCTAACCTTGTGTGGGTGAACTCCCCCTAGGAATTGGTACTGTGATATATGAAATGCCTTGTACGTGAGGTGACGAGTGCGTACATGTGCTAATTGTTGAAAATCCTGTTTTCATTAAGTAACTATGATTGCGTTTCTTCCCTATTTTACTAATTGCAATTTAAGCCTACTGTTAGCGTAGGAAAGCATGTCTAAGTGACTTAACTGCTTTACTTGCTCAAACTGCGTTATTATTTGAATTCTGTGCAGCATGCTAGGCTAGAAATACCTGTTTTACCTTGGTATAAATTTGATTGAATTGAATATTCTTCGTGTTGCTGCTGTGTGTTTACTTTGGGAATACGGCCAATATCCCAGGAGATTCCCCTTGCCTGTTTATTTGGGACTACGGATGTGGTATTCCCGGAGATCCCCCTGCACATTTACATTGGAACTACGGGACTGCACCCTGTAGATTCCCCCAGTACTGAGTATTTACATTTGAGACTACGAATGTGGTATTCCGGGAGATCCCCTGCGTATTATGAGTTGGACTACGGGACGACACCCGGGAGATTCACTAGATATTTATATTTGGGGACTATAGGACGGTATCCTAGGAGATCCCTGATTGATATCTCTGTGTTGAGCTGTATTCCTTCTGTGATTAATTGTCTCTGTTGTAGTTGTTGCTACTCTTATTACCCTATGTTACTTTAATACTGCTTCTTTTTCTTATATATTATTGTATATGACCGGTAGGGCCCTGACCTTCCTCGTCACTACTCAACCGAGGTTAGGCTTGGAACTTGCTGGGTACGGCTGTGGTGTACTCATGCCCTTTCCTGCACATGTTTTTCGTGTGCAGATCCAGGTACTTCGACTCAGTGCTACTACCCTTAAGGCGAGACGATTCTCTAGAGACTTCGAGGTATATCTGTCGCGTCCGCAGACCGAGAAGTCCCTTTCCATTCTCTCTTGTAGTGATAGCCTTTCTATCTTTTCTTTTGATTTAGACATTCCGTAGTTAGAGCATTTTGTCGTATTCATAGCTTGTGATTCATGGGATTCCGGGTTTTGGGAGTTGTTCGGTTTTGAGATCTTGTATTGTATATGCCGAGCGACATCTTAAACACTTTTATATATGTTATCTTCGGTTTTTATTAGTTTTTCCGCATTTATTTTTTTCCCGAAATTGTTAGGCTTATCTAGTCATAGGGACTAAGTGCCGTCACGACATGTTCTCGGCGGGCGAACTTGGATCGTGACAACAGCAAGTGATCTACTGCAGCAGAACAGTCACTATTATTCTGTTGCATTTTTTTGTTACATTTTAGTACCAGTCACTATTATTCTGCAGCAAGTGATCACTATTATACTGCAGCACAACTGTCACTATTCGTGACCAAGTTATATAGTACCAGTCAAGTCCTTTACTTCCATATTATTCTGTTGCATTTTTTTAGAATTAGTAATTTTGTAACATTGCTAAACCAAACATGTAAAATCAAAGCCAATAAACAGTGTAGTTTACAGTTCAAGGTGCAAAAATTAAACTGGAAAAATCACTCTTCAGAGGATATGAATCGGATTGCATTGTGCACTTACCAGTTCGTAAATAATTTCTCTAATCGGCTTGCTACCCGTACGGTGAGGCATTCTCAACTTAGACCTATTGATCGAGTTTCTAATACTTCTTTCCTATATTAAGAACAAACCATTAAAATCATGAACTGTTAGTTACAATAATAAGAAGTTAAAAAGTAGTTATGAAGTCTTACCTTAAATTTTTCACTTAAAAAATGTTCCTTGACCAACCATTCCCAATCACTCTTAACTACCTCCTTCGGGACATCTTTTAGAGCTTCATCCAATGGCTTAAACTTCACATGCCTGTGCAATGATCCTCTCCAATTGGTCCATAACTTTTTCATATGGTTAAAGACATGATCTCTTTGATGATTCATGTCATCACTGTCAAACTTGTCGTACAATATTTTTCAAAATCATCAATCAAGAAAGGAAAGGACTTGAAAATTATCAAAAAGGCAAATTAGTAATGCAACCACTTTGCCATGAATTAATAATATAAACTAAATATGTATTGTAGCTCGCCATAAAATCTACAAAGGCAATTAATGTGTTAAAAATCTGTTTATAGAATAGATCCATCGTAAAGCATTGTAAAGCTTCTTTATAAAGCATTGTAAAACATATGTTAGTGATTTCGATGCCTAATGTTTCTCAGGGCCTCACACTCAGACATGAAGCTCTTAAAAGCCCCTTGTTGGTCAATGTTAATCACTTTCACCGCAACCAATCTTTCACCAGGATCAAGTACCCCTTTGTAAACAGAACAAAAGCTACCATTCCCAATTAAATTAGCAGAAGAGAATCCATTTGTGCTCTAAATAAGTTCTCATAAGTAACTCTCAAAAGAAACCCCCATGTAGGTGAAGATATTAAAGATGACTCTTTCTTTGCCTTTCTTAACCAAAAGATTATGACTAAAGACATTATCAAGACCAGTGCTAGAAGTCTAGAAAGTAGAGGGATCATTAACTTAATGCTGCTGGATGTATCTCTTCCCTTAGATTCAGTGTTTGGACATGTTGGCAACTTCAATTCTGGTATACCTCCGCAAAGGTTCTTATTACCAGATATGGAGATTGCAGCTGTATTACTGAAAACCCCTTCAGTTAGCAATTGACCCTCGAACTGATTTAAAGACAAATTCAAGTTTTTAGAGAAATTTGCTGCAGATATCTTGGAATCTGGCCGGAGAAATTGTTGCAAGAAAGATCCAACTTCTCAAGACCTTTCAAAGAACTAAGAGATGAAGGAATTGTACCTTCAAAAAAGTTGCCAGCTAAATAAGGCCCTCTAAAGTTACACACTTACTTATGCTACTAGGAATTTTCCCCGACAACATGTTATTAGAAACATTCAATTTCCCAAGATTGTTTAGAGGTCCAATTTCCATTGACAAAGGACCAGACAAATGATTGTCAGAAAGATTGAGAGAAACTGTTAAGGACGACAAGCTCATAACTCCATTTGGTATGTTACTGCTTAGATGATTCTAAGAAAGGTCTAAATCTTGCAAATATTGAAAGTTGCCAAAACTAGGCAGAGATCACTTCAATGTCAAGAAGCTTTGTAAAGCACCAACTATTTCACACTATTAACAATGTAATTGGCAGAGATCACTAACAGAGATTCAAGACAACTTATAAATGCAAAAAACCAGCTTAAAAATAAAGATTCACAGTAGATGTGCTGCTAAATAAAGAAAGCCACTCAGGACATTGCCTTCATTAATAAATTTTTATCTATGGAAGAAAAGATGTGCTGCTAAATATGGCCAGCTAAACTTCTCTTTCTCAAGAGTGATTTTCAAGATTATATCCCATGAAATTTTTTCCTGAAAAGAGCAATTCAACCAAGAAAGTATTGCTTTAATAGTGGTTTAAATAATTACTGTAGCAGCTCGTCATATATGTTCCAGCTTATCTTTTCTGATGTCCTTCCATGAATGTTCTTTCAATGGACACATATTACGATCACGAACTAATATACCCAAGTGTTTGGAAAATGAGGCTTGATGCTTTCCAACCACCCGATTGTTGTAAAAGTTAACTTTAAACTTTTCTCCGGGTTTGAGTCCTACTATATCTTTATTCTCGTTCTTTCCTCTCACCTTTTTTGGCTTTTCAGGTTCATATGAATCGGCAAATTTTTAACATAAAATAAATTCCAGTCTTATAAAAAATAAAAAAATATTAAACTTGAGACCTTGCATCATTTCATCTTCTTGAGCGAGGGAAACATCATCTTCCATCGGATCGAAACTAGGATGCATAAGATTATACTATTATGTGCTAGCTTATTCTGCTCAGAAGCTATTGAGTTGTGATATTTACGTTCGCCAACCAGATTTCTCTTTCCAACGCTTCCATTTGCTAAGCCCAAAGATCTTACGTATTGCCCACATCCCCTTGCTAAAGCACTAGGTTGACTGTAAGTGTCTCGTACATTCTTCAAAATAGCTCCAACTTCTGCAAATTTTGATTTGAGTAAAGCACAAAAAAACTTCTAGACTTATAACAAACAAAAAGTAAATAATTAAAATTTGAGACCTTGCATCATTTCAGCTTCTTAAGTGAAGGGAATGTCGTCATCCATCGTATCAAAACCAGGAGGCAGAAGATTATTACAACTATGTGCTAGCTTATTCTGCTTAGAAGCCCCTGAGTTGTAATTTTTAATCTCACCAATCAGATTTTTTTTAAATATTTATTTTTGCAGAGCCCATAGATCGAAAGATTTGCCATCTTCCCCTTGCTAAAGCTGCATGTTGAATGTATGCATGATGTACATTCTTCAAAGCTGCTCATGTTTCTGCAAATTTTGATTTATGTGAAACATAAAACCAATACCAGTCCAATAAGAAACAAAATAGAACAAAAATATAACTTAAGAGACCTTGTATCTCTTCAGGGTCTTGAGCGAGGGGAGCCTCCTCTTCCATCGAAGCGAAACCAGGGGGCACAAGATTATTAGTATGTGCAAGCTTATTCTGCTAAAAAGCTGTTGAATTGTGATTTTTACTTTCTCCAATCAGATTTCTCTTTCAAATACTTGTTTTACAGAGCCGAAGATCAAAAGTTGTGTCATCTTCCCCTTGCTAAAGCACCAGGTTGAATATATGCATGATGTACATTCTTTGAAGTTGCTCCCATTTCAGACTTCTGAAATTTTGATGGATTCATGTCAACCTAAAATAAGATAAAAGTATGGAGTAACTGTTAGCTGAGAAAGATAAAAATCATTGAGATGAGTAATAAAATTATTTATCCACACAAAATTTGCCGTGCCAATATTACTGTAAAAGAATTAACTTGTGTTAGAATTAGAAAACACATACAAAATACAACAAGGCTAAACTTGTAAAACCACATAGAGACCAAGCATATGGCAGCTGCTCCAAGTCCTTTTAGAAACTTATTCACTTGGAATCAGTTCCAATGTAGCACAAAACCATGATTATATGATTTCCAAAGAGTGGTTTCGAATGAAACATGTAAGGCCAGCCTGCACAATACAACAATCTATTAAAGTTAAAAAATTCATCTGTACAAAAGCTATCCGGAGAAATGTCCCCTGGTATACAGCACACATGATGTATAAAGTCGTTGCCTTTGAATAGTTATTAAAAATCAAAGGCAACGACTTTACACATCATGTGTGCTGTATACCAGGGGCATTTCTCCGGATAGTGAATTGAAAGACTATTAAAAACAAGATTTTATCCTCCTGACCTACTTATAACTTAGAATTCAAGAGCAGAAAACTTTATATGACCCAAAAACATATCACAATAAGGTTCACCTGGAGAAACATCATAGGACTGCTGGAAAGTAACCAATGCAAGTGGAGATGTTCTGTCCTGAAGGAAAGAAGAATGAAATAAAGGGCAGTGGATCTACGGAATTGAATAAGTTCGAAGATATACTATAAGGTTAATGTAGTGTTAATAATCTTATCTACTCTATAATGCTAATTAAACTGAAGACTATATCTAAAATATATTCGATTACCAATTTGGCAAAGGTGCTCAAGATTGAACTCCTTAAGTCTGACTACTGGTACATTTTCTTTCCTAATCAGAAGGAAACATCTTGACAAAGATTTACATTTGTGTTGCTAAGAATAGAGTCACCCATGTTTAGTTTCCCTAGAGTACGGTAAACTTGCACTAGGTCCTGGCTCCCCTCAAATATGCAGAGAGCTTTTCCTCATCAAAAAGCTGGCCTGGGCACTTCTAGATATGAAGATCTAGCCTACTTCCTATCCGTTTTTCTTTCATCTCTGCTATTCAATGATAGTACAGATCCTTATCAACCAAAAAACTAGACAGTGAGAACACTTTATGCTAACCAAGTCAAGGATCAAAATCAATTCTGCAACTCTCCCTCCTTCCTGGTAAGATTCTTTCCGCACATATTTAGCGTTATTCCAGAAAACAAAAATTGCAGTTAAAAGGATTACATAACTAAGAAGCTTATGTGAAATGTGAGATACAAGCATGCAGAATGATCCATCCAATTGGCAACAACATAAGTGCACAAAATAGAAGTATAGACATGATTGTTTATAAAGCTAGGTTTTTTCCCCAGTATTACATCTCACAGTTCCGCAGCACTCAATAACAGAAAAATAGAAATCAATATTAGTTCCTGTAAAAAAAGGAAAAACTTTATAGCCAACTGCTGATGAAAGAACTTATCTGTGGTTAGAAAAACAAAGACAACATACATGATACAACAAGGCTGCACTTGTAAAACCACATAGCCCAACAACATATTCTTGCCAATTTCTTTCAAGAAAGAAACATAAAACAATCATTAGCAACACAAAATGTTCAACACTATATATGATCAAAGAAAATTCGTGAACTGATTCATACTAATTATTAGTTCCAGTTATCCCAAAAAAGCGAGAAGCAAGAGGCCTAAGGTAATAAATATTAACAATATGCATGATAAATGTCAAAAACCTTCATCAGTTCTTTTCCTTTTCATTTGTGTAGAATTATTCAAATTCTCCAAATCGTCATCCTTTTCTTGGAAAATGTCAAAAGTATCACGAGGTAGAACTTTTCTTGCAACATGCAAGCCTTTATTTGAAGGATCGTCGACATAAAATACTTTAATGCTTGGTTTGCTAATACAAATAGCTCATTAGTTTTTAATAATCGCTGACGGTTAACACTCACAAAGCCATATTCATCCATTTTAACTCCCTTTTCTTTGTTATACACATCAAAACACATACATCTAAACAAGATCACTCTTTTTCCTCCAATAAATTGCAATTCAAGAATCCCACTAAGTTCTCCATAATAATCAATATTTTTATTCTCTTCATCTGTCTCACCAACTACAACCACCCCGTAGTTTTGAGTTCTCAAATCTCTGTTATAGTCTTTCACATGAAACCTATATCCATTAGTAATGTAACCTTTAAGACGTCTCACATATGGCAGGGGACCACGTGACAAAATGAGCAAATCTTCCGTTTTCATACTGTTATCACATTCGTACTATTCAACAACCTATCAAAATCAATTATATAATTTAATTAGCAAATACTATATAAATATTATGTTAAAAAAAATAACAATAGTATATAACTAGTACTAACCTTTTTTTAAACCTGCTAATGAACTCCCTATCGGAATATTTTTGAGAGGCATCACCTGGAATTTGTGAGAAATCTCTACAAAAAATTAAAGATCAACATGTCATTTTAATTAAAATTATAGATAAAGTATAAGTGAATTATTATTTCGATTCAATACTTACTCGAGAAATGTTTGAATTTCATCACAGTTCCTCAAAATATAAATATGTACTTGCTCTAATTCATCTGGATTAGGTTTGTCTATTTTTCCAGCTCTTAATTCTTTTTCAGGTTGACAAAAAACTGTTAAACCTCCATCAGATTCAATAATACCACCATCATAATTCTGCTCAAGGCTATTAAATTTTGTTTCCATTGTATGCAAATACCTTGAACATAAAGTTAAACATTCAGTTGCCAAATATCCATCCGTGATAGAACCTTCTGGGCAAGCCCTATTACCAACTAAAGATTTTAAAAAGTATAGTCATCGCTCCACTGGATACATCCATCTATATTAAATAGGTCCAGCAATCATAGCCTCATTAGCTAAATAGATCGGTAAGTGCACCATCACATCAAAAAATGAAGGAGGGAATACCTTTTCTAACTTGCATAGAGTTATAGGAATTTGAGCTGCTATCTGTTCTAACTCTTCCATTCTTAACACTTTGCTCCAAGCAAGTTGAAAAATAAAGACAACTCAATAAGAGGTTCACATATAGATTTGCAAAGCATACCACGTATAGCAAGTGGAAGTAAATATTGTAGAAGAACATGACAATCATGACTTTTTAGGCCTAAAATTTTGCGATATTTAGTGTTGACACACTGAGATATATTTGATGAATATCCATCTGGAACCTTTAAGTTCTTTAGGAATCTGAAAAATATGTTCTTCTCTTCAGGAGATAACGTATAACATGCTATCGGTAGCTCATATTTATCCCCATTTTTAATTGGATGCAATTCTTTCCTTATGTTCATTGCTTGGAAATTCAATCGAGCCTTTATGGTATCTTTAGTTTTTCCTTTGACATTTAAGATTGTCCCAAAAATATTGTCACATACATTTTTCTCGATATGCATCACAACTAAATTATGTCACTACAATAGAATTTTTCATTAGGGAAGATCAAAGAAAATACTCTTCTTAGTCCAATTATCACCACTATTCTCATGTGATATTTTAGGCTTTATCCTTTGTTAGTGGTAAACCATCTAAGTCAGCCACTTGATCAAGTATATCCTCACCCGATAAAACTTTGGGTGGTAGTCTTCGCTCCTAGTGTCATCAAATGACTCTTTATCATTTCTCTATTTGTGATTAAGAGGAAGAAAGCGTCTATGACCCATGTAACACTGTTTTTTACCATTTTCTAACCTGATTGAGGATGTTTCTTTATTACAACATGGGCAAGCAAATTTTTTTTTTGTACTCCATCCAAATAAATTAGCATAGGTCGGAAAGTCATTAATGATCCATAATAGAGCTGCATGATATATAAAGTTCTGTCTGGTTGATGCATCAAAGGTCTCCACTCCAATTTCCCATAATTCCTTTAATTCATCCATCAAAGGTTGAAGTTAAACATCAATTGCATCTCTAGACTTTCAGGACCAGGAATAAGCATTGACAAAATAAAATTCTCTTGCTTTATACATAGCCAAGGTGGTAAATTATAATGAATAAGAACAACAGCCCAAATGTTATACGAGGTTCTAGAACTTCAAAATGGTTGACAACCATCACTAGCAAGTCCAAGTCGAACATTACGAGGTTCAGCGGTGAAAGACTGGTGAAGTTCATTTAACTTTTTCCATGCCGTTGAGTCAGTTGGGTGCCTCATCATTCCATCGTCAACTCTTTTTTCATGATGCCATATCGTTAAAGATGATATCTTTGAGGACCTAAACAATCTTTGGAGTCTTGACTTTAAGGAAAAATAACGTAAAATCTTGTGCGCTATCTTTTTCCCACTCTTACATTCAATTTCTCCACTATGTTTATCCTCTTTCATCTAGATGCTCCACAAATATTGAAATATTCAAGAAACTTATCATCCTTCCAATATAACATGCAATTATTCTTACACGTATCAATCTTCCTGTAAAAAAGTCCAAGATCCCGAATTATCTTCTTTGCCTCATAATATGAATATGACAAGTTTGATTCATTATGCAATAGATCTTCCTTCAACATCTTCAACAACATTGTAAATGACTCATGATTCCAACGCCTAATACTTTTGATATGAAGCAATTTAACCATAGTAGAAAGTTTAGAAACTTTTGAATTTTGGTACAATGGTTGCTCAAAATCCCTTAAAATCCAATAGAATTTTTTTGCTTCAAGATTTGGTTCCTCCTCAAAAAAATAATCACCATCAATGTTCGTATTGTCAGCATCAAAATCAGGGTATAAATCTCTTAGGATCCCATGTATTTCATCCTCACCATAAGCTTCTTCAATGTCATCATCTTCTACATCTACTGAATTTGATTGTGGCTCACCTAACTTTTCCCCGTGATGATACCAAAGAGTATAATTTTGAGTTATTCCATGTACTGTGACTTAACCATCTCACATGTTCCCAAAGATGTATTACAACATTTGATACATGGACAACGTATTACACGCACTTCACTTAATCTTGTAAAAGCAAAATCCAAAAAAACCCCAAGCTTGTAAGCATTACCAAGTTGGTCGTGGATAAGTTCCAATCAGGTGCCATAATATGGTGCATGTGTAATATATATGTATATATGATTAAAATAATGTATTAGCTAGAAGTAAGCATTTATTCAACAAGCCAACAATAAGCAAACACTTCAAATTGTATGTAGTACAAATGTATACTAAAGCAAAATCGATAGTTCAAAAGTATTTACCAAAAACACCGCTAGTTTAATAATTTGGGCAAAGAGGGCGATACAATATCAATATCTTGTATGAGTGAATCATCATGAATTGACAAGTTTTACGCTTGCTGCTAGTCTACCGCAATCCTCTTTATTCGAGCTTGGGACCACAATGTGAGCAAGCCCACACTGGCGGAGTTAATTTGGCGAAGAGGGATGTCAATTTGTAAAAAGTTCTACTACCATAAAAAGTATAGGATAAACATTTTATTGCATTGTAAACTCTGTGTTGATATGAAGAATAGTGCAATATTTTTATATTCTTGCATAATAATAAAAACAACAACAATAAAATACGAATACGAAGGTAGGTGATAACAACTAGGTGGATCATATATACCTTATGCTTGGTGTTCCTACAAGCCTTTTTAATCTTTAAATGTCAATATAAAGATAAGTATAGGATTAAGAAAATCTCCAATATTAGCGGACCCATAATCTGCCTTAACAAACAAAATATGTTTTGTGTTGGAACGAAATTAAATATAGTGAATACCCATTGAGGATTCTTATAACTATTCCAACAGTTTCTGGATTGAAAGAATATGTTAAATAAATTATTATTGGAAGTGTATTAGGTTTTGAAAATGTTACAAGTTATATGAATTTTATGATAGATATAACTTTCTGAATGACAATTTCTCATCATGTTCCCAAGGTGGACCGGAAACATGTTTCTCTAAGTCTTAATTTTAAACAAATAAGATATATTTCGCCATTTTAAGTATTCTAGGATATGGTTCATATAAGCTGAAATGTAAACGTAGTTCTATTTTCATATTGTTTAAACACTTTGTTTGTCATAAGGTTGACACTTAAAGGTTGCACGTAGTAGTTAGGGACTCTCACTCTAGAACCTCCGTCCTATTATAGAGATTTGCTAAAGCTGAATTTAAATAAGAGATAAATTGTGTAGTAACAACTACATATATGTATTTCCAATTTGTTGTCATTTACTAGGTTAGTTAATGATCCGTCGACCTTAGGTTATGTAAATTTTGGAATATATATATATATATATATATATATATATATATATATATATATATATATATATACACACACACACACACACACACACCTTGTTGATTTTGACATGTAAAAATGTACCTTCTTAGACTGCCTGCATATCGGTAGTCACCTATTTATCTCTTCTATGGTTCTAGACATTGCTTCTCAAAGAACAATCTTTTATCAGTGACTGATCAAAACAAAAAAAAAAGTGACTCAGTTTGCTTATCATGCATTTCTGAGTTTGGCAACCAAAATAGGCATGTCCTTTGGAGATTATCTTTTTTCAGCTTTATCAAATGCTGGTATTCGCACGTTCACGGTTAACGAACTTGAGATAGGTGAAAAGGGATGTAAAGAATTGCAGAAAACAATTCAAGAATACAGAATTCTCATTGTTGTTTTCGCTAAAGAGTATACCTCTTCAGAGAGGTGCCTTGATGAACTTATGTTTATACTTGAGAGTAAGAGAGCTTTTCGACGTTTTGTTCTACCTGTATTTTATAGTGTGGATCCCTCAGAAGTCAGGAAACAAAAAGGGAGTTTTGAAAAATATTCTTTAATATATGAATAGATATGTTAATCTGGGACCGAAGGAAGGAGACTGGAATGGTTGCAGAAGGTGAAGGAATGGATGGCTACTCTAATTGAAGTTGCTTATTTGGGAGGAATGGTCGTACAGAATAAATCTGATGGGTAAACTTTTACTAGCTTGATGTTTATAGGTGTTGATACCCAATTTTTCCCTAGATATTTTTTCAAATTAACATATATACGCATATATGAGCATACCCAAGTTTTGGTACTTTTTCCAAAATTTAAATAATTTTTAAACCAATTTATTGCCTATTTTAATACCACAAAAACCAATAATTATTCCCCAAATTATCATTTTTTGGTGAATAACTTATTTCTTTCTCATATTTACACCAAAATATAACTAAGGTAATTTTTGTACATTTTTACAAATTTATTTTGTATTTTTTAAAGCTAAATTGCGTGTAATTGCAATTATAGCCTATTTTACGGTTAATAGCATTTTATAGCTATAAAAATTATTTCCAGTATTTTTTAAATTAATATTTATATAGTATTTGTTGGCCCAGTATTTTTAATTTGCTTTTGAAATCATTATTATTATTTTTATAAAATAAAAAGGGGAAAATTGGCTATTTAACACTTAGCCTATTTCTATTTCAATAACAGCCCTTCCCCCCTTTCAATTTTATCCCCCAATTCGACCCAATTCCGCCCCAAATTAAACGACCCGATTGCTAAACCCGCCCGGCTTTCTTTTAAATCTGAGTCGTTGATCATTTTGATCAACGGCCAATATCCTTCCTTTCCTTTTTAATCACCCAACCCCTCTAACCCTAGGTCATTTGCACAAAGGCGCCGCCCTTGAAACCCCTCATCTCTGAAACGCTCTCTAACCTCTCCTAAACCCTAATCACCTCCCGCCTTATCTCATCTCATTCCCACCGGAATCCATGGCGTCTCCAGCCATGGATGGCCTGTGCTCACCCTCTATCACCCCTGAGCCTAAGCTACTCAAGGTTTGGAGGCTTGACCTCGATGGTCTCTTTTCAGATCCATCTCAGATCCATAGATCTATGGTTTTCCGGCCACGCTCCGGCATGTTCAAGCACTGGAAGCTTGATTCCTGACCGTTTCGACTCAGGATCTGATCTTGTTCTTCCAAGCCTTTCTCGCTTCTAGGGTTTCTCTGAAACCCTAAGCCATTCCAGGTTCTTTCACCGTTATTTGTTTAGATATGTGCTATTTCTATGTTCTTCTTGACGTTTTGAGTGTTTTCCCCAGATTTCCTTTTCAAAAATCATTTGATTTCAAATTAGGGTTTCTGAAAGTCTTTTGATTCTTGCTGTTCTTTTCTTTTAGATGTTTGTCTGTATTATGCTCGTATGCTTTCCTTCTCTATTACGCATGCATTGTCCTTCTTTTCTTTTATATGTGTGCTCACATGATTAATCTGTGTTAAATTTTCCTCACTCTTCTACCATGTGTGTTTACTACTGAGTTTCTTGACTTTTGCTTTTCTGAACTCTGTTTGTGTTCTTATTAAGCATGTTTCGTCTATTCTGGACTTGTCTAAGTTCCGAGTTTCCAAAACGTGTCCTTTTATGCTCTCAAATCGATTTTCTTTCTCTGATTGTTTCAAACCTGCTATCATGGTCTGTTTGTTTCTCATGAGACTCCTTGAGCCTGTTCACTTGCCTTCTCGTTTCTGTGTTTAATTCGATTTGAAACCCTAGAATTTGGGGGGTTTCTTTGATAAACTGGATTAGGGTTTCACTTTGGGACCCTGGACCTTCAGACGCACTATGAATCTATGACTGAACTCGTATTCTTTTGTTTTATGATCCTAAACCTTGCAATGTTAGACTTTCTGTTTGATTTCATTGCTTTATATATGAGAAACTCCTCTTTCAAAAGGTTTTGACAACTACTTGATTGATTTTGGACTCCTTTGATGGGGTCTCGACTGATTGCTACTGATTTTCTTTGTTTGAGCCCTCCTCTACCTATTCCTGACTGGGTTCATTCGAATCAAACCTGTTTACTTTGATTTTGTTAGTTGTCTGATTGATTCCCTTTCCTTTCTCTTTACAAATCGAGTACTGTTGAATGCTTTCCTTAAATAAACCTTATGTATTCTCCCTTCTTATGCTACTGTGACAGATTTTACTCAAATTTCCTTTCCTTATTTACATTCTCCCGTTTGAAATTAAAATCCCTTGACTGAAGGGAGAATATTTGAGACTGATTTTCAAAGGTTTTCTTACCTTTCCTACTTGCTTCTCTGCACTATAAAAGGGGAAGCCCTTCTACACTTTCAACACACGATCAATTCTGATTACTTTCACTGAATACTCTCAAATACACTTAGAATTTTCACAAACACTCGAGTTCTCTGAACTCACAAGCATAAAGGGCTTTCTCTGATTGTGGCTTTGCTTGAAAGAATCCTGCTTTTCTTTGCTTACTTTTCTGCAACTGGTATGTTCTTATGTTTAATTCCTGCCTCTCCCCCTATGTGTTTATTCTATAGTCCATTCCTTGTTGGGTTTACTGTCTACATGCTGTAACTTTCTGCAAGTTTTACTTTCATTGTTTCTGTTCTTATATGAATCCCAAACCCTAATCCCCTTTATATGGCTGAGTTATGGTTCAAAAACATGGAAATACTTGATATTATTGTCCATGGACATGAACTGGACCCTCTTGAGTCCTGAACTCTTTCAATTCCCATCCCCATTCCCCTTTATATGTATGCTGAGTTTGAGACTTTGGTCTGGCAGTGTCCTAATCACTGTCCAGACCATAGTTTGACCTTCAATAGGTCTTTACTCTTAATTGTTGGCCGACAGGCTGGTCAGGGGTGTGCCATCGTTTTATGTTGCTGGGCATGACCACCAGCTTGCCTTGGCATCCCTTATATCCCTCTACTGCACTTACACTTGTTCCTAGACTCTAAGTTCTACCCCCCTCCAATCAGCCTTGCTTTGGGACCTTGAGCTCCCTCTGAACTTGGACATTGGAGGGCTTGCCCTTCCACACTGCACTTTCATTCAATTATGATATCTGGGTGTGAGCATTGTCTGGAGTTCTTGAAATTCCTTGGAACTTTGACACATCCCAGATAAGAGAAAGGCTTTGGAACCTGATCCTGGCAGTTGGCTCATATCATATTGTTAGACCTTGGGTTTGAATTAGGCTCCTTGGATGTAGCTTAATAGTTCTGATTGTAATTTTATTTCCAGTTTTTGATTCATCTTGGTCTGTAATAAAATTTTGTAATAACCTATGGGGTGATTAGTGAAAAGGGAAGGGTAACCATGCATGCAAAGGGGTAGATATAATGCTCATAGGGAATTACCACATTTCTGTACTCATGTATCTTGCCTACAGCTTTGCACATTTATGCATCCACGTAGATACCATGCCTATAGGATTATGCATCCACATAGATATCATGTCTATAGGTTTATGCATCCATATAGATACCATGTCTATAGGAATTTTGCATCTCTATATGGATGCCACGCCTATAAGTAACCAGAAATCCAGACTCTACGCATACATTGTTCACTAGGAAAACCTATTAATAGGGTTAAATACTAACAGTACTCAGATACCATGCTTATAGTATTTCTGCGCTTTCGCTCCGCCTATAAAAAGTGTTTATGTTAACGACGCTAGAAAGCATGCCTATAGGAATTATCAATCAAATCTGAATCACCCGTTTTAAGATTTGCACTAATTACAGAACTCGCATCATTGTATTAAAACTGGGAACTTTTTAATCAGTTTGTTTCTTTATTCCTGAAACCAGCAGATGCCATGCCTATAGGCCATCACGCAGGCGAACAAGTATGTAGTTAATTAATTGCACTGGTCTTCGATAAATTGCAGCCAGGCGAGCCTAATGCGAACTTCTTGCCTGAAAATATGTAATGAACAAGTCTGCCTAACGTTAAGCATAATTTCGACATAATCAGTACATGTAAGACATGCTAAACTACATGATTTTCTGTGATTCAAGGAGGTTTATCTAAGCCTTAATTGTTTTGTGCTCCCATAACTGCTTTCATGTGTTTTGTTTGACGCCTTAGTATTTTAACCTTTTTAAACCTCTGAAAAGCCAAGCTTCTTCCCTTTAGGATTAGTAGTCCTAAAAGCCTCCAGGACTGATAGGTGGGACGGGTAATAGCATGTAATAAGTAAACGAGACTATTTCGCGCTTAATACCTTAACGAGGTGGGAAGGGTAGACATGGAGATGATGATCACACAATAACACTATGCGTACAATCGACTACTGGTGTTGTGTGGATGATCCATGTGATTTATAAACCTAGGACCCTTTGTTTTTTTTATACAACTTTGTTTAATATCAATGAAATCCTGTCTTTTCCACTACTCAAAACTCCTCCTTAATTTTACTGCATTATGCCTTTTCTTCCAGATCTTTTTTCTTTGTTTATTCAATATATTGATTAATTTTCTGCTTTAGTCCCCTTTTTAAACAAATTGTAGATCATTTAGACCTTGACCCCACATACTTGTCACGTATTTATTTGCAACCCTTATGTGTAAAATCCTTTGTGTATCTATTTGCATTAAAGTCACAACATAGCATGGCCGGGAACCACACTAGTGGATCTTGAGGGGTGCCTAACACCTTCCCCTTGAGATAATTTCTAGCCCTTACCCGAACTCTGATTTTCCAACTCAAAAATCCTTCTTAGTGCCTTAATGCACTCAATCATTAGGTGGCGACTTTTCAATTCCAAAAACCCAATTCCCAAACGGAATAGAGTTGTCTTCCCAAATGTCGTAAACCTGATTTCGCTTTAGAAAAAGGGGGCGTCGACAGCATGGCGACTCTGCTGGGGATTCCTTTAGGCTTTTACCACTTCATGTTATATGTGACTTTATTGTTTTCTTTATATGATTTATACCTTTATTCAAAACTATCTTGTCTTTTTGTTTCCTTTTTCTTTAACGCTTTCATTTACTGCTTTCTTTCAATACCGTTGTAATTTTCGAGCAATTATTGTAACCATTATGAACGTGAAAATACGTGACAATCTGTTTCATTTTTTTTAATTGCATCTTCAACATCATATTCCACTCGTGCCAAACAAATACCATAGCAACGCTTGATATGCGGTTGCGCTCTTCCAATATTATTACCCCCTAAATTTTGGCAAAGGCGTATTTGCGGTAAAACTAGTCGATCAGCGGTGCAGTCGACGGTTCCGTGCCTTTCCCTCTTGAGTTGTCCGCTCAAGGGTACCGGTCTAGCACCCCATAGAAACCTTATCCCGTTTAACTGTTCATGCATCACTGTCAAACCTAGTCGAGTCAGTTATGCTGTCCACATAATGACTCTTTAGGATAGCCTTATCCAAAGTCCACTGGGTTCCCCTGGAACCCAAACGGACAACACCATACTGTGTGCATTTATTTGGAGAACTAAATGTTGTTTATGCCTATTATTGATTTAAATAGTCGAGTTCGGTGGGGGTAAGGGACTAACGCTTTGTTTTGCAGAAAATGAGGCACGAAGTCCCTAGATTCGGCATGGTAACCAATATTCACCCGAGGTTGCTAAGATGGTGGGAAGACCTTCATTCCAGTGACTATACTCTCGTCCGCAAGTATTTGGGAAACTTACCCTCTCTTTTGGAAATTCAGCCGGACAACAAAATTATAGAGGCTGCGACCTTATTCTAGGACAGTGATAGATCGGTATTTCGACTTGGGGACCTTGAAATGACCCCGCTGCTCGAGAAAATAGGAGGGTTAGCCGGTATTCCTTGGGAGACTCCGGGTTTGCTCATGCCAGAAAACCACAAGGGTAAAGGTTTCTTCAAAATGATGGGGTTGAAGAAAAACTCAGATTTGATTTGTTTGAAGGATTCCTATATTCCCTTCGACTACCTGTACGAGAGGTACGGTCATAGCAAGTCCTACCGCACCTATCCAGATGAATTCACCCTCACATCATTGGGGTATATCCACATGAGGGTTTTCGTCTTCATGTTTTGTTTCTTGGGGATGCTAGTGTTTCCCATGAAGAAGGCTAGGATCCACACCAGACTAGCCATGGTCACCAAGGCACTAATGGAGGGGATTGAAGGGTGACATTTCAGCATAGTGCCCATGATTGTTGCGGAGATCTACCGAGCTTTGGAAAATTGTCAACGAGGGGCCAGTCATTTTGAGGGTTGCAACTTATTACTCCAACTCTGGCTCATAGAACATCTCCAAAAGGGTCGATACCACCAAGAGCTTCCGCGAAGGCCGTGGAATGATCATATAGCCTTTCACCATCCCAATAGAATGAACTATATGCCTGACATGTTTGCTCGGCCAGGGGATGCTCGAGGATGGGTAGAATTTTTTGAAAACTTGAAAGAAGACAAGGTACAGTGGATGTTCGAATGGTTCCCCACAGGAGAATTCATCATCCGCTCTCGGGACGCTCCATTTCTCATACTCATTGGTCTGAGGGGAACTTATCCCTATGTCCCTCTCCGGGTCATGAGGCAAGCGGGGAGAAAGCAAGTCGTACCAAAGGTAGAAAAGATGAGTCATTTCGGGGCTGATTTCCAAGACGACGATAGCCCATACAAATGTCAAGCCCAACAAATGTGGAACAACAAGGTCGTCCTGGAGAGGGATTCCATAGAACCTGACAGGAATCATGTCGGCTACACCTTATACTATCCAGGTTGGCTAGAAGAAGATCATGTTGGGTTTGGACAGCCCGGGTATGTTCGAGGTCACAGGGTCATTGACGAAAGGGCTGAGATACAGGTTAAGTACAACCAGTTGCGCAAGAGGATCAGGGAGTGCGAGAGCGAGCATCAGGAGATTCAAGAGGCAAATCAAAAGTTGATCGAGGAATGGAAGGATATGGCCGTCAGAGCCAACAAGCGCCTAGGGCATTTGGAGCGAGGGTTAGTAGAGCTGGAAGGGAAGTTCATTCGGAGGATCGAGAATTGCCAAAACACCGAAGGAAATAAAGGAGGACATTTGGCTAGGGCTTATCTGCTGCTGGGATTACGTGAGCTGGTGACGCTGTTCGATGGAGCCAAAGATGCCGAGTCTAGGGAAGGTCCTTCTGGGACCAAATAGTTAGGAGCTTCTTTTTTTTCTGCTTTGAAATGTAATAAGGCCAACGGCCATTAGTGACATTTTTTTACCTTATGCAATTTTAGTGTCGTCTTGGGATTCGTCTCATTTTTATCAATAAAATGAGGCATTTAGCATTATAAGTTATCCAAATCAACTTGTCGCTAGGCCTACCTCGGGCACAACGACGCACCCAATTTAGGACACGATTTATATTCTTGTACTATGTGTTTAAATGCTGCAATATTTCTTTCACAGAATCCGTACTAACTTGTTACCTTTTTGTTGTTTTTACTTTTATTTTTTATTCCCCTTCCCCAAAAGGTTAGTTCGTGCATTCTGGCATCATCATCCTACTCCACAAGATCTAAGGGCCCTCCACCTCCTCCTCCTCCAAGTCCTATCAAAAGCAAAAACAAAGCAAAGATGGAGAACGTGAACAACATCAGAAAGGACGACTCAGCTGAAAGGGTAGAAGTTCCTCAGGGTGTTCAGGTATCCAAAGAAAGTGCCGCGCAGCTCGAATAGAAGCTACTAAAATTTCAAGAAGAGCTAGACCAAGTTCGGAACTTGGAAAGTCTGTCATTCTCCCTCACAACTCCAGACGTCAACTTTCCTAATGCTCAACACCCCATCCCAAAGCCGCAAAATAGCCCGCTACTCATTGCAACACACATCCCAACAAAACTCCACTCCTCATCCCTGAACCATCAAATGATCATCCCCACCACACTCCGATATATGTGGAAACCTTGCCACACTACACCAAACCCATTACAAACACACCAGAATCTGATGATAAAGATTCTCTCATTAAGAACTTGGCTGCCGAGCTCAAGAAATTGACTAGTCGAGTACATGGCGTTGAAGGAAACAAAGGCATTGAAGGGCTGAATTACGAGGATCTTTGCATCCAGCCTGACGTTGAACTTCCCGAGGGGTACAAACCTCCTAAGTTCGAAATATTTGACGGCTCGGGGGATCCTAGAGTCCATCTGAGGACATATTGTGATAAACTGGTCGGCGTAGGAAGAGATGAAAAGATTCGCATGAAACTCTTCATGAGAAGTTCGAAAGGCGACGCGCTATCTTGGTACATCAGCCAAGATCCCAAGAAGTGGACAAGCTGGGTAGGGATGGCGTCCGATTTCATGGATAGGTTCAGATTCAATACAGAAAATGCACCAGATGTCTTCTACATCCAGAATCTGAAAAAGAAACCTATTGAGACATTCCGCGAGTATGCTACTCGATGGAGATCCGAGGCTGCTAAGGTCAGGCCGGCCTTAGAGGAAGAGCAGATGAATCGATTTTTCGTCCGAGCACAAGATCCACAGTATTATGAGAGGTTAATGTAGATAGAGGGCCAGAAATTCTCCGATATCATCAAGCTGGGAGAAATGATTGAAGAGGGCATTAAGAGCGAAATGGTCACTAATGTTGAAGCACTGCAGGCTACCAACAAAGCCCTACAATCTGGTGGCGCGTCCAAGAAAAAGGACGTGAGTGCCGTGATGGTTGCACAGAGAACCAAGTCCCCAGTAAAATACCAAGCCTACCCAGTACCCCCTCTCACATACCAGCCTATTCCCAACTACCAAGCACCTCCGCCTTCTTACCAAATTCCATCACCCGCTTACCAATCATCTCCCTCTCCCACATATCAACCCACCTCACCAAGATATTCCCAACCTGCACCCGTCTACCAAGCCTATAATGCCCACTACCAATCACCTCCCGCCCGCCAAAACTTCCCCAGGCCACGCCCTAACTTTGACCGCAAACCTCCCAAGCAATACACCGCCATCGCCGAGCCAATCGACCAACTATATGAAAGACTCAAAGCAGCCGGTTACGTCACCCCAATCCCTATCATAACTCCAGAAAATCCTTCCCAATGGGTCAACCCAAACAAAACCTGTGCATACCATTCTGGCATGAAAAGACATACCATCGATGAGTGCCGATCTCTGAAAGATAAAATCCAAGCTCTAATTGACAACAAAATCATAGTGGCAAAGGAACCTGCTCCCAAAGTTTGAAACAATCCCTTGCCTGATCATAAGGGTGGTGGTGTGCATATGATTGAAGTGGAAGACGATTGGGACCCCAAGGGGTCAATTGGATTAATTGCCGACGCTGACGAGCCTAAGAAACCAGCCGTCACACTGAATCCGATTGTAGTCCAGATCCAGCCCTCTGGGGATGCTGAAGTAAACATGTCTGTGCCTCTCGAGTTTGAAACACCGTCCTCTGAAAGAGCCGCATAGTCGATTGAGGTGGAGTTTGGGTCTCCGAAAGTACCATTCGAAGTTGCTGTATTGCCACCCAAAACGAGAGTGCCCATTCCTGTAGCGATGTCAGCCGTAACGCCGTTCCATACACAGGCCATACCTTGGGATTACACCGTCGAGGCAAGAAGGAAGGGAAAGACTAGGTCTGGAGAAGCAATTGCAGCACAGGGTATGACCAGGACCGGCAGGGTCTATACTCCGGAACATTTTGTTGAATCAAGTAAGCAGGCCTCTGGACGGCCTATAGAAACTGGGCCCGATGATCTCTGGCGGAAGATACAGGTGAAAGAATACTCAGTTGTTGATCAATTAAATAAAACACCAGCACAGATCTCCATTCTAGCTCTACTGCAAAGCTTTGAGACACACAAGAACGCTCTGATGAAGATACTAAGCGAGGCATATGTACCCAGCAGTATAACTGGAGGAGAAATGGCGAACATGGTCGTGCAGGTATTGGAGAGTCATAAGATCACCTTCCACGAGGATGAGTTACCCCCTGAAGGTTTAGGCCATAACAAAGCGTTGTACATCACTGTGCAATGTGAAGACTATTTCATCACCAGAACCTTGATTGACGGAGGGTCCAGCCTCAACATTTGTCCACTGGTGACCCTCAGAACATTAGGGGAAAGTCTGCATGAAATCAAGGATGGGGCTATCAACGTCAAAGCTTTTGATGGCTCCCAAAGGTCCACTATTGGGGAAATCAGTTTATGTTTGCAAATGGGGTCCAACTTGGTTACGATGTTGATTTTCAAGTAACTAGACATCCCAGCACCAGCATCCTGACAACTTACTACTGGGACGACCTTGATTTCACGCCGTAGAGCCGTAGCCATCACAACCTGACCTATGCGCAGTAAAGTTCTAGAGTTGGACACCACAAAAGTGATTAATTCCATGGTGACGGGAGTA
>NC_031997.1:457578-458372 GCF_001879085.1 Nicotiana attenuata
GAAGAAGAGAGCATTCAGCAGGAGACCGAGGAAGCAGCTGACCCAGTTCAGGAGCCAGTAATTGAGATAGTAGCTGGTAAAGATCAGTCCCAAGTGATTGGGAAGAAGAGACCTCCTGTACCTTTTCCACAGAGGTTGGCCAAGCATCAAAAGGATGAGCAATATAAGAAGTTCTTTGAAATGCTTAAACAAATCCAGGTAAATATACCATTGATCGAAGCTTTAAAGGAGATGCCTGGATATGCAAAAATGATGAAGGACTTGATGTCCAGGAAGTTTGACTTTCAAGACTTGGCCACAGTTACACTTACTCAGACCTGTAGTGCAGTGGTGACTAGGCCAATTGCAGAAAAGCTGTCTGACCCAGGGAGCTTTACAATTCCGTGCACTATCGGAAATTTCGCCTTTGCTAAGGCGCTCTGTGATTTAGGGGCTAGCATAAATCTTATGCCTCTGGCTATTTATAAGAGGTTGGGCATTGGGAGAGCTAGACCCACCTCCATGTTGTTGCAATTGGCCGACAGGACTGTGAAGCGTCCATTTGGTATCCTTGATGATGTGCTGATTCAGGTAGGGAAATTCGTGTTCCCTGCAGATTTTGTGATCTTGGATTGCAAAGTGGATGAAGAGATTCCTATAATCTTAGGAAGACCATTCTTGGCCACGGGAAGATCTTTGATTGATTGTGAGACGGGGGAGCTCAAGATGAGGCTCAATGATGAAGAAATAACATTCAATGTGCAGAAGTCTATGAGGCGACCAAGCGAGTTCGCCAATTGCTCTCTTATTGATGC
>NC_031997.1:461888-464812 GCF_001879085.1 Nicotiana attenuata
AACCACCCCCCCAAACCCACGACCTCTTCTCTTCTCACTCTCAAATCCAACCCCCCCCCCCTCAAAACCTCCATTCTCACCTTCTCCAAAGCTCCATCCCAACACTACCCACCCCTTCCCTTCTTCCATCAAGTAAGTTTCTCTTCTCCCTTTTCTATTTCTTCGTCTCAATTAGTGTAATTTAGTTTTGTTGCAGATTAAGTAAAGCCTAGTTAGGAATAGTGTTAATTTTTTAAATTTTTGCTTTCTTTTATGTTTTCTTTCTTTGTAATTGCTTCTTGTGGACTTGTGTGATGCTTAAATGGGTAGGTCTTCATTGTGCTTCAATTGTGGGGGTTGTTTAGATGATTTGGAAGCCTAGAAATAATTTTTTGTGATGTAGTTTGGTGGAAAGCCCTCTTGGCCGAAAATTTGGGGCTTGTTGTACTATTTTGAGGCGTTTTGTGCCTAACCTAGGTTGTGATGGTGTTGTATTGGGTGAATAATGGTGTTGTATTGGGTGAATGATGGTGTTGTATTGGGTGAATGAGGTGTTGTATTAGGTTGTGATGGTGTTGTATTGGGTGAATGATGGTGTGGTATTAGGTGAATGATTGTGCTGTAATTGACGTAAACCACTTGAGGGGGTCAGTGTGGGGTGTTGTATGCCGAATATTGTGAGTTAGTACTGTTGTGAGAGCCATTGTAGGGGTTGTAACTTTCAACACCCTGCTAGTTGTGATAGTTTGAAAGGCAGAAATAAATGGGAGGCTAAGGTTGATGCCATCCGGTGGCGAAGTCTGAGTACCCATCCGACTGGCACTACTTAGGATGCATTTGATGTTCTTCTAAATTCTTTGCAGGTAATATGGCTCGTAAGAAGCAAAAGAGATCGGCGGGCACATCCCAACAGCCCACATATGATGACTCCAGGTTCGAATCAGAATTGGCGGAGGACGGCTTTCATGCCAAGGCCTCAAAGAGCTTCATCCCTGAGATTCAGATTGACAGGGCAGCCCTCCGGGCGGAGAAGGAAGAGATGTATGAAGAGATCCGGAGGAGGGAAATGGAGTTCTTATTTGATGAACCTACACCGGTGAACAGGATGATTGTAAGAGCGTTCTACGCCAACTGCCCTGCACACATGGTGCGGAAGGTGATTGTGAGGGGCACGATGGTTGATGCCTCAGTTGCAACTATTCGCCAGGTGTTGCGGCTGCCTGAATTTACTGGTGACACCGACTATTACCAGGCCGCTCCAGGAGTCACTTGGGAGACTATGACTGATGTACTCTGCACAGGGGGGCAACCCACCTGGATACGTGACCATATCACCCTGAACTCCAATTCTTTCACCATTTGGCTAAGTGTTGGCTCACTGTTATCTGCAGCAGGTTCTTGCCCTCAGGCAATACGACTGACGTGAAATTCCAAAGAGCCCTCTTGACATGGTGTTTCGTCACAAAGAAAGATTTTGATGCGGTGAAACTAATTGGTGATGAAATGATCATACGGTCCCCGCTGCGGTTAAAGGGATTCTACTTCCCTTCCTTGGTGACTACATTGTGCCTGCTGAGGAATGTCCCCACTAATCCTACTGATGGAGAGTTGCCACAGAAAGCAGCTTTCAAAGCTTCGGGCATCAGAGTGGGCAGGGGTGCACGCACCACCATTCAGATCGATGATGAGGATGATGACCCAGTGCCCATGGCACTATCAAGGAGATCCTATGACAGTGTCGGACCCTCTAGGAAGCCCCACGCTGGAACAGGCTTATCCAGATCACAGTCCACCGCCCTATGCTGCGTACTATGGAGGAAGAGGTTGCGGATCTTCGCACCTCGGTGGAGGGCTTACACACACGTATGGATGCCATGTCGCAGCGGCAGTCCAGATCTCAGAGCCGGTTTATGTCCTGGTTCCGCGCTTTGGGGAGAGCTTGTCATGTCGACCCCAGCACCGTCTCAGACTCCGATTGATGCTCAGGGAAGTCTTCTTACCCTTCTGTTCTTTATTTTTGATATGACATGGGGACATGCCATAATTTTAAGTGTGGGGTGGGAGACTTGCTCTGGTAGTGTATTGTAGTGTATATAGACATTGAGTATGTTGTAATATTAGATTGATGTTGTTGTGTATAATTGACTGTACTCACATTAGAAGTAACTGACTTGGCCCAACGACGGACACTTGTCGACAGGTCTCTTAAGGGTCATAGTCGAATCAAAAAAAAATGTAGAGGACTCTTCCTGAGGACGGACCACTTGGACAGTACTCTTGAGGGAAGTAGTCCATGTAGTTCTTTATTTTTTTTTTTTAGGTAGTGTAGTAATTCTCCCTTGGTTTTTCTTTTGACCACGGTTCTTTTCCAAGGGCTTTTCTTGAACCGGGTTAGGTAGATTTTTCTTTTGTAGTTTTAGGACCAAGATGGGTGAAGGCTAGAATGCAGCCCTAGATGTACACACCTGAGAATAACAAAAACGAACTGAGGGTGCGACGTCTAGGCTCGTTTGTAGACTCATACTTTGATGCCTTAATTTTGCACATCTTGTCTTGCTTGAACGCTCGTATGAGTGTGTTGATAAACTGATTCGGAATGAGTTACATGCCAAGTGTGTGTGAGTTATTACTTGCATTCTGTGCTTGCATGTGATACCTAGAACTTGCCCTGTGTGTTTGCAAAGCGAAATAGAAGCTGTTTGGTTTTAGAGATGATTGAGACATTTCTTTGTATAGCCTGTATAATTGTGAATCCACCTGTATATATTGCCATAGTTAACCCCTTTTGAGCCTGAAGCCTATTCTTTGATAACCCTATAATGACGTATATCCCTGTGTTTGAATAAATTGATTGTTTGAACCTGTACCTCCTAGAAGCACTTGAATTATTAAAGAACATACAAAAATTAAAGTGTGGGGTAGTAGGGGAGTGGAAAAAGGGGAAT
>NC_031997.1:465055-497634 GCF_001879085.1 Nicotiana attenuata
TAAAGGCGGGATTAGGGATAACGAAGCCTTGGGTGTAATCTAAAGTGAATTGTGTTAAATAAAGCAAGCTAGTGTATCTCGGGAGAGTGCAACTAGTAAATTACTGTGATTACTCGGGAGAGATTTACGGTAAGAAGAGCGTTCATGATTAATAGAGATGTGTTGGTAAATTTGTATGAAGTATAAACAGAAGGAATTCCATCAATAGGGGAAATCATTACCTTAGCACTTTCTCATTATTGTCTACAGCTTAGCATCTTTAATTTGTAGCTATTAGTTACTGTTGATCTTAGTTATTAAAAACACCATCAACTGTGGTTCTCAACATTTGGGAAATTGATTCTAAAGAGTTTGGTAGGTCTGAAGATAGTGATTGATAGGTTAATTCTCTGCGGATTCGACTCTAGGCACAATACTCAGGTTATATTTGCAACGTCCGCATTGTCCTTTTTATAAGGCATAGTTGGGCATGATCAAATTTTGGCACCCGCGGCAGAACCGCGGTAGAAGATGGTCGCGGATAAGTTGAGATTCAGAGAAGGTGTGTGGCCGCGGTTTGACCGCGACCGCGGCAGAATCGCGATAGATTCGGAAGAGTTCAGGGACTTAAGTGCAAAACACGGGATTTTTAGCCCAAAACCCTATTTTAAATACTAGACTTCGCCCAAAGGAGGCAAGAATTGTATTGGAGAATATTTTAGCAACGAAAACAATTGTGAGAGATCACCCAAAAACATCTTTCTTCTTTTCTTTGATTTTTATTGCAAGTTTCATGATGAATATTGTTTTAGTTTGTATACCCATAGTTATGAGTAGCTAAATCCTTTGTCTAAGGTTTTGATGGAACCTATTGGGGGATGAACTTCTTGTTTATGTGAATACAAATTGCTATTTCCAATCTCTATTTGTTCAACTATGTGTTTGTTGTAGTTAATTGACACGATCCTCAATTAGCTGTGTCTATTTAGTGTGCATAGCTCGGGAGAGAGTGCATATTTGGGTAATTGTTGAACAACACCACTCCCAAAGTATATGAGGGATCAATAATCGAGGGTTTAAAGGCGGGATTAGGGATAACGAAGCCTTGGGTGTAATCTAAAGTGAATTGTGTTAAATAAAGCAAGCTAGTGTATCTCGGGAGAGTGCAACTAGTAAATTACTGTGATTACTCGGGAGAGATTTACGGTAAGAAGAGCGTTCATGATTAATAGAGATGTGTTGGTAAATTTGTATGAAGTATAAACAGAAGGAATTCCACCAATAGGGAAAATCATTACCTTAGCACTTTCTCATTATTGTCTACAGCTTAGCATCTTTAATTTGTAGCTATTAGTTACTGTTGATCTTAGTTATTAAAAACACCATCAACTGTGGTTCTCAACATTTGGGAAATTGATTCTAAAGAGTTTGGTAGGTCTGAAGATAGTGATTGATAGGTTAATTCTCTGCGGATTCGACTCTAGGCACAATACTCAGGTTATATTTGCAACGTCCGCATTGTCCTTTTTATAAGGCATAGTTGGGCGTGATCAACACTCTCCATGAGGCCCACTAATCGGACCAGAGCATCGTCAAGAACTGGGGTAGCTATAAACCCCTTTGGGACCTAAGCTGGGCCCACCGGAACTGCTGGGGTCGGAACCTCCTCGTCAAAATCAACCTGAGGCTCCGCCACTGGTGCTGCTGCTCGGGGCTGAGCTCTGCCCCTACCTCGGCCTCTGGCACGGCCTCGGCCTCGCCCTCTACCCCTCGTGGGAGCTGCTGCTGGGGGCTCGAGCTGCTGAGCGGTAGATGAGGAAGCGCGTGTTCTCGCCATCTGCGAAAGAACAGAGTAGAAATTCAATTAGCTTTGAGAAACCAAACCGCACGACAAGAAAGAACAAATGTGAAACTTTTCCTAACTCTGTAGCCTCTGGGGATAAATACAGACGTCTCTGTACCGATCCCTCAGACTCTACTGTGTTTGTCCGTGAATTGTGAGACCTATGTAACCTAGAGCTCTGATACCAACTTCTCACGACCCGGATTTCCCACCCTCGGGAGTCGTGATGGCGCCTACTCGTAGAAGCTAGGCAAGCCACGGCCTTAGAAATCATTAATAATTCCCTTTTAACCAATTAAATTTACCATAAATAAAGAAAATAAATTACAGCGAAATATGAAATTTAGCGGAAGTCTTAAATAAAATATAAAACCAAAATATCCTGAAGACTAACTCATGCCTCTAACCAGAACCTGGTGTCACAACATCCACGGACTGTCTAGGATTACTACAAATAAGTGTTTGAAAGAAAAGAACATAGTCTGTCTCGAGTACAAATGACAACAGAACATAAAAACTGAAAGAAGAGACGCCGGGCCTGCGAACGCCAGCAGGGCTACCTCGGAGTCTCGGACTGAAGGATAGCTCCCAATCTACTGCTGACGACCAAATGCCACACCGGGACCTGGATCTGTGCAAAAGAGCACAGAGTGTAGTATCAGCACAACCGACCCCATGTGCTGGTAAGTGCCTAGCCTAACCCCGGCGAAGTAGTGACGAGGCTAGACCAGACTACCACATAAACCTGTGCAATTATATAATATACAACGGAAACAAAGCAGAAATAAACAAGTAAGGATGGGAGGGGGAAACATGTTGCGGGGAGATAACATTTCCGAATAAAGCATCAAGTAAAGAAAGGAACAACATAACTACAATGTCAACAAGAAGCAGAAATCAAATAAGTACACGGCATCACCCTTCGTGCTTTTACTCTCGTCCTCACCAAGCAATAATATAATGAAAACGTGCACGGCATCACCCTTTGTGCTTTTACTCTCGTCCTCACCAAAGCAATTAGAATAATAAAATTGTGCACGGCATCACCCTTCGTGCTTTTACTCTCTTTCCTCACATATAATCAATAAAATCGGCACGGAATGGTACATCGTGCGGCACGGCATCACCCTTTCGTGCTTTACACTCTTTCCTCACAATAGCAAACAATGCAGGGCATCACCTTTCGTGCTTTAACACTCTTCCTCACTCAAACAACAATCACAAACAAGGGCAAGGGAAATAAACAAGAACATATAGGAATCCCGGCAAGGGAGCAACAATTAAACAATCAAATCCCGGCAAGGGAACAACAATTAAATAATTAAATCCCGGCAAGGGAACGTTTCAATAACTCTTTCTCTATCTTTCAATTTTACTTCATAACTCGCTTTACCACTTGAGCCAATGCTCCAAAGGGTTCAATCATCTCATATACTTTCAAAATTCATAATATAACTCGAGCCAATGCTCCAAGATGTTCAAAGGTCTCAATTCCTTCCACAAACTTTTCACAACAACTAGAAATCATCACCAAAGCATGAAGAATACAATGAATTAAGATATTCACAATATAAAGACTCACGGTCATGCTAGACACCAACGTATAGATACTCGTCACCATGCCTATACGTCGTACACGACTAATACCACATAGCAAATAGGACTCAACTCCTAATCCCTCAAGCTAAGGTTAGACCAAACACTTACCTCGATGCCTTGAACATAACTCAAGTCTCAATTATAGCTTTACCCCTCGATTCCACCGCCAATTCGCTCGTATCTAATCACAAATTACTTAATTACATCAATAAACACTAAATGAATCAACCCCAATGCATGAAAATGAGTTTTCCAAAGTTTTACCCAAAAAGTCAAAAATCGCCCCCGGGCCCAGGTGGTCAAAACCTGAGGTTCAAACCAAAACCCGATTACCCATTCCCCCACGAACCCAAATATATAATTTGTTTTGAAATCGGACCTCATATCGAGGTCCAAATCCCCAATTTTTGAAAAACCTAGGTTCTACCCAAAACACCCAATTCTCCCATGAAAATCTTTGATTTTAGGTTGAAATCATGTTAAAAGATGTTAATGATTGAAAGAAATGAGTAAAAACTAACTTACAATTGATTTGGAAGAAGACTTGTTGTTGGAAAATCGCCTAAGTGTGTTTGGGTTTGAGAAAATATGAAAAATGAAGCTCAAAATCGTTTAAGTGTAAAAAATTGCAGGTCTCTGATATGGGAAATGCGAACAGGGGTCCGCAATTGCGAACCCCGACCTCTGCAGATATGGGAATTGCGAAGCTTAGTTCGCATTTGCGAACCCTTCCAAAATTCCGGACCTACGCATTTGCGAGGCCCATGTCGCATTTGCGATGGTCGCATTTGCGACATAAGGATCGCATTTGCGATCACTGGCCAACATGGGAGATTTCGCATTTGCGAAGAAAGTTCTCACATTTGCGAGCTTGCATTTGTGAGCCAGGCTTCGCATGCAGGTCAGTTCATACCAGCAACTTTTTAAGTTCAAAAATGCACCCCGTGGCCTATCCAAAACTCACTCGAGCCCTCGGGGCTCCAAACCAAATATACCCACAACCTCAAAATATCCTACGGGCTCATTGGTGCGATCAAATCGCCAAAATAACATCATAAACATCGAATTAAACCTCAAAATCCAAGAATTCTTTCAAACTTCATAAAACATCAAATTTCCCAATTTAGGTCCAAATCACGTCAAACGACGTCCGTTTTCAACCAAATTTCACAGGAATGACTTAAACATTATATAAAACATGTACCGGGCGCCGGAACCAAAATACGGGCCCGATACCAACACGTTCTAATCAATTTTCATTTCAAATTTCCTTAAACAATTTCAGAAAACAATTTTTACAAAAAAATTCATTTCTCGGGCTTGGGACCTCGGAATTCGATTCTGGGCATACGCCCAAGTCCCATATTTTCCTACGGACCCTCCGGGACCGTCAAATCACGGGTCCGGGTCCGTTTACCCAAAACGTTGACCAAGGTCAAATTTATTCATTTTAACATCAAAACTTAGCATTTTTCACAGAATTTCATATTTAAGCTTTCCGACTACGCACCCAGACTGTGCACGCAAATTGAGGCAACTCTAAATGAGGTTTTCAAGGCCTCGGAGTTATAGAATTCAATTAAAAACAGGTGATGACCCCTTTGGGTCGTTACATAAAGAACTGAAATTAGAAAATCGAATTGAACCGAACTTATTTCAGTTCGGTTTCGGTTACTACTTTTACAAAACCGAAAACCAAATAACCGAACCAAATTTCTTCAACCCGAACCGAACCGACCAAACGCCTACCCCTAGCTTTACCTATTGCATTGGTCCGACACTGTACTGAGGGCACTTGTGAAAAACTAAACAGCAATACCTCAGATGCCAAATTAATCTACATTAATGCTTATGGCATTTTTCAAGATTTAATTGACAATCCCTCTGTTTTTGGTAATTTTGCTCCTTCTCAACTATTTCTTTTTAATATACTCCACCTAATCCATATTATTTGGCTTAAGACACTAATCTTACCACTTAATTAATACTTTACTAATGAAAACAATAATGGTAAAGTTTAGGGGGGAAAGTTAAATGCAACTTTATTATCTGGCTTAGATATTATGTACCCCTTTTTCCTCATTACTATCATTTTCTCAAATCCAATAAAATATGTATCAATTAATATGGGTATCATGATAAATTATGCACTTCATTTATTATTTCTTAAGGGGCGTGAAAAGTTAAATCATGCTAAGTAAAAGTGAACGGAGGGAGTATTTCTTTCTTATTGTTCGTATGATGTAACATACTCTGAAATTAGTGTGATTTCACTTGCTTCTTATATAGTATGCATTTCACCAAACTGTGGATAACGTTACAAATCACGAGTAACTATTGTGCTTATCTATTACTTGTTTTTTTTTTTTCAAAAATAATTTTATTGTATTACGGGTTCAAACCGTAAAAGCAGCCACTAATGCTTGCATTATGAAGATATTCAACGCTTAGTACAATTATGAAGATAAAAATGGTTAAATATATAAGAATTATCTACATTCTTAGTGTATAATTTTTTATTAATTATATATGGCTATCATTAATCTTTATTTTTCAGAGTTATTATTTAGTTTAATTCTGTTTTTCCACAAATGCTATATTATGTCACTACTACAAAAAACGAGAATTTTCGATATCTATTCATAATTTAAAAAATTATATGCACAAATGAAGGCAAGGGGAATTCAATACCTAGAGTATATATATAAAAATTAATTTTTACTTATCTAAACAGTTTAATTTTCAGCGAATAAGTATCAACGGATCCCCCTTGAAGCTATGTAGCTCTGCCACTGGGTCCGCCCCTTTGTCGGTTGTGGTCACGTCTTATGGGATTTAAGTCGTGACACTAGTTTCCAGCTTTTTGGCCAAACATGCTATTACTCAATTTCAATGGCATATTCTAATTGTGTCGTAAATTTTCATTCTAGAAATGTGCTCTAATTTAGACGTAAGTGAACCAAATTAAGAAAAACTACGTCTCTCGTAATTCCTATTTTGATCCTGCAGAGAAAAGATACCTAAAATTTGACAAGACGAGCTAATTAAAAAGTCATTCAATTCTAAAGGCATTGTACTTTTAATCTTGAATTAATGTTCATTAATTACTTGACCAAACTCTAAGTGTAGTGAAGGCTTGAAGAGCCAAACAAGTTAACTAACTATCTAGTTTATTATAAATATATAGGGATTTAAAGTCTAACTTTACGTCTTGCCATGGAAATTTCTACATTATTCCTATTCGTGCTTGCATTTCTATCACATTTTCCTCGCCTAATCATTTTTCCGAGCGGTATATTCAAAATTTAAATTATTTGGGTTCAACCTTTAATGTTCTTCGCGCTGAACGAATTCTAGAATTATGAGTTTATATCTAACAGTTGTACTTTTAGTGAATTTTTACATATAAATTTATGTTTCGCATCAAAAGTACTAAGTTCATATCGACCTGGTATCACAGTTGGCTTGATTTATAGTGCCAATGTCTAGAAACAATGGAGTGGACTTGAGAATTCAGAATTTATTAACTACATCAATCTTGCTTTAAGAGAAAAGGAAAAGGCATTACCACTTAGTTATATATGATTAATGAATCTCAAAATATTTGATTCTTTTTATGATTTTATGTCCTTAATCGTTAGCCACATTGCATAACATTCTTAAAAGTGAGAAACATAAAATAAAAAGAGCAAAAAAAAGGTTTGCATATTCTAGAAGACCGCAAAATCCTTTGTGAGGATTGAATTCATTGCTATTTTTGTTCATTAGTCAACTAATTAGGCAATAGTTAGGATGTACAAGAAGCATAAATATAAAGTGCAGGAAAATAAATGATAAAGCAATATTTTTATACTGGTTCGGTATTAGTGTGATATCTTAATTCAGTTCTCTCGATCGCAAGGAGGTTTCCTTTAGCTCGTTTTGTTTCATTTAAAGAGCATGTGATTAAAATAGCTGATTTTTTTGTTCTCGTTCACCAACAAACGATTTCTTCCGATTTATAACTTACGAAAGAAACTATTCATGACACACAATTGAATCTCACGATATTTTTTACTCTCTTTTCTTTTTTATCACTACAGATCTACAAGAATTGTGTAATACAGAGCTTTGAGAAGAATAATTGAAGTACAATAGTTGACGTCATGGTTAAGAAGGGAAACCTTGGAGTAACGATAAAGTTGTCTTCGTATGACCTATAGGTCATGGGTTCGAACCGTGAAAGAAGCCATTAATGCTTGCATTAGGGTAACCTGACTATACTATGCCCCTTAAGTATGGCCCTTCTTCGGACCCTGTGTAAAAACGAGATAGTTTATATGCATGGGGTTACCCTTTTTTATTGAAGTCATAGTTAAGTAATTTTCCATGACATGCATGTTACGTAGAGATAGTGCTTTCCATTTGGCAACTATGAGATTTTCCTCAAGATCCGTTTACTTTGACTTTGGGATCTTAAAAGTGATTTTTGTAATACTTTCTTTGCTGTCATTGATTTACTTTTGTGATTTCTTGTAACTGCATATCATTTGATTTGTCAATCTTTCCTATTCATTACAGGTTGGTTATTTGTCGGTGTTCGAAAACTCTCAGTCAAACGAGTATTTTATAGAGAATCGACAAGAAATTCTATTAATAAGATAATAACTAACTGTTTTGATTTTTTGAAACACCTCGACAAATTTAGTAGATCATATACGAGGCCTTTCTTTATTGTGACATTCTTTTATTAAGCTATTATGGTGAGTTCCTATCATATAGTTACTAATCAATTACTTTGTATTGTCATTATCAAAATGAGACTTAACATCTTTACTCTCTAATCTCTATCTAAAAAGAAATTTAATTAGCACGATAAAGAATACCTCTAGGGCAAAAATAGCCCAAGAGGAGCGTACCACTCTAAAAATCAAATTTATTGAAGTGTGCGACCATTTCATCAAAGAGTTTAAAATTTTATGCGAGATGGTCAGTTAGTCAAAAAATTTAAAATGGTATTAGAAAATATAGAGTTTCTGATTTGACTCTCACCGTCATTCATTATCAAAGAGACTTTTCACGTGTTTATCTCGTAAAAAAGAATCAACCTTGCATGTAAAAGGACATGTTGAAGACGAGTAAATAAAAGTATATTTTTTTTAATAACTTACAGTTTTACGTGAAATGGTCGGACACTTCAACGAGACTTTTGAAACTTCTATTAAAATGAAAAAAAAAGTCTCCCCTACATCCTTATGAAACAACAACGTGATTTTTTTTTTTTTTAATGTCACTATAAATAGGTTGTCTTTCACTTATTCTCATCACCATTCTTCTTTGATTTCTTCAATCAATTCAAGAATGTCTTTAATATGGTTTATTTTAATTATTTTAATACTCATTGTGAGCTCAAAACCAATGGTTAAAGGGGAATCACTAGTGCCTTGTTACTTCATATTTGGAGATTCTGTAGTTGATAATGGAAATAACAATAATCTTACAACAACAGCCAAAGCCAATTATCCACCTTATGGTATTGATTTTCCTACTGGTGTTAATGGAAGATTCACCAATGGCCGCAATAAAGCTGATTTTTTTGGTTTCTTTCTCAACCCTTCTCTTTTTTCGTTCTTTCTTTTGCTTCCTTGAATGAATGCGAGATGCTTTATGTACCGGTTTACTCTTTTTACTTCAATCTTTATCTCCCTCGCTCTCTTTGTGCACGTATATAATGTGATGTTATAGGCAGGGGAAGAGATGTTATACTGATGAGATTTGAACCCTCGACCTAATATAGAAGGTTGATGCTCACCGAATTAGCGGACCCTCAAATCCCTTTCTCTTGACTTTTGATAAGGGCGACCGAGGATTCTTGGTCAAGAGGAGATTGGTACTAGTAGAGTCGCATTCAATACCGTCTTTTTGCCCTTTCAGTAGTAATCATATCGGTCATAAGGTGGTCTGCCACCTCGGTTGGAGAGAAAAGCTTTTGTTGTGGAAAAATTACTTTCCTGAACTTTTTTAATTGTATTATACTGATGAGATTTTAACCCTCTACCTAATATAAAGGTTGATGCTTACCGATTTAGCTGACCCCCAAATCCTTTTTTTTTTCTAACATTGATAAGGGCAACTGAGGATTCTTGCTCTAATGAGATTGGTGTTGGGTGTGCGAACAAAGTCCCACATTGGTAGCTGAAAAGATTGGGAGTCTACATATAAGGTGTAGGGATCTCTTAATGGTGTGAGGCCTTTTGGGAAAAACCGTGCGGGCTTGGCCCAAAGCGGACAATATCACACCATATTAAGAGTGTACTTGGGCTAGTTTAGCCCAACAATTGGTATTTGTTGTCTTTTTGCTTTATTAAACACTTTTCTGTGAGAGCTCACTCAATATTTTTTAAAACTTTTGCAAAGTTCTCCTTTTCTTAGAGTGAGTTAGTTTTGAATGAAAGTAGGTTTCATCGTGACTTGCATCTAGATAGGATAAAGGTACTTTCCTAATGATTTTTTTTTTTTTAATTTTTGCTACAGAAGATATCATACATATACTATTTTATATGAATCATATTACATTATAGGGACAATTTGTGAATTTTGTATTTTCAAGGTCTTGAATATCTGTAGTACTCCATCTGTCTCAAGTTATATATGTGTCAAACTTTCTTTTTTAATCTGTTTCAAAAAAATATATATTTTTTATTTATGAACAATTTGACTTCAAACTTTTTATTTTACACTTAATGGGATAATTTAAAGTCACACCAAATATTTATGGATTGTTTTAAACCACATATTCCAGAAGTCTTCATTTCTTTCTTAAATTTTGTGCCGTGTCAAAAACAAAGCATCTTCATAGCATCTTCCTTTGAGTTCATTTCTTCCCAATTTTTCTGCAACCTGGTATCTCTCCCTATATATGGCATATGGTTATTTCTTCTAAGCTAAAATGATCTTAACTTTTATACATTTACGACATATATATATATATATATATATACGTTAAAATTCTTGTAAAATAATTACTAAGTGGTATTAAGAATATAGCATCTTTTTTACCTTTTGTGCAGCTGAACTCCTAGGATTTGATAGTTTCATTCCGCCATTTGTATGTGCAAGAGGCAAAGAAATCCTCAAAGGTGTTAATTATGCATCAGGAGTTGCTGGAATTCGTGATGAGACTGGCTATCAATGGGTAAAAACTCCTTGTCACCAATTTTAATTCTGTTCTTCATATGTTTTCAATTAGTAGCCAAAAAAAAAATGGATAGCCCGGTGTATAAAGCATCCCATATTCTCACATGGTCCGGGTAAGGGTTGCTTGCCCGCACTTCAAGGGACGTGATGTAGACCGTTTACACTAATGCAAGCATTAGTGGTTGCTTTCACAACTCGAATCAGTGACCTATATGTCACACGGAGACAACTTTAACACTACTCAATTAGTAGCAGTCAACCATAATATATTATATTGTACTCGTTGTCCCAGCCAGTGTAAAAAATTAAAGAAAACTGTTGACATATAAGTCAAATTTATCAAAATTATCCTTTTAAATGAACGGTGGTGATAGTTTCACATGTCTTTTTGTTTCCTCTCTCCTTTAAAAGGATGAACTTATATATTAAGTGATTCGTAACAAGCCATGTCACTAAGGATAAAATAGGAATACTAAGATTAAGGTAGCGTTTGGACATAGATTTGATTGAAACTTGAAAAAAGAGTTTTTGAAGTTGTGTTGAAAAATAATTTTTGAAAGTTAAAGTTTTGTTTGGACATGCATTTTATTTGAAGAAAAGTCAAAGTTTTATGAGTGGAAGAAAAAATTTCACCTAAAAACTGCCCTAAACCAGTATTTGGAAGCTTGAAATTTTTTGAAATTTTTTTCCAAAAATACGATCATACTTCATAAATAAACAATGTTTTCTCAAAAAAATTGACAAAAAAAAAGGTCAAAATCTTTGACCAAACAGGAGCTAATAGTTTCCAAAAATAAAAGGGTGTCATTCGTACATATGCCAAACAGGAGTTAATACATATGCTGGTAAGTATTTGACATGTGTTATCTAGGGGTCGTTTGGTATGGTGTATAAAAATAATGCGGAATAAGGTGTATTAGTAATGCATGTATTAGTAATGCATGTGTTAGTAATGCAAGCATTAGCTATGCAAATATTATTTCTTATCTATTGTTTGGTGTGATGTATTAAAACTATAATGCATTGTATAATTTTTAAGAAAAATAGTTGTTTACAAAAAAGCCCTCCATATTCTCTAGCATTAAGGGACTTTAAGGACAATTTTGTCTTTATCCATACTAATGCATGCATTAATAGCCTTGGTATTAGTTATACACATGTTGAAAAAATGTACCAAACAAGATATTAGTAATGCATAAAGCTAATGCTTGCATTATTTTTTCTAATACCTCATACCAAACGACCTCTTAGTGGATGAAGGATTTTCACCTAGGTGGATTTAAAAACAATGCTAAACGATCACGTACACTCTATTGCGATCCTTATCCGAACCCTGCATGAATGCGGGATACCTTGTGCACCGAACTGTTCGCCTTTTTATTATATTATTATTATTACAATTTTCACTACATTGCATGGAATTGAGATTATACTAATTCCTTTGAAAATGACTATTTTAGGGTGATCGGTGGAGCATGAATAGGCAACTACAGAATCATCTTTTTACAGTTTCAAGAATTATTTCTATATTTGGAAATGTTACTTCAGCTAAAGACCTCTTAAGCAAATGTTTGTACACTGTTGATATGGGCAACAATGATTACCTCAACAATTATTTACAGCCCCAGTTTTACCCTACGAGCCTTTTGTATACACCAAATCAGTTTGCAACAATCCTTGTTCAACAATTTTCTCAACAATTAAAGGTTTGTACTATTAATTTCTTCCTTTTTTTTTTTCACATTAATCTTATCTTCAAATAGGAGTGGCCGGGTTGAAGGGCTAGCTCGCTTCGTGGGCTTTTTGCCTTCCGCAGTTGAGGTGGAGGGTTTAAACCCCGTTATTAGTAGGCATTTCAGTCCCCGTCCTCCCCCCCCCCCCTCCCCCCTCACCCCCCACTTGATGTAAATAATCACTACTAAAAAAACTGGAATTAGCTACGAACATCGTCGCTAAATCGGTCATAGCTAATAGAATTCTTTGATAATCTGTCGTTAATCTGTTGCGAAGTAGGATTAGCAACAAATTTTTCTGTTTTGCTACAGAATTTGTCCGTTACGAATTTCTATTTTTTGGGCTATTATCACTTTTAGCCCGCGCCGGAAACTATTTACATCTGGCAGCCGAAAAAGTGTATAATTTTTGTATATAAGATACAAAATGTATATATATACAAAAAAAATACAAATTTTATATATTTTTTCGGCTTTTATTTTACAACAACTATATAGTGTCATTTTTCCTATTGTTTTAGTAGTTTTTCTATTAAAAAAAAAACAAATAGGATGGCAAAATTGGGCTAGGAATATTCATGATGGGTCAATTTGAACACTGGCCAAGTTAGTCCCATCTTAATGACATAGACATTAGCGATGGTAGCTAATTTTGGATATTCAGCCGTAAAAATGGCTATGCCGTGGGAAAATTCTATTTTGTGTCTCAGATTTTTGTGGACCCAGAAGTATAAGATTGGGGTCCACAAATTTGTGAGACAAAAAGGAACCTCGCACAACTAATGTCAGTTGTGTGACGCACACAATAAAACTACTCCTATGTCGTGCCATTTTTGTTGTGTTGATTCGGGTGTAAATAAGTAGCCCAAATTGACATATAAGAAAACTTGTCAAAATATTCTTAAATTTTTTTGTTAGATATAGCCATAATAAAGAAAAAAAATTATTAGTTGTATTTGATTATTAAATAAATTTATAAGAAAACAAACAAATAAATTAAAACTTGGTTCAAGTTGGGGGGTTGAATTACGATCCATTATTTAGCTCATCTTGATCCATCTTATTTTGGCCGAAATAACCTTTGAGCGGGTTATTACCAATTCAGCCTATTTTAACCCGTCCAAATTTAGTCGTCCGACCCCGCTTATTCGACACCCTTGTCTTCAAATATTTTGTTGAATTAATTAATTTTTTATATTTTAGACTTTGTATAGCTATGGAGCAAGGAAGGTGTCTGTGTCAAATATTGGTCTTTTAGGTTGCTTGCCAGAAGAAATGGAAGTGTTTGGAAGAAATGCATCTGGATGTGTTGATTTCATAAATAATTATGTGAAGCTGTTTAATGACAAACTCAAGCTTCTTATTGATGATTTGAACACTAATCTTCCTAATGCAAGGTTTATTTACATAAATCAGACTAGCATTTCATCTGGGGGTCCCTCACCTGTTGGTAAGTTTACATATTTTTATTCTTTCTAAAATGAGTTTAACTTTTATTGTTAAAAGAATTTCGGAGTATCATGTCACTTAAAAGATAACTACAATTAGAATATATTAAAATATTTTAAATATGTAAAAAATTATTTGTTCTATCAATACATATACGCTACCTTCGCGTATCGGCCCCATACTTCTTTGATCTCCCTTTCTGCTGACGTAAGAAAGTGACACGGGCTTGGCCAGCTTTTTTCAAACTTGACGGTCAAGTTCCCTGCTACTTTCTAAATTCTTTTAACATAAATATACACTCCTTTTCTAGCTTATATGACAATATTTCCTTTTAGTCCGTCCAGAATGAACGATAGTTCTCCAAAACTGAGCCAATTTAATTTATACTCTATTAGTTTCAATTATATGATGTACTTTGATTTAACAGGGCTTAAAAGGACTTTTAAAACTTGTGATCATTAACATGTTATAACTTTATATCAAGTGTATGGTTATAAGGCGTTTGAAAGCCTTGTACTTTTAAACATGTCATGACATTTGTGTTATAAAATATTTTATTAAAGGTAAAATAAGTAGTTTAAAATTAATTATTTTCATATATAAAAATATATCATTCTTTTAGGAATGAACTAGTAAGTAAATAATGTCACATGAAATGAAACAGAAAAAATAGTGATTAATATGACAAAAGTGAAGAAAGTTTAACATAATGAGACAGAGCTAAATGGCACAATAGTCTAGCGGTCCGGTCCTCTCCCGAACCCCGCGCATAGCGAAATCTTAGTGCACCGGGCTATCCTTTTAGTCTAACGGGATGTAATTATTTTTGATTGACCGGTTAAATGTGTAACTTGCCCAAAAGCTTCACCTTAGCCTTGGCCCCCCTCATTGCCAACCCTACCCCAGGTCTTCCCTACTAGAAAATAAATTCTCTTATACTATAAAGTGAAATGGGTGAACTATACTCCACATGTCCTAATTTTTCGATAATAAAGGTGTATATTTATCCTTCAACTTTTGATTATGGTATAAAATTACCCTTATGTTGGATCTTTGTTAAGGGTCAAGAGAAAAATGTGACCTTTTTCTAACAACAAAGATGATATTAGACCAAAAATTTAAAGGAAGACAATCAATTTTGCTCCATTTAGAATCGGCTATATTAATCCTCACTAACTATATTCTTCTAATAAATTCATCTTAATCCAACATTATACAAAATAAAAATAAAATGCAAGTGAAGTCATTTTCATGTTCATTAAAGTCACGAGCTCGAGCCGTGAAGCAGCCACTAATCATTGCATTAGGGTATGATGTTTACATTACACCCCTTGGAGTGCAGGCCCTTCCCCGAACCCTGTATGAACGTGAAATGTTTTGTGCACCGGACTGACTTTCGTTACGATACATATATATACGGTCTTTACACAAATAGCCATCCGAATTCACCGTTTAGTTGTTGTAATCAATACGCATAAACTGACTATACGTGGTTATACATATATTATACATGAATTATACATATATTATACATCCGCTAATTATTTTTAATTTAAGCAGTTAGGTGGGTGGCTACTTGGTTAATTCTTGTATTTGGAATTTCAGGATTTACAGTGGACTCATCATGCTGCATAACATCAGACACTATAGCCAAAGGACAATGTCGTAAAGGTGAAGTTCCATGCAGTAACAGGAATCAGTATATTTTCTTTGATAATTTTCACCCTGCAGAAATTGCAAATATGGCCACTGCTAGAAGATCATTTACTGCTTTGCTACCGTCCGATGCATATCCAATGGATATTAGCCAATTGGTGCAAACTTAAAATTAATCTATGTGTTAATTCCTCTACCACAAGACATGTTGGTTACACAAATATAAAGAGCCAACTAGTATTAATGTGCTTGTTCTGCCCATTTAACACACAGTAAAATAAAATTCAATGATATACAAGTTTGTCTTTTGAAGCTATAATCACCATTTACTAAAGCCAATTCTTTTCAATACCTTCGAAGAACTTATTTAAGATTTTAACTTGATGAGTTAAGACTTTAAAGATTATTATGATTGAACTCATCGCATTAAAATTATGTATTCTGTTATAAATAGAATTCTATTTAAGGTGAATGTCTATATTTAGAGAGATTCTAGAGTTTATTATTTGGTGGCTAAGTCACCCTCTCCCTATAAATAGAGGGTTCTATTCCATTGTAATTCATCCCAAAATATTAATAAGAATTCTCTCTCCCCACATTTCCCAGCAATACTTTTCTTCTTCTTTTATTGTTTCATAACACGTTATCAACACGAGACTCCAAACAATTGAGTAGAAGCTTTGGGATTGAGCATAATGATTGTCAATTATTCCATGAACTTCCTTCATGATTAAATTTTAGATTTAAGGTAAGTATTTTACTTTATTTTACTCTTTTATATTCTTGAAATTCAATAATTTGATTTTATATACAAGCAAAGACAATAAAGTTTGATTATAACTCTAATGGAGTTTGAAAGAAATTATAACCACCCAAAGTGGTAAAATTTCTATGTCTTTCCATGATCAAATTCATGTATGATTATGGGCACAAAAAGTGGAAACCCGTCCCATTGAATTTGCTCCATTCTCATTCCCTTAAGAGAATGTGATAGCAGTATGTGATAAGTCTGAAAGAAGACAAATTATCACTATCAATATATCAATGGATGTGGACGTGGCAATAGACGAAATTATAATCGTCATCATTGTGATAATGAGAATAATAAGGATTCTCAAAATAAACCTTCACTCTGTGAAAGTAAAATTTGTCATCGATTTGACATGAGATTTTATTAAGCACATATAGATGATTATGATCCATTCATGATGTGAATGTGACAACATCTGATTTATGAATACATATTCATTCTTCAAAGAATATAAACGTGCTAGTGGTAGTGAATATACCACGCTCACCTCTAGAAGGAGGTTTGAGAGAAAATAAGAAAATAATGTCATTATTATGGCATAAATGGTCATTGGTCACGTACTTATTGTACGCCAAAATATTTTGGCATTGTGATTATTAAAGGACAATGGTAATGCAAGAAACATATCTTGCACATAATTTTGACCATAATCATAATGGTATAACTTTCTCTTTAAAAGAGATATTCACCATATGGATGTTGATGAATATGTGGTACTATAAAATTAATTGAGAACTCTGCAAGAGCCAATTATACTATTTTGGAGAAACAAAATTGATTACCAATAAGGTATTGTGTTGTAGTAAGTCTCAAAGAAACTTATCCAGTTTCCAAAGTATACGCGAAAGCGATTGATTATATTGAGACCATAAATAAAGGAAAGATTTAATATCTTCTATTACTACAACTTGTAGCGGGGTAATATGTATGTGAAAAGCTACCCGCTTTATTCTCCAGTTTGTACTACACAAACAAAAGAATGCCACAATTAAAGGAAGTTTATTGATATAAAAACTCATATCATAATAAACTTGGAGTTTATTGATAATTGCACACGTCATGGTGTAAATCTGAAGTTTATCAATATTGATAATTTATTCAGTTGGCATAATTGGTTTACCCATATCAATTTAAGTATGATGTGCAAAAATAACAGAAAATTCACATGGGTAAATATTAAAGAACTAGAAAGTTCTTTACGAATTCTCTAATGTTGCTTGTTCTCATTAATTAATAGATCAACTAAAATTGGGATTGAATCCCGTGAATACTGGAAATATCAAAGGTGAATATGGGCCCATTCACCTGCCATGTATACCACATAAGATGCATCTGTGAGATGGTTGCATGTGCGATTATTAACCCGCAACATGGTGTTTGCGAGGTAACTTGCACAATAATTTAATTTAGAGCATAATTTTCAGATTTTCTATTCAAGACAGTTCATCTTGATAAGTTGGTTTATATCACAGTTGGTTTAGTGAAATGAATTATTGAGTGCCTCCACTTAATAGCTAAACAATTGCTTATGAAAACAAAGTTATCTATATCAGTTTGATATATGTTATATACGAAAGTATATTATTTTCTCCCCTTACAAGTGGTTCATGGCCAGGAACCAAATAATTCCATCTTATTATTATTGATGTGCGGTGTATATTTTGATTAACACCATAAAGCACAAAGATGAGTTCTCAAAGTTGAGGAAACAAGTTAGTTTTTCTAACATGAGGGGGAGACATGATAAATAGTTGAGAAAAAGTTACGTGGAATGAATGATCATTTGTTCATATAGATCCTCGAATAAGATAATATGAATTTGAAGTTCATAAAAAGGATAATTCATGTGCAATTTATTGCAAACCATGCCAGTGCATTTGCTGACCCAAAGAAAGTAACTATATTCTCATTGCAAATGCTCATATTAAGTCCTAGAAGGACAAAGTCTATGGTACGCTTATAGCATACAGACAAATCGGTTTCAAATAAAACTTCTTGATAAAAAAAATGAGCAAATAATCAAAATGATCATAATAAAGGAGGCAAGTGATCTAGAAGATCACATGACATAACACTTCATAAAATCTCATGAAAGATTCATGTACCTGAATATATGAATGAAGAGATCTCTATGTTATGTCTTTATGAAAAAATATTGAAACTAATATAAAATGTTTGTCGACGACATCTATGATAGCGCTAAATATATATATATGAGGATCTTAAGTCTGAAGAAACAATTCGAATAGAATTGGTTTCATATGAAAGACATGTAGTTTTGAACATGTAGTTCAAACACTTGAAAGTATAAAGTCAACGGTATGTGCAATCAGTTTTCGATATCTTATATGTCTAGCATGACATGAAAACTTGATATGCATCTAAAGTCTATTATATGGCTTATATGACTTAACAATCCCTGAAGGATTTAAATTGCTTAAAGCATATAAAATTCATGGTCATGAAGTACTACATCCTCAGTGCAATTTGTGCACAAATGTATCTTGCTATAATTATATGCATGATAATATGATAGCAAGAGTTTTCACCTCTATGTGAAGATATTGAACTGACGATTCCAACAAGATCATATGAAGACAATTCATCTCTATCAAGGATGATGATTTCAAGGTGAAACAAATTCGTTCAAGTTAATATGGCTGATTTGTTTATCAAATATCTACCAACGATCTTTTGAAGATGGTGCACAAGATTGGAATAAAAATGCTTAAGGATGTAAATTGATGCTCTAATCAGGGGGAGTTAATACGCGTTGTACTCTTTTTCCCTTACAAGGTTTTGTCCCACTGGGTTTTCCTTGCAAGGTTTTTAACGAAGCAACCAAAAGGCGTATTGTTCTAGAATTTTTTTCCCACTGGATTTTATTTTAGTTAAGGTTTTAACGAGGCACATTATCTGGTAGATAGACATTCAAGGGGGGGTGTTATAAATAGAATTCTATTTAAGGTGAATGTCTATATTTAGAGAGATTCTAGCATTTATTACTTGGTGGCTAAGTCACCCTCTCCCTATAAATAGAGGGTTCTATTCCATTGTAATTCATCCCAAAATATTAATAAGAATTCTCTCTCCCCACATTTCCCTGCAATACTTTTCTTCTTCTTTTATTGTTTCATAACATATTCATATATGATATTTGTCGACTCATCATGCTGCACATAAAAAAGGTAGTCTGATGCACTAAGCTCCCGCTACGTGCGGTGTCCGGGGGAAGGGCCGGACCACAAGGGTCTATTGTACGCAGCCTTACCCTGAATTTCTACAAGAGGCTGCACATAGCAGATGAAAATTTATATAAAACCTACCCTAGTTATTCGGTATAGTTAGAAATTTATATAAAAACCTACAATTTTATTAAAAGAAACTTAAAAATCGGTTTAGTATCATATATAAAACGGAAAGTTCTATAGAACAACTATAAGACCAATAATATAACAAGTGATATAGTAGAAAAAATACTTGCAGGCATCATATATAAACTATAATTTTAAGCTAGAAGCTCTCTTATTTACAATGAACATAAAAATGGTCAAATTGAAAATCAACTAACAAAACCGTGCTAATATGACTTAAAGCGAACATTAGCCAAGGTTCTAATACAAAATTGTTTTGTTAAAACGTAAAAGAAATTCATATAAAATAAGGCATAAGCCTTTTAAACTTCAACATTGTCTGAATTCTTCAAAAGATGAAAGGAAAAGAAGAACATGGGGTTAATGTTTAATATACAAGAAAACAACATAAAACTTAGGGGAAGATCGTCATACCAATGACAAGAATAGAAGATTTGAAACTAAAGAAATAATCCAATAGCCTATTACCAAAAGCAACTGAAAATTTTGCAGAAATCTGGAGAAGTAAAGAAACTTTATGCACAGTTGAGCAAATGAAAAATTGCTTATTTCCATAAAACCTGCTAGATGTGGCACGTTGACCGAGATGAACCATTCCGGCTACTTAAATTTGGAGTATCTTTCTTCCACATTGCCTCTAAATGTTGAAAGCATCTCAATGGCCTAATAACCTGCATGTCGCAAATTATTCATGATGAAAAGAGGCACTTTATATATCAATAGAATCATACGTTATGCTAACTGCAGCGCAGATATCCTTTGTCCTTAACCAGAGGACTCGGGTTCAAGCCCAGGATATGGAATCGCCTTTGTTTGGAAGTGCTTTACCCTCCACTTTCCCAATGTAGGACTTCCCGATGTGTTCGAAATTAGTCGGGCCCAATGCAGGTACTAGACACCAGCTGGGAATTGCAGCACAAGCCATGGGCATATAACGAAGGTGCCAACATTCAAAGACAAAATTACATGCTACCCTTTTCAATGAACGATAACATGCCACCTTTACTACTCGAAAATGCAAATAACACCAAGACTCAAGGAAAAAGACGAAAATGAAACTAGCTCAAAACGAGAAATAATATTCTATGACCAGGTATGAGGACTGGCCGACTGGGCAAGGACATCTTCCTCGGTACAAAACCAGATCGGAATACTTCTTATTAATCAGATTGTAAGCATATAATACTTGGGCTGGCAATGTTACGCAATTCGTATTCGCTTCACATGAGCTACTTACCACATCAGAGCCTAGATACTGTTTTTTTTTATGCAACTCAGGTGATTTAGCGAACACGTCTTTATTTGATGAAACAAATGGAAAATAGTTTAGTTCATAGATGACTGAAATGTGAAATTCTCAAACATATAAACACCAATCACAAAATTAAATGTACAGAAACAGTAGGAAGGGGGAACGCAAAGATGGAATATTTACCGTCCAATTGTTCTTGCGGTCAAACTTTTTATAAATGGACTCAAGCCTTGGGATAATTTGCTTGAAACTTGGACGCTTCGCTGGCTTGTCACTCCAACACTCCTCAATCAACCTGGAAAACCAAAATCATCCGTAAATATTACCGCATTGGGTACAGCAGAATTGAGGGCATTTTCAAAGATCCCAGTTTACTAAATGCTACAATCTATCAAGTAAAAGACCTGGGTTGATCAGCTATAAACCTACTAATCCGTGAATCAAGATTGATAACATGTGCTACTTTTATTAAAATAATTCTCTTTTTGACATGTCAATTTTATCAGGGATACTGGAAATGACCTCCAGATCCAGCTTCTTACGTTTAATTTTACACCTAAGCCCTTTTGTTCAGAAACTAAATGGGAACGGGACATAGCAGCATCTACAGACACTCCAGAGAGTTGCATACTAAGAAGGTTAGTGTTAGCATGATATATTCGGTTAGTTGTCTCAACAATTTTGCTGCTTATCATTTTTGCATATCATGATTTTGTTAAGATAAACTTGCATAAATTCGCCAAATATAAGGGCACTTCAAAGAAATCGTGACGAATGAAGGGCAGCGATTCTAATTCTGATAAAAGAATGTGTAGGTAAGATTTATCGTAAGTTACTCCCAAATCAATTGGGTGGTGTTCATCATTAAGCAAATGAAAGAACTTGTTCACACCAGAGGATAATTGATTTTCACAAACAATGAAGAAATTAACTTTAAGGAAAGGAATTAATAAACAGACATAACTGATACATATTCTCATACTCCCTCGTTTTCAATTTATGTGAATCTATTTCCTTTTTAGTTAGTGCCGAAAAGAATGATCCCTTTCCATATTTGAAAATAATTTACCTTTATGCAATATGCAATGATTTATAACCACACAATTTATGTGTCTCATTTTACACAAGTTCAAAAGTATTCTCTTTTTTCTTGAACTCCGTATCCAGTAAAATAGGCTCACATAAATTGAAATGGATTGTTTTACAGGAAGCATTGATAGAACTTTCACAATGATTAATTAAAATAACTGCCAAAAATATGTATAAATTCGCTATAAGGATTCATCTAGAATAGCCTAGAATATTCTATTAATTAGGAAATTTGTATCATTATAAGCAAGGTAATATACCTTATTGGAGTAGACTAAATCCTATACAAGGAGTCCCGTTGCATTGAGTTCTACTATCAAGATAAATACTTTCTTCTGTTGTCTCACTCTTCACATGGTATCAAGCCAAAAAGAGAAGACACTCAAGTCTAGGTCCAAGACAAGGAATCCCATATTTACCCTAGAATTGCACGGTTTTTTATAGTCGTAAATTACCGTGGTTTATGGTAGAAACTGAGAGGGAAAAATAGAACTTACTCTTTCAATCCATGAGCATAAAACTTTGCGGGGGCTTTAAAAGGAGGGCGCTCTTTAGCAGCATATAATTTAGGTACATCATTTTCTTCCTTTGCGTGGAAAGGGGGGTAGCCTTCAATCATCTGAAATACAGCAATATCACAAGATAAATCATACCACCTGTATGTGGAAACAGAAACTGCAATATACTCACATCCTGACTCACTAAATTTTATCAAAACAAAGTTACTTTAACTTCAGCAGATATTCAAAGTAAATAGATCAGATCAGGATTAAAGTGAATCATTTATGTGAGTTGCAACAAAATGATACATTAGATGGTAGAAGATGAAAGTATGTATTGCCCGACATAATCACTGTTTCTAACTCATCATGTCACGCTTAAAGCAACAGTATTGCAACCAAGAAGTTATCATTTCGTGGCAAGCGATGCACTTCGAGAAGTGTGTTGTTTGGATAGTGCGGTGCAAGGTGATCTGAGCATGAAGCACTCTATTCTTGGAACTTGACTTCAAAAGAAGTAATAACAGAGAGAGAAAAAAGGAGAAAATCCTCCTCTAAAGTTTAACCAGAACGGAAAGAATTTTACCTCTTGTAAAATTAAAGCAAATGAAAAGACATCAACTTTGGTATCATATTCCTCGTTCCTGAAAACCTCTGGAGCTACATATCTGCCTATTTATTGCACGTGATTTTTTTTTTTAATAAAAGAAGCAGAAAATGAATATGTTAGAAGAAATCCAAATATATGTTCTCGAATATCAATCAACAGGATCAGATCACAACATCTCATTTAAAGAAAGCTTTTCAGAATCTATCAAGCAAATTTGAAAAAACTCGACTGACTGTAGACCAATAGTAATTCTGCATCCATGGTGACAAGCAACATATACACAAACATCCATTTTTAACCCGGTGTACAGCTACCATACCTTTTCCAATAGAGAAGGAATAGAGGTTGAGTGAGTAACTAAGAGAAGCAGTACTCACGATAACTGTCTTCATATGTCAGAGGCTTGTCTTCTTTAACTCTGCTGGTAACTTTCAGTAGCTTGCTTACTCCAAAGTCAGCAACTTTCAGATGTCCAGTATCATCCCGCAAAATATTTCTGTTATCTTGCTCGAAAATAATAAACAATTATTACATGAAGGAACTCAAATCAAGATCATGAAAGCTTTATGATAACTGATGCTACTCAAAAACTTGGCTAGGAATTAGTACGAATACATACGAAGGCTCAAGGTCACGATGAATAATTGCTTCTTTATGTTCATGCAAATAGTTCAGTCCCCTACAACCAAACACAATATATGAAGCTACGAAATTCAACCCATCTTGCTCACGCACATATAATATGTAACAAAAGCAAGGTTCAACATAATATGAATTTGAAAAGTATGACGAAATTACTTACTAAATAGCAAGTGCGACCTGAATGGGAAGAAATATTTGAAGAAAAGGAACAGGGGGATGAATCTCGGTTTTGTTTGAGAATTCTTATACTCAGCAGTAATAATCCAATCCAAGGACTATAATACATTGAAATATATATCCAAGAAAAGTTTTATAAATAATGCATAATGAGAAATTGCCTTTTTAAAATTTTTTCAACCATTTAAACACTAGTTTGCAATTTATAAAGAGTTTATCATATTGGCCAATAGCACAGAGTGGATGTGAACCTCGCGATGTCCATTGCAAATCTGAGAGCTTTTGTTGGTTTAAGCGCTCCTTTTCTATTCAAATATTGACGGAGGTCACCCTGGAAATATACGGCAATGGAAAAGTCATTTCAAAGTGATAGCTTTGTTGGAAAAGTTTCAAACATATTACTTATTCAAAAAGAAGAAAAGAAAAAAACGAGGAGAAAAACAGAGAAACAGATCAACAACATGAAGAAATGGATTGAACTATAAAGTTAGACCATTGTATATAAATGTTGTCAAATATAAGTATGCATATTGGATTATTGGTAGAATTAATAAGAAAGACCTTTGGTAAGTATTCCGTCACTATCATCATAGGACTACTTTGTGTTACGGCACCAAGAAACTGGACAACATTAGGATGTCTTATCTTCTGGAGCAACGCAAGCTCATCTCGAAATGCCCTCCTGCAGAAACCTTACTATTAGAGAATGTAAATCAAAGAATAAATGAGAAGAGCTAAACAATGTGAATAAGCAACTGCAGTTTTCCCCCCTTGTAAGTAGAAAAATAGAAGCAATATCAGTTTTATTCACTCACACTTTATCCTCATCAGCAATCACATCCTCCCCAAACTTTTTTACAGCAACTTGTATTCCACGCCATAAGGCAATATGGAACGTCCCCTACAATATCTTTGGATCAGCAGAGAAGTAGAGAGAAAATTTCTACATTGGAGCAAAAAGATATTCTAAGCCACTTCAGCAAACAATAAAATGAGCCATCTCAAAATTCTTCTAAGCATCAGATTATACCAACATTAATCAGCAGATAGTTAGTCAAGGTGTCAAATGTAATACCCCGGGCGAATCCCAAATCGGCAAACACGGGAGAGATGCCGAGTAACAAGTATATAAGAAAGCATGCCTTAGACCCTAGTGACGTATTTTAAACCCGTGCAGGCCTAGGCCCAAAATGAATCCAATATGCATACTTGTGCGTTAAAGCTTAAAGCCAGAATCTAGATGAACTCCTGTCAATCTCATTAATGGTTAGCGTACCCAACACGACCATAGAGCGCAAGGTTCAATACGTGAGATGTAACATCAACTGCTAGAAATACATTTAAGGAGGTGCCAGCTAACCCTCGACTGAGTCCCATGTGAAGCTCCGCAATAGTCTTGTCAATTTTCTTGTCACGCTAACCTGTGCTAGTAGCAGAGACATGAAATAACTAACTAGGAATGCTCGATAGAGTGCTTTTTTCAATCAACACTTACTTTCCCCCTTTTGACAATATCTTTTCTGCCAACATGTAAGTATTTTCGCTACCACTTTCTTCTATAGGATTCCACATTGTTGTGTTTCTATTTGATGAGCCCAACGGTGGAGCACCTGTGCCAAAACTGTCAAATTATTCACTTCAACCACTAGGATGATCTCACACTTCCACGGTCGAACTTTTGACCAAACATTGCCTGAAACCAAGTAAGCAACTGTCTCAAGGCTTTCAGCTGGTTCCTGTTGGCATTGCAAATACTAGAATATAGTCTGTGAATTAGAGGTTTGTAACTCTAGCAATGCCTTTCAGTTTTCATACACCTTATCTTCTTTCCTTTCAATTTTTATTTTCAAAAACTTCACTCACGGGATTGCATAGAAACAGTGGTTTCTTACTTCGCCTTGTCCTTTCTCCCTTCTCTTTCCTCTACCATTTCCCTGTTCTCGTCTTCTCTCAATTTTGGAGTAGATATTATATTCTCAAGTAACCTTTAAGGCTTTAACGTTTTCCCAATGCCCATCACATGTATTTTTCCTGAACCTGGTCCTTTAATATATGACTATCTGAAATTCTTCAATGACAGGCTAACCATAAACTAGTCTGTGGAAACCCTAGAAGCAATTTTAAATAAGAAACTGTACATTATTACAGCTCTAGAATCTTTGACGGGACAGGTACCAGTCTAAAGGCTCAAGTCAAAATTCCCTAGTTGATATCAAGTCATAAACATCAATGGCTACCAAAAACTACAACCAGTTAGCCTAAAGGCAAAGTATCACCAAAGAAAAAAAAATTACGACTGCAAAAGGAAAAGAAATATGACACAACAGTAAAATTAAATAAATAAGACTAGGAAGACATGAGCGAAAAAAAATATATTACCTTGCTCAACTCAATGCTATTAGTAAAATCAAGTTCTTTAGCATCGATTTCATATTCCGGCACTTCACGACAAGTATTAACATGCATGGGAGCCATCTGGATGAAAATTAATTTAGACAGACATCAAAAGCCAAGCAACTCTTATCACAATAAAGAAACTAAAAGCTTTTTCCCTGATCAGTAGCGAAAATGCAAAGCAAACTTACTGGAGGCTTGGCACCGTGTTTCTCCAGTAGCTTGATCACTTCATGATTTTTATAATGTATTGCATCTGCAAGCGGCTGCTCAAGAAAGATCAGATTGTTGCCAAAAATATAAGCTAATAGGAAAAACAGGAGCACTCAAATTTCGTTCCAACTAAAAGTGTGTCCCTAAAAATTTGAGAAATAACATTGTCACTTGTACATTCTTTAAGTTTCCTAGAATGCTCCGAGGAACAATACTCCAGTGTCCATGAGATTGCACAGCGTTAATATGAACCAACAGCGAACTAAACCTCTGCCCTATCAAATAAATTTCATAATTTTTCTTCAATTAGTCAAATGACTCTTACACCCTAGGGTCACAGCCTAAGGAGATTGAAGAAATTATAGTAGATATAGGAGGTTGAGAAACTGGCAGTAAGACAATCTCAGACAAAGAGTAAGAATTACAAAAGGCTAAGATTTCTCAAACCAGCTCAAGTCCTGGTTCTCCTGATTACATTTTGTAATCTTAAACCAAAAAAATAAAGAGGAAAAAATGGATTTGCTATTTATACTACTCATCCTCCCACTCTACAGTATATTTTATTGTCAAAACTCTATAAATATTTGCACTACTCCCAAAGGAAGAAGAAAAGAAACAGCTAGAAGGAAGCAGGAGCCAGAAACAAAGAGGGAGGCAGAGGAAATGAGGAGAACAGAGCGGAGAGGAGCGAACCATCAGTTTTTAGGGTGTAGGACTAAAACTGTCCAAATTTTACATACATTAAGCACTATTTCCATTAAGTGGTATATATTAAGTACCAAAATATTTCAACCCTCATACATTAAGGACCAATTTGATCATTTTCTCTTGTTGTGGTATATGTTTAAGATGAAGAACAACTATTACATCTCCATGCATATGTCCTCATCTTAAACAAGAGTCACACATCATGTAACTTTGAAAAACAAAAATATCTTAAAGCGAACATCTATCAAATAAAGTATATTAAACCAGACAAAAGCCGGCGGTCTACAATATTTACATGACCTAGGATGGTATTAATATCCAGTCCACCACCCTTGTTATGGTTTAATATTAATTCTTTGTCATGTCCACCCTCTAGGATATGATAATAACCTTAGTAATGCCCCAAGGGTGGCCTAACGGTTGAAGCGCTAGAGTGATAATCTTGGAATCAAAGTTCAAATCCCAATTGAGACTACACAAGGAGTACTCTTTCTATCTGCCTAAACCATGCCGGGTAAAGTTGCGCAGTACCTGTGTTAGCGGATGGAGATACTAGGTGGAATAGTTGAGTGTCCACAAACTGACCCGGACACCAAATATTAACCGGTAAAATTGGGCAAAAGGAAGGGAATACCAGGCAATTGAGCAATACTACTTTGAATAACCAGCTACGAGCCCAAAAGTAACCTTCTTTTTCTCATAAGCTGTATACCAGAAAGTAACTATACCAACAACATCAAACCAACAGAAAATCATAGTGATATTCAGAAACGGATGTAGTGCATAAGTTAGAGGTTCATCCAAATCCAATAACTTTAGTTTGGACCCTCTTTATACAACAACAACAATAACAACAACAACGACAAACATAGTGAAATCCCACAAGTGGGGTCTGGGAGGATAGTGAGTATGCAGACCTTACCCCTACCTTGTAGGTAGAGAGACTGTTTCCGATAGACCCTCGACTCACGGAAAGCAGCTCAAACCCTCTATAAGTGTTAATAAACTTACTAAATGAGTATAAATAAAAGGTCTGGAACCTAGTAAACTGAACTCAAACTCATAGGGGTCGTTTGGTTACCTTGTGGGATAGACAACGATATCTATGGGTAGGATATCCCATGGGATTAGCTATCCCACCCTCTATATGGGGTAGCTAATCCCATCATTTTTATATAAAATTTATCCATCCACTAGCTAATACCCATAATCCAACATGGATTAAATACAATCCCATATTCTATCCCGGGATTAGTATTCTTATCCCGGTAACCAAACAACACGTAATGTTCAAACCATGGATCCGCCTCTAGTGACAATCAAACATCCACAAACCAAATAGCCAAACAATTTACATGTAACAAAAAGTGATATGATCATCATTGTACCGTGCTACCCCAACGATCTTTAGGATCAACTTGAGCACCATTATCAAGCAACAGCTGCACAACATCAGTGGAACCTTGGCAAGCAGCAACATGAAGTGCAGTCCTCTTATCAATGTCCCTAAAATTAACATCAGTTCCACATTCCAATAGCTCTTTTATCCCTTCTATATCAGCCTCGTTCGCTGAATACATTAGCCTTACCCTTGGATCAATATCAATTACAACCCCATCTTCACCATCTTCCCTTTCACCTCTCTCTGGTGCTAAAGAAGACTGTTTTCCCAATTTGAATCTTACAGGTGAATTGGGTTGTTCCATTTTTTCAAGTAAATGACACACAAATTACACTAAAACACTCAACAATTAATCTTGAAATAAACGTACCAAAAAAAATATTCAAGAATCCACAATTGCAAATGGGTATTAGCACAAATTAGTGCTTGAATCGAACCTTTCATCAAATTGGGGAATAAAGATTAAGAAAGTAGTTGGGCAGTGGCTAGAGAAGTTACGAAAAAAAAATGTAAAACCCTAAAATTTTGAAAAAATTAAAGGTTTAAAATTCAAGAATCTCCTTTACAATTAAGGAGGTAGGTCCAATTCTAAAACAAGAATTTGCTATAATTCATTACAAAATAAAAAAGGTGACGTTTAAATTTGGAAAATTAGAAAAAAAAGTTCTTATTTCTAGTATTTCACGCCTTCACTCATTCCTGATTTTTTTCTTTTCTCCAGCGGTTTCTGACTATAAAACAGCTCACAGAAATCTAAAAGCGACAAAACTTTATGCAAATAAAGAGAAAACAGAAGTTATACTGATTTTTTCAAAGGGTTTTAAGTAGGCATGACGACAAAGTCGCCCTTTTTCCTTTGATTTACTGTCAATTTTCCATTTATTCCACCCTACATGTGACTCTATTGCCCTGCAAATTCCAACCACATATAATTGAACTTTGCTCCTCTTATTTTTTATTTTTTATGCAGTAATTAAAAAATAGCTAGATTTACAAGTGATAATTAAAAAATAACCACAGTTTCAAGAGTAATCGAAATACAGTCACTTTTCATGTAAAAATAAATCAGAAGGAAAGCATTATTCAAAATCCGGAAAATATTCCAGCATAATATACTGGAGTTCGAATTTTTTACATGTGAACTTCCAGCATAATATACTGGAGTTCCAGCATAATATGTTGGAAGCTCATACACAGGTGCTCCAATCTCCAGTATATTATGCTGGAACTTTCTGTGTGCTGGAGTTCCAGCATACTATGCTGGAAGTTCATACACTGGTGCACAAATCACCGCGTTGCAGCAAAATAGTGGCTATTTTTCAATAACTTTACAAACGCATTACCAGCCCGAAAACTGGCTAGCCCGTGCTATTTTCACTTCGTATTATGGTTCAAATTCATACCATATAGGGTCAATTAAAAAGAAAAATATTCCTACTATAATTTTTTCTGTTCACTTACTTGACCTGAAATTTAATGAGTTCAATCTTATTGTTACTCTAATGGATAAATTAGTGAATGGTTGTTTAGTCAAAGGTAGATGGATCACCAATATTTATTAGGTGTCAACTAAATCTTACGTTTTCCAATTCGTACAGCTGCATCAACTATACATTAACAAAAGAAAAATGGAGAAGAGTAGGCAATTGGTTACATGCACTTAGGCTTTTTCTTCTTTAGGATATTAATGATTGGCTATTTCTAATTATGTATATAAGTCAAAGAAACAAACTCATGAATATTTTCTCTTCTTTTTTTTCTCTTTGCAGTCGTTGATATTTATTTAACATATCTTGAGTATGACCAACAGGAATTATGATAAGGGAACGATTTACCCCCAATATGATACTTTCAGGCTCGAAGTTGAATTTAGTCTGCCAGACACCAGGAGGAAACCAACAAATAAACCTCTCTTAAGTATGTTGTGTTCTCATTTGTTGAATAATTTTTGAACTCCAAAAATTTTCGTTCTTTGATAGAGAGAGAAACTCTCTCCCCTCTCTCTACATTCCCTACCTCTACCTCCATTTTCATGGAAGCTGTCTCACTATCCACTCACTCAACCTCCCAAATCCCACCCAAACCATCCGATATACAGCAATATTGTGAACAAATTAATTCGCATAATCCTTCTTCTAGTAGGGGAAACCAATTGATTGATGTAGAGAACCCCCTCCCACCAATTATGTTGGATACTATACCCCTACCTCAAGGTTCTCCATATAAGGAAGCACTTCTATTGGACACTATTAGCGGCCAGATTACTCAAAATCCCATGCAACCACGAACCACTCAATTTTTTCCCATGCAACTAGTATAATTCCTATGGTCTGCCTAGCCATATGGCCACTCCACAAAACACCATAGAATCAAATGATAACCTACAAGTTTCCTTTTCAGTAGGTGATCTTCAAAGGATATACCAACCATGGAAATACTCTCTCATTATTAAGCTCATGGGAAAACGTATCATCCACCAATATCTCAAAAGAAAGATATACCAACTGTGGAAGCCAAACGAGAAATTCACCCTAATGGATCTAGGGGCTGATTATTTCATAGTAAAATTCTCCAAGGAGGAGAATATGTCCAGAGCCCTTAATAATGGACCGTGGTTCGTTAATGGATATCATCTATCCGTCCAAATGGGAACCTCATTTTGTAGCAAGTGAGGCAAAACAATTAAAATCAGCCGTGTGGATTCGATTACCTCAACTCCCTACTGAATTCTATGACTTAACCATTCTCCAAAAAATAGGGAATACTACAGGTCGTTTATTGAGGATTGATGCCTGCACTTCCTCAACTTTAAGAGGAAGATATGCTCGACTTTGTGTTGAAGTTCCTATGGACAAACCAGTAAAGCCATTTGTCTATATTGGAAATTACAAACAACAAATACACTATGAGGGAGAAAAATTTTTATGTATTAAGTGTGGGAAATTAGGCCATAACCAATTAAAATGTTTAGTACCCTCATCACCCCAAAAAGCAAATGATATCCATAGAACAATCACAGGACCTCAACAACAAGACTCCTCAAGCAATTGGGTAACTGTCACGTTCTGCAAGAAGAAGAAAGCCAATGGAGTAAGCCAAGGTTACCATGCAAAGGGCAATAGTCAAGGTACTCATCTGAACTCATCTCACACAGTTACAGGTATGATCTCTCAACCTCATAATGATTCCTATTATACCCCTAAAAATTTGAATAATGAACCATCCTATACTACTGGTACCATGCCAAAGAATAAACAGTATAAGGAAAAAAACAGCTTTCCCAATTCTGGCAAGAATCCAAACATCTTTGAGGCTCTGAACTCCATAGAGCACATGGTTTTGGGAGATGGTTTAGAAGACAATCCGGATCCAATCCCTGCTGCCAATGCATGCTAAGTAGAAAAGACAAAATTAAACATGTGTCAAGTAATAATCCCACATTGGAACCACATTCCAATCATTGCAAGAAGCTTCCACTAAAGACAAACCTAGAAATGACTTGATTGCCCCTAATCTACCATGCACCACTAGTGCTAATCCTGATCAAACTACTACCCCTACCCACCCTACACTACACTTGGCCATGCATGCAAAGGAGGATGTCCAAATGGCAGAAAATTCAGAGTCCCTAGCAAACTCAATATCCTCCAAGGATATTATATATCAACACACGCTAACCCAATTACCGGACATGCATGAAAAGACCATTATTGCAATCAACAATCCTACAAACTCTATAACTCCTACTACCGGTATAAACGTCTTTAATACCAGCCAAAACAACAATGCCAAGACTACCTCTAACAGCAAGAAGAAGATTACGGTTAATTCACCTAACAAACCAACTCAGACCCTCTCAAATGGCCAACCCTCCACAACTTCCTCCTCAACTACAGAACCAACCCCTCTTCTTCACACCACCCCCCCCCCCCCCCAGAACTACCACCGAACGTAACCCAACCCGAACCCGTC
>NC_031997.1:497654-524687 GCF_001879085.1 Nicotiana attenuata
CCCCCCCCCAGTCCTAGAACTACCAACCGACCTCTTGGCTAGAAGCGGGTCTCCTAGGCCATGCAATAACCTTCAATATACAGATCAACGGTCAGGAAATGCTAATAATAATCCAGAATACTCGTTACCTAGCACAACTAATACCCAAGGGGATGCGCCTGGTTATGAACAGCTACACAAACCAAGCTTGGATCAACAACATTCTCCATCCCCTAGCCCCACATATAAACCACACTTTGATCCAGGAAATGCAGACTCAATGGAACCTTCCTCAAACTCCCAACCAATATATCAATCTACCAATGACTCTCCCCTTCTTCCCAGCAGAGGAGAGCATGATGGTCAACCCAATCTTCATGCCCTGGAGTCATCATGCAGCCCAGGAAAACAACAACCCTCTAAACATGGCCCCAGTCAACCTAGATCCAATTTTTCAAGCCAATGCTCCAGAACAAGGTCCTCCACAACCTCCAATAGAGGAAGAAGAAGAACACCATCCACAAGGTACTCAACCGAGTGTAGAATTCTCAAGCCTAAACGAAGTAAAAATACTTCTCTTCCTGGAACTATGGAGCAAGAAATACATCTTCAGTTGCCCGAGCACCATGTACAAATGCTCAATGCATGTTCGTCCACCCCAAGATCCCACCGTAGGAAAGCAAGCTATCATCCTAGTTCCATCACGAAGGAGGAGTCACAACTCAGTGGAAAGGGATTCCACTCTGAACCAACCTCAACCCACTCTAATGAATAGAGCAACCACTATTATATTCTGGAACGTCCGAGGTGCTAATAATGATGATTTCCGTCGTAAGTTTGGGGATCTAATCGATACCCATAAACCATGCTTGGTGGCTCTCTTGGAAACTAGGATGCATGTGCATGCTCCCCTCCTCCATGAATTTAATTTCTCTGAACTCATAGAGGTACCCGCTGAAGGCCAGTCAGGGGGAATGGTTGTCCTCTACAACCACGACGTAGTTGCGGTTGAGCACTTCACCAGAAATGGTCAGGAGATCCATGCATTGCTCCAGGTTCGTCCATTTAATTTTACTTGGCTTTTTACGACTATTTATGCTAGTACACAAGTTCAATATAGAGATATTATGTGGGAAATATAAAAGCGATATCTAAAAATTATAAAGGGCCGTGGATGTTAGGAGGTGACCTAAACGATATTATTAGCGCAAATGAAAAAATAGGAGGAAGACCTCTAAAAAAATAGGGCAGCTAAAGTATGGGACAATATCGACTCATGCAAGTTAATTGACCTTGGCTTCAAGGGAAGTAAATTTACTTGGTCCAATCATAGGAAGAAAAAAGGTCTAATTATGGAAAGGTTAGACCGAATCTTAGCTAATGACGAATGGATTAAAATATTTCCTAGTGTTACCATTACTCACCTCCCTAAGACACACTCGGACCATAAGCCTATCCTTGTTAAGCTTAATAATATTACTTACCACTGTGAAAAAATTTTTAGACTTGAAAATATTTGGTGTACTCACCCTAATTTTGGTAATATAGTTGCAAACCAATGGAAGAACGAAGATCTTATGGGGGCAACCAGTTCTTTTACTACCTTTATTAAGAAATGGGGAAGTGACAACTTTGGAAATATATTTAGGGAAAAAAGTTACTCCTAGCCAGAATAAATGGCATACAAAAATCCCCTTATCTTTCCACTAGCTCTTTCCTTCAAAGTTTAGAAAAAGATCTAATTACTAATTATAATAACATTCTCAAATTAGAGGAAGACTATTGGAAGCTTAGATCTAGAATCACATGGCTTAACGAAGGGGATGCAAATACTAGATTTTTTCAAATAAGTGCATCTACCCGGAGAAAAAAAAACCATATTAGTTTTTTTAAGAATAGTGAGGGAGTATGGATTGACAATCACCTTGACATTATTAACCATACCCTTGATCACTTCTCTAAGTTATTTTGCACTAGTCACACCCTTACAGATATGACTCATGTGCTTCATAGCACAACTAGTTACCATACAATAGATCTATCTCCTCTGGATAGACCCCTGCTAGATGAAGAAATTAATAGTGCTATATTCTCCTTTAAACCTTTTAAATCTCCTGGACCGGATGGTTTACATCCTTTTTTTTACCAAAAATATTGGAAGATAATAGGAGACTCAGTGAAGGTTTTTTGTCACAAAGTTTTTAAGGATAGAGCAATTCCTCCAGACATAAACTCTACTTACATTTGCCTTATACCCAAATTTTATAATGCTAACAACCTTAATAATTTTCGTCCTATTAGCCTATGTAATACTATTTACAAGATAATCACCAAAATTATTGCAAATAGGCTAAAACCTTTTCTTAACAATCTCATCAGTCCTATTCAATCCAGCTTCATAAAACATAGGAGAGTTAGTGATAATGCCATAATCATCCAAGAGCTCATTCACTCATTCAAAAAAGCAAAAGGGAAAATGGAAAAATGTTGATTAAAATTGATCTTGAGAAGGCTTTTGATAAACTTGAATGGTCCTTCATATATAGGACCCTCCTCTTCTTCAAGTTTCCTCCTAATATTTCAAAACTTATCATGTCATGTGTAGTCACTTCATCCACCTCTATTTTAGTAAATGGAACAAGAACTATGTTTTTTCAACCTAGTAGAGGGATTAGGCAAGGGGACCCTATGTCTCCCTATATTTTTGTTCTATGCATGGAAATGTTATCAAACTATATAAATCACCTAGTAGATATAAGAAGTTGGGACCCTATCTCCCTTAGTAAGGACAACCCCCAACTATCTCATTTGTTTTTTGCGGATGATTTGGTTCTAATAGGCAAAGCAAATAGAATACAACCTCTTCTATAAAATCTGCTCTTAAACAATTTTGTACCATCTCTGGGCAGACTATTAACGTTAAAAAATCAAGGATAATTTTTTTACAAAATTGTGGTACAACAGCTAGATCTAATATCTCTAAATCCCTTGGCATTAAGGAATGCAATTCTTTTGGGAAATATCTAGGTTTTCCCATCATCAATAAAAATCCTAGTCACAATGACTACCAATTTATCATTGCCATGAGGAGTAAGCTCTTAGGATGGAAATGTGATAAACTTAACTTAGCCGGTAGATGCACCCTAATAACATCAACTCTAGCAAGTCTACCTGCTTATTACATGCAATATACCATGCTTCCCCCTAAAACCCTTAAGACTACTGACCAAATCCAAAGAAATTTTCTTTGGGGCTCAACCAATAATAAGAAAAAACTACACCTAGTTAATTGGGATATTGTTACTAGACCTAAGCAGGAAGGGGAGCTGGGACTAAGGAAAGCTCGGTCAAAAAACATAACCTTACTAGCCAGTCTAGCATGGAGATTAGCAAACAATACCATTAATCTTTGGAGTTCGATTCTTCTTAAAAAACTCTCATAAATCAAAAGACAAGGGCTCCTTCATTTGGAAAAGTGTGATAAGGGGATGGGAACTATGCCAAAAAGGTCTATCTTGGACTATCCATAATTCCTCAACCCTTAACTTATGGAAATTGGATAACCAACTACAAAGCCCTTAGAAGCTATGTCTCTGGCCCTTTTACTATAGAAGAATCCTCCCTTAGGATATGTGATATTCGAGCAGGGAATAATTGGGATTTTAGTAATATTTCCTTAGATATCCCTAAGGAAATTATATCTAAGATCCAATCAACTTTAATCCCCAATGACACCAAATCTGATTCTTTATCCTGGGATAGTAACTCAAACGGCCTATTTTCAACTAAGTCTTGTTATAAACTTTTGGAAGGAAAAGTTTACCCTGATATCAAAAGTGATTGGATCTGGGAATTGCACTATCCTAACAAAATTAAGCACTTTATATGGCTATGCAACCTCAATAGATTGCCATGTAGAAAATATCTTTCCCATATTGGCATGAATATAGATGAAACATGTACTATTTGTCGTAAAGAACCTGAATCCATTGAGCACATATTTCTCGTATGTCCTAATGCTAAAACCCTTTGGGATAACCTGGGAATTGACATTTCCTCTTCTCATCAATCAAGCCAAACATGGCTTAATTCTCTCCAATTAAAAAGTCCCATTATTCCTAATAAGATAATCAATTATGGAACACCTTGTTTCCTTTTATTATCTGGAATATTTGGATTACTAGGAATAGTAACAATATTAATAATACTACCATTCGCTCATCCCTCAGCAAGATCATTGATCAATCAGTCGAATACATGTTACTTACAAATAGGGAGTCTAATTGGGATAGAAAAATCACTCTCACCATCAGTTGGACGAAACCTTGTAGGGGATGGTATAAACTTAACATAGATGGTGCTTATAATAAGGAAAAAGGAATAGAAGACATTGGAGGGGTAGTAAGAAATGAGAAAGGGGACTGGCTAATTGGTTTTGCTTCAAATATAAGCGTTAAAAATCCAGTTCAGGAGGAACTCATGGCTCTCTACGAAGGACTTTGTATTGCAAATAACAGGAAGCTTTATCCGTTGGAAATAGAGACTGATGCTACACAGGTAATCACTTTTATTCGAGATGGATGCAAACCTTATGATTCAATTATTAATTCTTGCAGGTTACTTCTGGCACAAATGGGCACCGTGGAAATGTATCACCTCTTCAGGCAGGGGAATGAAGTAGCTCACAAATTGGCAAAGCATGGAATGTCAAGCTTAGTTTCAAATAAATTAGCATTTTGGTTGTATCCACCACCTTTTGTCTTGGCCAGGATGCTGGCAGACAGTGTGGTGAAGTTTGTGAAAAAACTATTTCTGTTAAGTATTGTAGAACTCTAGCTGCTATGGGTAATTCACATGCTATGCATGGGTTACCATCTATCCTTGATCATCATGATCAAAACTCCCGCTGCAATGCTTAGTACTTATGTTTAATTAATAAATATCTTTATGTTCAAAAAAAAAAAGAATAATTTTTAGTTGTTTACAACAACTACTAAAAGCATGAAAAGTATTAAGCTCTTTTATTTTACTTTTTCTTTAATAAATATTACTACTCTCTTATGGTTGGAGATCATATAGAAGTATCTGAAAATACAATAATTCTGGAAGCCATGTTGTTATTGTTATTGTTGTTGTTTCGGTTTAGTTACTGTTGTTTAAGTTTCTTTTTTGCAATCTGTTCATAAATCAAAAGCTACAAACAAAAACAAACGTTTGCGCAGATTTATTAATTTGGTGAGAATGAGTTCTTCACTATTAAAATGAAAAAAGTAATGTTCAAACAAATGTCTTATCACATGTTCTGTCCTTATTACTAAACCAAAGCCCTGTTGTTTTTATAGGTCAAATTGTTGGTTCTTCTGATAAGGTAATGAGCCTCAACATCATGGGCAAAGTAAACCCCTTCTTGTATAGGCTAAGGCTATATGGATTTAGATCTATTAAAAAAAGTAAGAAAAAGAAAGGTGGACACATTCAATAAAAAAGGAGAGCCCGTTGTACGAAATATCATGTAAAAATAGCACGGGCTAGTAAATTTTCGGCCATTCAAAAATAATCAGCGTTTGCAAAGTCATTGAAAAATTGCCACTATTTTGCTACAACACGGAAAGTTCCAACATAATACACTGGAGATTGATGCACCTGTGTATGAACTTCCAGCATATTATGCTGGAACGCCAACACGCGGAAAGTTCTAGCATAATATACTGGAGATTGGAGCACGGTGCTCCAATCTCCAGTATATTATGCTAGACCGGTATATTCTACTGGAGTATTTTTCCGTAATTTGAACAGTGTTTTTGTTCATATTATCTTTACATGAAAAGTGGCTAAATTTCGATTACTTTTGAAACTGTGGCTATTTTTGAATGACCACTTGTAAATCTGGCTATTTTTGAATTTCTCCCAAATATCATGCCTTCATACTGGATCTCGAGAAAGGCCGCACATACAAAAATTACATGCTAGAACTAGACCTTTGTGGTGATTGTGCTTGGCAAAAAATGCTCTGTGTCGAAAATACGAGTAAATTTAAATTTGATTTATGGTTTTAAAGATATGTGATTTAGTTCAATACCAATTAATAATAAAAAAGTATAAAGCATAGATAAAAGAAATGAATGAATCAAATCAGTGTTACCAAACAGTATCGGCCTCGAGCTTAATGACCTCGAAATGAACCAAGAACAATAAAGTAAGAACAGTAAAGAGAAAAGATAGGTCAGATGAACAATGAGCCAGAAAAATAAGATAGTATATTCTTTGCCAATGGATGGATGATCATTACAAATGATTGGGGCCTTTATATAATAGGAGAGCCCTATATAAGGTACATTTCTATTTACAATAAGGAATCTTATTGGGACAACTGTCTAATCGCCTAGTACGGATTTGTGCAATTATATTCCGGGATTTGCGCCATGATTTTGGGGATGTGGCAGGAGTCTAGCTCATTCTGTTACGAATCCATAACGACATTATTTCAGGGTTGGGCATGCTCGGCTTTGCTATCCATCATACTTTAATATTCGGGCACTGCACTCTGTCTTCGAGCTCGAGTCTGACCCATCGAGCTCGAACTCGACCTTTCCTGAACTCGGGCTTAAAGCGATCCCTCGAGCCCGGAAATTGGGCATACTTGATTTCGACCGTATACAAAAAGTGAAGTTGGTCAGCAAAGAGCTCACATCGACGTAAAGCTTTGAACTGTATGATGGTTAACTTTACCATGCGGTTCGAAAAAGACTCAGCTATTAGTTAGTGCCCCCTTAAACATCAAGCATGAAAGAGAGCTTTTTAATTGTTACCCCATAAAGCTGGAGACTTCTTGTGAAATTCTTAGCAGAGTAAATAAAGACCAAACTTTGGCAATTACAATGCTTTATGATTGTATCATTAATTCCTGAAATTTTTCAAAAGACAAAAAGTATACAGAAAAGAGAAGCCACAACAGTACAATTCTTATTTATAACACATCCAAAAGACGCAAAAGTTACTGGCAATGCAAATTTAACGTAACAGGTTGAGCTTACAAAACTAGTTAGGGGCTGAGATTGTACTCTTCCATCTTCTCCCACGATTTGAGGCTTTTGTCTTCGGTGTCTGTTTTATACAACGCAAGGCGAGTTATCTGGAAACTCAAGTTGCCAATGCTCTCATCAAGTATATAAGCCTTTTCTTGAGCTTTCTTCTTTTCTTCATCTGTCAAATCACCATAAAGCAGGCTCGTATGAGGCATATACGCTGCACGATCACAAAAATACTTGATCAAGATCCTCGTCGCAAGGCAATCTTAGCAACATAAAATCAACACAAGGGGGAAGAGTTGGACAGGTGAATAATGCCATAATACAAACTCAAAGATACATATGTGGAAAATCAAACATACATATTTTAAGAAGGTGAACATTCACATATTAAACTAGAGTTGATTCTCTTTTTCAGCCAGGAAAAGCTGGTCCATATATTTCAACTTTCTGATTTACCAAAGAACCTCATATACCATATCCCAAGTTTCAGGCAACATGAGTTTTCCAGTTTAGCTTTTAACAATCGGGAGCTTAAAATTCCAAAACAAGCTATATCTAGGCAATTGTCGAGTTCTATATTCCAATCGAGCTAATTGCTATCACGAAGGTAAATGTTGATTTGCCACTGGAATGAGTGGTGATGGAGTGATATCCTCCCTTCCAATTATTTTGTATTATCAACATTTTCGGATAAGAATCCTCACTTCTAATAATGTAAGAAGATAATGCAGAAACAGAGAGAAATTGTAGACACAAAAGAGGCGAAAGCTTCTTGTGACTAAATTATGAAAAACGGAAGGACCAGAAATCCAAAGAAAGAACGTATATCTTACGACTTGAGCTGTTGTAACCAAAGTTGCTGCAGCAGCGTGCACTAGCCTCCACCACCTGGTAGAAGGAATTTCATATCACAATTTATCCTCAGCAACTCAAACAAAGCGATCATACATTAAAATAAAGCATGGTAAAGAATCAGAAAACTTTCATAATCCTTAAAAATGATTTTACTTTTTCCTTTTCAACTAGTTGCAAGATAGAAATTTATGCTGATAGTTTTGCCTGTTAAACCTTAAGGTTAAATGGATTTAACTCTGGCATTCTTAAGCCCTTCAAAGGAGAAAATCCTTAAGTTTTTGTTCCAATAGGCATTCGATACTTCTCTTTGTTTCTAGTTTTCACATTTAAAGCCAAAACCATGCACTATGTCAATATAGAGCATTCTTACTGATGAAATACGACAAAAATATAGGATGCGCTCCATTCAAGGGACAGAATAGTGAAGAAATGAGAAGCAAAAACAAGAAAGTAACAATCATATGACACTACAAAAAATTTCATCCCTCCTTGTACTTTGGCCCTTTTTCATTTTTTTCTATTAAGTTGGTGCTCCCTCCGTTCCATCCGTTCCAGTTTATGTGAACCTATTTCCTTTTTGGTCTGTTCCAAAAAGAATGACCCATTTCTAAATTTGGAAACAATTTAGCTTAAACATTCAATTCTACCCTTAATAAGAAACTTTTATGACCACACTTTTCTTCTAATGCAACTCTCCACTTCTCATCGTGGAGAAGATTTTAGCATGTCTAGGTCTATAAGACTATGTCTTCTTGAATCCTAAATGTATGTCCTTAGTTCACTTCTTCTGTTTTCTTACCATGATTTTCTTAACTTATCAACCCCCCCAAAAAAGGATTTTCAACCCGAGAACACCAAATCAATATATTACACCTCCTTTAGTTGATGCTTATATCTCACTCTGCCCCTATAACTAACATCTGTTTGGACAGATATCACCCCTAGGTAGTGACAACTTGGTCCAACCAACAATATTGCTATTATCAATTAGAACTTACAGATAGTAACAGGACTCCTCTAATCTTATACACGATCGAAAGGTCAAATAATTCTTGATCACAAGCTGAGGCATGCTTTGAGCACGTTTCAATGGGAAGCTCACAATGTAACGTTTCGATGGGAAGCTCACAAAAGGACTATTTGGTCCAACCAACAATACTGCTGTTAAGGATTGATCAGCGGGACTCCTCTAACCTTACATGATTGAAAGCTCGAAAAATTCTTGATCACTAGCAGAGAGATGTTATTGGATTTTTACTATCCCTATACCTCTAATCTTATCATTGGATTAATTGCTTTTTCGCAATCCTCCTCTTATGTCAACTTATATTCCCTAAAAAGTATGATCAACAGATGAAAAGTCTTCTCAGTGAAGAATATAGAGTACAACCATTACCCTCTTATCCACATCAAAATACCACTCCTATTTAACTTGTTGTGCTCTCTAAACCATCGAGAGGGTTAACTAAAGAATTTCCCATTAGCCATAGACTTCATGTAAGCTTTCTTCAGCCTAATAATAACTTGGATAAGTTTTCACTAAGTCGAATATGCAGTTAACCCCATCAAACATGGTGAAACCTGAGACTGCATTGAACAAGTTGAATTTGACTGGGTACGCTGTTCAGGATGTTAACTTGACTTATATATCCCTCTGTCCTATTTTATGTGAAGCTATTTTGAAACTCATAGTCCAAAACACGACACAACATTTATGTGGCTATGGTAAAGATATGGCATTTGGGGCTAATTCATTCAACCCCAAAAGTTAGCTCATGAGGAGGGGATTGCCCAAGTCCAGTCCATTCCCTAACCAATATGGAGCTCTAACACCCCCTTGCACGCTCAGACCACCAATGGGAGCGGGGACAATATATCATAGGGGCCCAAACAGGAACCCCAAAAGCTAGCTCATGAGGGGAGGATTATCCAATCAATGTAAGGAGCCTTCGGTCCATTCCCTAACGGATGTGGGACTTTAACACACTCTAACATCTATAAAATCATGTAAATAATGATAAAATAGGAAAGTTTAAAGTTAATTGTTTCTGAACATAGAAATATATCATTTTCTTGATACAGACTAAAAAAGAAAGTATGTCAAATGTAACGAGATTGAGATTGTATATCCAATCAACCTATTAGTAACACAACTTACTACTACTAACTTATTCTGTAGCAATCTTACACAGAAAATACACGAAGAATAAAACAGCATTAGAAAAATTCCAACCAAAATAAAAATTCTCAGATTTTTTTTTTACCTCATTGGTTGGATGAAGCAAAAGGTAAACGCACTGATAAAAGAAAGTTCCAGTACCAACTTTCTCAACAGTAGCATTATACGTCTTTAATCCTTCACATCCCTTTCTAAACTTGTCACGTGCCTCATCCTCCGTCAACGTAATTGCTCCTACAACAGTCACGTGAGGCTCAAATTGGGGCCCACCAAACTCTGATCGGAGACCAGTCATCAACTTTTTCAGCCGCTCCTTCACGTCTTCCGATGGAAGTGCCCACACAGAATAAACTTCCAGCTTCTTGATCTCTGCTGCTTCATTGAGTTGTACCTCCTGCATTGGATCTGTTTCCATGACAACTGAATAGAACAGTAGTGAAATACCAATTAGGCCAAGAAAACTAAGGAATCTGATGAGAAAATTGTTATGAAGCATTAAGATGAAGATGGAGAAGAGATTGTAAAGAACCCATTTTTAAAAGTTTTGATTTTTATAATTTTTTTTATTTAAATTGGAATTTTCTATTGAGTTGAATAGTATTTGTTAGAGGTAATGGTGAGAAAATGGTGGAATTTGCAGAGAGACTTTTAGAGAAGGTGGAAATGGGTATATGCTGAAGAAGTGGGTGGCATGATCTGGCACAGTTTCCTTTTGTTGGCAAGTCGCATATATCATCTGCGACTTGATAATTTTGAGAAAATAGCCAAAATGGTCCTTAATTTGTAGGGGTTGGACTATTTTGGTCTTTGATATATTTTTTTATCAGATATAGTCCTTAATGTATGTTAGAAGATGACAAATTTGATCCAAAACCCAAAACCTAACATTGTCACTCAAAAATCTGAACTAATGGCTCTGAAAAGAAGAAAAAAAGTTGCTTCCAAAGAGGGAAAAAGCTCCTTTCAGCTTAGTATTTTCTATGTTATTCCTCGCTGTAATATCATTCAAAGGCAGATTTAAAATTTAATATCATTTTGAGTAAAAAATGTTACGGCCCGTTGCCATAAGAATTTTTTTACTTTCGAAAAAATTTCTTTCTTTTGAAATTAGTTTTTGGTCATAAAAAAATTCAAATTTTTAAAGTTGAATTTCAAAAAATTTTGAAAATTTAAAAAACTCCAAAAAGCTATTTTCCAAAATTTTCACTTTAAATTACTCACGAAAAATCAAAAACAGCTCCAAATTATCATGTTCAAACGTAACTTTAAATTTTCAAATATCATTTTCACCTTAAACTCTTTTTTTTTTTCCAGTTTTTTCTGAAATTTCAAAATTCTTATGTCTAAACGCCCACTTAAACTCTATATATTTAAACTCTAAGTTATAAGACTCATACTCTTAACATTAAATCCCAGACTCTTGACTCTTATTACAAATTATTGGTACTTTATCATAACAAATTATTGGTACTTTTATCATTCAAGTCACCTATTTTGTGTAAATACTTCTATTTTCGTCACCTATTTTGTGTGAATGGTTTTACTCTCGCCCGAGAACATTTTCCTATCATTTATCAACACAGCCTGACCTATGAAATTGTAGACACTAGGTAACCACTTTAATTAGTTGTTATTTAAAAATTAACCAATACTTCCTCAATTTTAGTTTCAATTTTTCAGTTAAATTTTCGAGACAAGAATATCACAAATTATCTTGAAATTAAAATTTTTAGGACAAAATAAATTTTTTAATTTTAGAACAAAATATCGACTAATTCTAAATAACGTCATGAGAATAGATATCTATGCACTTGCCCCTATGAAATTAATTAAAATATTATATAAAGAAAATATACAATCATAACAGCATCCTTATACACAGGGGCGTGCAGAATTTTTCGTTACGATACAATTTAAAACAACAATAATTCGAATCTTATTTAAGAAAAAACGAAATCTTATCGATAATTTTCTTTTTTTTTTAAAAAAAAATGTTTTCATAATATCCTTCACTATAAATAAGTTGTTTAATTATTTATCAGTTGTTTGTACATATCAATAAGTTATACATATTTAGTAAACTTTTCCGGCGCATGGCGTGTCCGCCCCTGCTTAACTTCAGTATAACAATCAAGCTTTCGAGAACCATTATTTAGTAAACTTTGCGCCCCATTATTTAGTAAACTTTTCCGGCGCATGGCGTCTCCGCCCCTGCTTAACTTCAGTATAACAATCAAGCTTTCGAGAACCATTATTTAGTAAACTTTTCCGGCGCATGGCGTCTCCGCCCCTGCTTAACTTCAGTATAAGAGTCAAGCTTTCGGGAACCATTAAAAATCACCTTCAACATAGCTTAACTAGCATAGATATATTATTTCATCCAAATATTAACTTCACATATGTACTAACATATTCATATCCCCTTATATATGCCTTTATTTGTACAGGAACCAGCAAAATATTAACATGAATACAAACTATCTAAAAGCTTGTAAACACACTCATGGAAATGGTGCTCTCTTCTTCATGTCAACATCCTCAACACCGATCGCGAAACCCTTTCCGTGCAGCATCCAATAATCCGCTTGCGGATTCAGGCGTTCGGGCTCGGGTAAATCGACCCGAGTAGTTTTTATGGCATCAGTCGATATGTTGTACTTGTCATCTCTTTTCTTGACTAGCCCTATGTTCACAATGCCCAAATCCACTGCCTGTGGAGACATCATCAGTGCTGGTGGTCCAATTGGTAACTTGTCACCTTAATTTGAAATTACAAGTCAAATTAGTAAGTATATATCCCCCTTTTTTTTCGTGGACTTAAGAAAATTAAAAAAAAATAAAAATTAAAACAGCTTAATATACCTCTATCAGTCTGCCACGTACACCAAAATTTGCCATACGTCTTGGTAAGATTCTCTAGCTCAGGCCTTACAACCATTTCTGGTACTCTAGGAGTTATCCAAAGTCCTGATTTTATCTGAATTTATTTATTCACAAAGATTAAATCGTCATTGATTAATCTACTATAATCGAATTTTCCTGGTCCAAAAAGAATGACACACTTATACAATTAGAAATTATACAATATTAAACTCTTCATTGAGAAACTTATATAAGTTTCCCATAAACTTAAGACCACAAGTTTCAAAAAAAAAAATCGTAAATTTTGTGCCGAGTCAAACTACCTCATCTAAATTGAAACGAAAAGAGTATTAGTTAGTTCTTAAAGTTTACACACAATAAAGAACACGTTAAAAGAAAAAAACTTTTCAAAATATTAATTTACACACTGTTTTTCAATTGTTTGGAAAGTTTGAACTTAGTAGAAAATCGCAGTGAAGCTCAACCCAGTTAGTTCATAGAATTAAAATAAAAAAGAAGGAAATTCTCCACACAAAACAAATAAAGTGAAATATTAAAGTACAAACCTCATGTGCATGAGAATGCCAAAGCTTTTGTTCTTCTTGAGGCAAAGTTTCAAAGATACGATCAGATATTATATACTCCACTCCTGCAATAATTCATATTCCAAACATTTATACCAAAAATGTCGTACCCTCTCCCAATTTACGTGTCGTACTTAATTTTCTTTTATTTGTCCGAAAAGAGTATCAATACTTCATTAGTTAGAAATAATTTAACTTTAAACTATACTACTTTGTTCTTAATGATAAGATTAAGAGAAGTGATTTATAAACAATTTAACTTTAAACTTTCTACTTTCTACTTTACTCTTAATGATAAGATTGCCAGATCGAGATGATCCATAACCACATTTTAGCCCACAAGTTTCAAAAGTTAGTTCATTTTCTTAAATTTCTTGCTGAATCAAACCACGCTACAAATCAAAACGAATGGAGTCAGAAAAGGGTAGGTATTCATTTTAGACCACAAATTTCAAAAATCATTTATTTTTTTCTTAAATTTCATGCTTAATCAAACCACGCTACATGAACTGAAACGAAGGGAGTCAGAAAAGGGTAGGTGTTCACGAAACCATACCGATAAGACGGCCGGTGGGTTCATCGGAGTCGTAAACGGCACACTGAAGGAAATCTTGATTCAAACGAGTGACATAGTGATGAGTTTCGATTTGACGATGCATGTCATGACTATACATAGCAAAAGTACAAACATGTTGATTCATTTGCTTGATAGGAGTCAAAGACTGCAACATTTGAGCTCCTTTATCAAGCATGTGTTGCTCCATTGACATGGGTTTTCCTGGTGGGACTGTAGCTGCAGCCATAGTAACAATATGAATTTGAGATGAAAAAGGTTCTTGAAATTAAAGTGATTTTATTTTTTTTGATGGATTTGGGGTTGATTTATATGAAGTGATTTTGATGAGTACTGGAGTTGGAGGACGTGGAGGGTGTAGGGATTGCCACGTAGACATGCATGAGTTTTGAGGTGGCTAGTATTGATGAGAACTGTGGCCACGTTGAGCTGCATGGGTAAGTTGATGTTCTTTTTTGAGGACACGTTTGGATAATATTAGAAGCAGAAATACTGTAGCTCAGACTCAAATTTAGGCTTTAAATTTTATGTGTTTAATTTTTAATATTTTAATATTTAATTTATTATATTTTTAATGTTATGAGTTCAGACCACTATATGTAAATTTGATGAATTATTATACGCATATTTACGCTCGACATAAAAAATATTTAATTTAGATAAACCCGACGTCGCCACTCTAGATTCGCCCTCTAATATAGCTGGTTGAGGTAGAAATTGGCTCGGAAGACGACTGCGTCAATGGGCGCGCGGCGCCACTAATCTACTATAGTAGGCAGAGTGATATGTTTATTTGGTACAGTTTGAGATTTTGTGAGTTAAATTTTTTTAGTTTTAATTGTGAATTCGAACATTTTTTTTTAAAATATTTTTAAAAAAAGGTTTATATATATAAGATTATCAATCAATGTTAAACTTGACGTGCAATTATATGAGATGAATTAATATATAATTCTTGTCTTAATTAAAAAATTAATCTATCATCATGTTCGCGTTCATTTTCGTCATGAACAAAGGTCTATTGGACTCCAGCCATTTGTTAGAGAGAAATGTAACTCACAAAAGATATGCGGACTGTTCGATGCACAAAGCATCTCGCGTTAATGTTGGATTCGAGAAAGGATCGCATCCTAAAGGGTGTAATGTAAACAACCAGGGGCGGACTTAGGAACACCCTTCGTTGAAAGGTAAAATCTGTTTTGTACCTCTGTATATATTATATTTTGAATCTCCTTAATGCAACCCAAAAGCATAACTCACTGGTCAAGGGGGTTCAAAACCTTTGTGAGCTCATTGATTCAGTTTCCACTAGCCACAATCTCCTTTACTTTTTTAACTTTTTTCTTTTTTGACCCCTAAGCGAAAATTCTGCCAGATATTAGTGGCAACCGGACAACATATATGAATGGAGTAAATAAAATGGAAAATAGAAAATCAGTTCAGGAAACAGTGATTTTAATATTGTGAAGCTAGCAAAGCAACTAATATTCCAAACAACTGAATTTCTAAGTACAGAAAAAGAAAAAGAAGAAAAAGCAAACTAAATTCTTTGCTAATTTAGCAAAGAAAAAGTAAAGAAAAACCAAATTTCACTTTTAAATATTACATCAAAATCATCAATTTTCCACTTGTGACTTCTTCATTTCCATTAAAGCATATACTCTACTATCATCCTGATCACTAGCACTTTTCTGTACCCTATACTTATACCTGCTAGCCACAATCAAATATATGCCAAAATTGACCATACTCAATACAGCCAACATCAAATAAAACAAATTCAAATGATTCCTATTAAAATTATTTCCAACTAACCAACCCCCACTATTTGTAATTTTTTTTGTTGCCTTATTCACTACTTTCACAACTATAGAACTCAAGAAATACCCTATGGACATTGAAGTCCAAAGAAAACAAGATGAAACTGATTTCAACTCTTTTGGTGCTTGAGAATAAAAGAATTCAAGAAGCCCAACATAAGTAAACATATCAGCTATCCCAAATATGAAAAATTGAATTGATAGCCAAAATACACTAATTGGCAATGGTTGCAATATAGGGATGGCGTCGAGCATGTTGTTGTCACGTGCTACTTGTTTGCGTTTAACTTCTAAGATGGATGCTGCTGTCATAGATAAAGCAGATAGGACTAAACCAACCCCGACTCGTTGTAAATACGTTATGCCTGTTGGGATGCCTGTAAATTTGCGTAAAATTGGAACGATGATTTGATCGTAGACGGGGATAATTATGATCAAGAAAATAATTGGGATAATTGGTAATGAGGCAGGTGGTATGTGGAATTTATTTGTGATTCTTGTGTCCATTGTGAAACCTTGTTGAATAGAAAATGTTTGGAGTTGGGCTAGGCAAAGTGTCATGATTATTGTACAACAAAAGACTGGTATCATACTTAGTAGGATTTTTGCATTTTCTACTTGTGTAACTCTGCAAAGTTTCCAATGATTTGGTCTTTCGTATTGTTGTTGTGATGTCTGAATAGCTGCTTTGTCCAAGAACCTAGAAAAAGAAAATTACCATAAAATGAGGACATTCCCATTAGTGCATTTTGATATGTTGTAATTAGTGGTAGTAAAATAGATAAAAGAAAACAGTTATCCGCCCATATTATTCATAAAAAATAGGTTGGATAATGAAATTTTTAAAAACGGGTTGAATATAGATAAGAACCATATTATCCATTTAGAAAATGGACAACCAATGGATAATTAATGGGTTTAACTTTTATATTTGTAACGCCTCAAATTGGGGGGGTCCTCAAGTTTGGGAGACTAGGAATTCTCCCAAAAGTGATCATATTCAATAAGCCATGGTAATATAGATATCCATATTATTCGTCAGTTAACCCCATTTTTATCTGTATAAAATATGAGTCGGCCGGATAATTTATTCGTTTTTGCATTACCCATTTTTAACCCGTCCCATATCCGACCCGACCTGCCCGTTTGCCACCCCTAGTCGTAACAGGTTAAGGCAGCACAGTGAACAAGGTATCCCGCGTTTATGCAGGGCTGCACCAAGGGATATGATATAACAGCCTAACCTAATGCAAGCATTGATGATTTCTTCCATGGCTCGAACCCCTGACCTATAGGTCACACAGAGACAACTCTACCGTTGTCACATGTTATCTGTCTTATTCTCTAGGTTACTTATTCTGCTTATTATCGGTGGTACTTATAATTATCTTTCAGATGAACTGATAGTATAAAAAACAGAGAGATAACTAACTTGTATGTATCAGTGTGAGGTAGAAATTCTGCTGGAATTGCAGCTTCATTATCCTCATCAATTTCATAGAGATCAGCAGAATCCTCAGGAAGTTGAAGGTTTCTGTTTCGTATGGCTGCAACATACACCTGTTAATAACACACAAGAAAAGCAAACGAAATTAGAACAATCATTTCGAGTGACTTTTTTATTACAAAAAAATAGTTTAGTGACTTTATGTAATACTTAAGTAAAGTTGAGAGACTTTTTCGCTATGAAAAATAATTTAGTAACTTTGGTGTAACAAATTAAAAATTGAATGATCATCCATGGGAAGGGAAGCCTTGCAGCAACGGTAAAGTTATCTCCGGCCGTGTGACCTATTGGTCACAGGTTCGAGCCGTGAAATCAGCCATTGATACTTGCATCAAGGTATGTTACCTACATCACACCCTTTAGGATGCGGCTCTTCTTCATACCGTGCGTGAACGCAGCATACTTCGTGCACCAGACTGTTTTTTTTTTTGGATGACCATCCGTACGTGAAATTACCCCTTCCTTGTGACAGTAAGAGAAATATAAGAATACTAAGACGTACAATAAAAATTTAACCGCACTGAATATTTACACTAAGCTAATGAATACAAGATATGTGTCTTGTATGCATACACTTATACACTTAGTTAAGTGATGCGTATTTTCACTTTAATTTTTAACTGCTAAGACTAAATTCCTTGATTTAGTGTAAATACCGGATGCAGATAAGTATTAACCGTACTAAGATAATGTTCAAATTTCACAAATATATACCTGGAAAATTTCTGTGATGGCACTGCTTCCCTTAATGACAAATATTCTATACCATGGTAATCCAACACAAAAGATTATTGCACCCAAGAACATAGCCATTGTGCTAACAAAAAATCCCCAATCCCATCCTTTATTTTCTTGAATCCAAACAATAAATGTTGTACTAATTGAACCACCAATGCACACTGCTAACAAAAGCCAATTAAAGAAACTTGACATTTGCAATGCTTCTTTTTTGTCATTCTCATCAAATTGATCTGCACCATGTGATGGCAATGCAGATTTGATTCCTGCTGATCCAAGGGCTACTAAATAAAGAGCAATAAAAAGAAAGGCTGCATTTTTTCCACCAACTTTTTCACATGTTGATGTTGGATCAAGAATGTTGCAATTTTGTGGCGGTTTGTATTTGGAGTAGTGAGCTTGAAATGCTAGCAGTCCTAGTCCCTATCAAATAGATGGAAAATTTTCAATTGCCAAAATATATAATATTACTGTACTCAGTGGCAGAGCCAAAATTTTATGAACGGGTGTCAAAATATATAAAAGTAAATATACGAAAAAATCAAGGGGAATCAATCTAAAATATATATAAATATAGAAAATATTTATTTTATGTGTTATGTTGAGCATAAACTTCGGCAAAAATCTTGTATATGTATATGTGTATACCTTAAAATGGTTAATTTTAATTACTTGGCACCTAAACGCTAAAAATCTTTAGGGGCACTGGTTGAGTGAATATTGTGCCCCTGTTGGGTTAAGATACTGGGTCCGCCTCTGCTTGCTATAAGGTGGCTCCACCACTGACTATATTCAGTCTATAGTATTCAGCGGCAAAGCCAGAATTTTCACTAGGGGGTATAATTTTCCGGCAAATTTTAATTGCGCTCATATTCATTATCATTACCGTAGGAATTGGACAAAGTGTAATAACGGAAAAAAAAATACTTTTGAAACTTGTGATTTAAAATAAGTCATAGATAATGATAATTAAGAAACTTTTGAAATTTGTTTCTTATATTTAGATAGACAATATCAAGAGAATATACATACCAAGAACTCAATCCAACATGAAATAAGAACAGCTTTAAATCTGCCAATATAAGTATCTGCTAGGATGGCCACAAGGACAGTAAGAATATAACTAGTGCCTGAGTAATTGGTAACTTGAGTTGCTGCATCAGCTACATCATAATGCATTACTCCATTGAAATAAGTCACCAAAGTTACTCCCAATACAAGTGATGCCATGTTTTCACAAGCAAATGTACCTACAAAAGTTTTCAATTTAATATACAAAAAGTTAATGACTAAAGGTGTATTGAAGGGTTTAAAGAAAATGAAAGTTAATTAGGCCTAATTCAATCTAAACAGTTAGCTCATGAGATGAGGATTGTCCAAGACTATATAAAGAGTCCATTGTGTGGGAACTCAATAACCCCCCTCCCCCGGCGCACTCAGGAATAATGGACATTTGGAGCGTGGCAATATATATAAGATGGGGACCCAATATCGGACAAGTCATGAACTGGAATGAGCTTGGCTCTGATACCATGTTAAGAAAATGGACCTTGTACCTAGCTCAACCCTGAAAGCTAAGCTCATGAGGTGGGAATTGCACAAGATCAAATAAAGAGCTTAAATCCACATCCCACAATTGATAATTGCATTAGTTTGTTAGATCTTAATATATAGTGACACCTTCAGATTCCACGATAGCAGTTGATTAAAAGAAGAATCTACATATGAGGTATATGAATGATTTTAACGGTATGAGCCTTTTCAAGAAAAAAAATATGCAGCAACTTAGTAAATAGCAACAATATCACGCTTTGTTAAAAATATTTTTAAACTGACTTAACCCAAAAGGGGTATAATAGCTGATGGTTTGACAGGACAAATTAATATGAAGATGAGGGAAAAGCTCTTAATTTGCGACCCAGAAAGAGCTAAGAAAGATGATGTGGGTTGGAATCCCTAGATAAGCCCATAAATATTCATGATGTGCCGGCCATGTGGCACTACCTAGTTCGAGCATTGATTAATGAATATGCGAAGTTCAGCATTATAAGTTAATTAAAAAAAAGGTACATCTAAAGTGTAAGAATATTCTTAAATATTATGTGAAGTCTTTTGAGAAAACCGTCTAAATTCAGTACAGAGCAGGTAATATCACACCATATTAAGCGCCGAGTCAATCCTTTACCTAAAATGAGTGAGGAAGGACCTTGTCCTCCATGTTTATCCTTAGTAGCTATTCTTCCTCTCCAATCCACCTTTCCTTCAAGAAGTTGAGTTTTATCCTGTAAACAAGTAATTAAAAATAAAAAAAAGGATTAAAAAAATAAACTTAGAACAAAAGTGTATAACAACAACAAGCCCAGTGAAATCCCACACGTGGGGCTGGGAAGGGTGAAGTGTACGCACACCTTACCCCTACCTAATGAAGGTAGAGAGGTTGTTTCCGAAAGAACCTCGGCTCAAAAGAAGTGAAAATGAAGCAATAAACCGACAGTAGCAACAACCAAATAAGTAGACATAAGAAGAAATGAAGATACGTGCAACAACAGATATCTAAGAATATGACACTATAAATAGTGACACATGAGAACCAAAATACATATAAGAATAAATTGTGTAATGGATGAAATATTGTCAAAGTACCATAGCTGTTCAGATATTCTGATCTTATTGCATGCAAATAGAATGTTAAGGGTGGAAAGAATTGGTAAGGAAGTTTGGCGTGAATGTTAGTACTATTTATATAGAGACAAACACAATGAAATATTTAATTCCTACTTAATGAGTGGAGACAAATCTCTAAAATCAAAAGAAATTATACTTCTGATGCTGCCGACTTTTGAAAGAGAGATTCTCATGAGTAGATGACACACTCAAATAATGCAAAATGTGAGAACAAAAGTTAAATATACATGCTCAGAATAAGGTGACAATAAGCAGAGTCGGATCCAACATTAAAATTTAATGGGTGTAAGTGTGTAACTTTGCACAGAATTAATTATTCTGTTAAAATTATAGGTACAAATCTAATATTTGTTGAAATTTTATTTTATAGTGAAAGCTATGGGTTCAGCCGTTCAGATTAACCTGTAGCCGAAAGGATACGTCCGCCCTGATAATATATAAGTCATACAATCAGCGTACGCACTTTAGCAATATGATCTTAATTACTATGCAATATAAAAATATGTACGTGATGCACTAAAAAATTACTTGAAGTCTGGAATATGAAAAGTGATTTTTGAGTTAAATAAATTTTTTAGAAATGGAGAAAGATCAATGTGACATAAAAGGAGTACTTGTTCATAATCTCATACTCACTCTATTTTAATTTATGTGATCCTATTTAATTGATACGAAATTTGGAAAAAAATATATTTTAAAATTTATGGTCTTAAATATGCCATAATATTTTGTGTGACTATAAATAATTATCATTGATGATAAAATCAGAAAATTTATATTTAAATTTAAAAAGAGGTCATTTTTTTATAACGACAACAAACCCCGTGTAATCTCATAAGTGGGGTCTGGGGAGGGTAGAATGTACGCAGACTTTATCCCTACCTTAATCGGATTTTTTTTTATTTTTATAACAGATTAATTAAAAGGAAACAGGATCACATGTCGGAAGCTTCTGCTCCCTCTGTCCCAATCTATGTGGCATCGTTTGACTAGGCACGAAGTTTAAAAAAGAAATGAAGACTTCTAAAACTCATGTGAACTAAAACAAGCCTTTGAAATTTGTGTGGCGGAACATTTCATTAAGACTAAAACTGAAATTTTAAAATTAAATTATTTCAAATTATAAAGAAGTAACATTTTTTGGGATAAAAATAAAAAGGAAAATGTGAGTAATAAATAAGGTTGGGAACAAGAAGATAGCTGCCTTTTTATTAATTAAGACTAGAACTATATATTAATTCACAACATATAATTTCACGTCAAGATTACGTCAATTGACATCTACAACTACATTCTTATTTGAAAAAGTTGAACAAGTTCTTCTGCATAGAAAAATAAAAGAAAATGAATAAGGGTTTCCATTTCTCGTAATTCATCTGTCTTTTATATTTGTTATTATATACTTGCTTTAGCTACTATTCCTAATTTATAATGAGTAAAATATATTTTTGAGGAGATATTCCATGGGATCCATTTTTTTTGGGTAAGTATCCATATTAAATTAATGCAATACCAAATGTGTTTCTAATATGGTAAACAAGTTAGTCCAGTTTAGTGACGGAGAAAACAAAACTCTCCATGTATTTTTGTCACTTAAAAGCCAAAAGATTTAAGTTATATATTGCTGAATTTTAACTTAGGTTACAAGAATTGTAATCTGAATTTTTGCTCACTAATTTTAGTGAGCTTTGAGTTAAATTCTACTGGGGTAGATCATGTGTTTACTCTTAGTCGGCAAAAAAATTATTTTAATATCACATGAATATCTATAATAACAGTGCCTCAGTCCCAAATAAGCTCGGGTCTATTATAATCTTTGTCATACCCCTTTTCTACTCCCCGAAAAATATGTATGTGTATGGATATTATGATGGGTTAAAGGGTTTTTCCAATTGAAGTGACAAATTTGAGTAGGAAATATTTTATTTATAGAGTCGCCACTTGGAATTGGTTTTCGGTGTTCCAAGTCACCTTTTATTTGAATCCCTAGTCAAAGAAAAGTTTGACTCTATTTTTATCGGTCCGCGAAAACAAAGTTCGGGCAAGGAATTCTGTTGACCGGGGAGAAGGTATTAGGCATTCCCCGAGTCCCGTGGTTCTAGCACGGTCGCTTTATTGACTTAAAACTTGGCTTGAGCTAATTTTGGACAAACTGTGATTTATATGTATTTTCATGTTTTACCTATCCGCTTTTAATTATTAAAGTTGTTAAAAAAAGTATGATATAAATAGTATAAAATTGTCCTAACCGCGCTACGAAAGCGAATATGCGACCAAAACGAATTTTATTAATTTTGTCGTAACAGCGCTACGCAAGCGAATCCGCAGTTATGACAAAGGATTATTAGCACGCTAGTATTTTCAGAAAAAATTACTGTATTTGTGCTTTTGAGAAAATTATTTATTAAAAGGTTACTATCGCTATTAAAAAGTTACTATCGCGCTACGCGAGCGAATCCGCGAGTATGGTGAAAGGATTAGAAATTTAACTAAAACTATAGATATAGTAAGAGATTAGTGAATTAAATTATTGAATGTTAAATATCACGCCACGCAAGCGAATCCGTGAATGAAAAGATTTAAGCGTGCCTACTGATTGCCTAGCAATTCAACTAATAAAAAAGAAAATGTGTTAATTAATTAATAACAGAAATCTGATTTCTATTATTATCTTCTAGCCTTATGGTTGGAAAAATTGTGCAAATAAATGTTGGACCAACTCAATCTTTTTTAAAGAAATATGCCAACTTCTTGTTAAAAGGAGAAATGGGCCAGCTTATGGATTTTAGAAGATGGGCCAGCTATTTATTTATTGAGAAAGTGGGCCAATTTGCTTATTTAGTTATGGTATTGAGCCAACATCTATAAAATAAATGGACAAAATGTTTATAGACTTCTTAAAGGCATTGGGCCTATTGGACAGAATATGCCTTGGCCCATTATTGAGCTCCGAAAATGGGCATAAGCTGAAAGCCCAATGAATTTCAAATGCTGGTTTACTAAGATAGCCCACCTGGGGTAAATTGCGAGTCTGGCCTCTTTTGTTCTAGGCCATTAACCCTTATTTTTAACTAGCAATTTCAAACACCTATTTAAGATCTAGCCACTTTCTACCAAAAAAAATCTAAAATCCTAGCAGAGATGGTCACATGTAAAATCTAAATTTTATCACAATAAATAAAGGTTTCAAGCATGGCTCTTTTGTTATTTTTCTTTAAAGAATAGCCTATCATAAACTGGCCAGAATTGCAAAGGTGCAAAAGGAGTCTTTAAGCACATTGCAACCTACTTGAAACATCTCATTTTATATGCATCAAAACTATAATAAATAGTAAAGACAAATAACACATGAATAAAGAGTGTTTGATCAACCAAGGATTTATTTTTTACATATGAACTACAACAAGATATATTTAAACAATAAAGAAATTTAGCTAAGCACTCATTTATTTAAATGGATATGCTCCCAACAATCTAGATGAGTTCCAATCTTCTTGTTAATGTGAAAATATCTGCAACATAAGATTAAAGAGTTACCTGAGTCGCAAAATAATAAATACAACAACGAAGAATGGAAGCTCAGCAACTAAAGCAGCATAAAAACAGCAGCAAAACAGCAGAAAACCAGCAGCAAATCCATGTTAAAACAGCCCGAAAACTTCGAGAAGAAACCCAGAAACGAACTCTAAAGAGGACTTATACTTTTCTAAAAGTTTGCACTCTAAGATTCACTCCTAAAACTCACCATTTCAGCTTACTTTTAATGTGTTCAACTGCTGAAATTTTTTATGTTTTTGTGTGTTTAAGCAATTCTAAAAAATGTCTATGGAAGTGTGATCGAGTCCCTTATAATGAAGAAAGGGCAGCCCTTAAATAGGCAAAGAAAAGCCAACTTTTTGGACAAATTTTGGTTCAACAAAAATCTGTCCAAAAGAGGCTAAATTTGTGTGCTAAAGGCTGTCCAAAAGGTGAAAGGACAGCCTGAAATCTGCTATGGCAGGAGCCAAAGGGTCACTTCAGCCACCCTACTAAAAGCAAGCTACTAGTACCCTACAAAATATCTAAATTTCAGATTTTAACAACACCAATATCAACCTATTGATTCAAATTAAACCAAGTATTAAAACATGTAATTAAATTTCAACACATGTATTATGAACCAACATGAGCAAACAAAAATTAACTATTAAAGCCAAATGGAACGCACGATATCGCTGAAGCGATTTAACAAAGAAAAACATAATCAGAAATGGATTAAAATAAAGAAACAAGACAGAAACTAACTCTAAACTAAAAACCCAAAAAAAAAGAAAAATCAGAAAATTAATAACGGGGCGGGGATTGCGATTTTACCATATACTCGAGCATCCGGGAGACGACGATAGGCAGTGGTACGACTTTCGAGCAAGCTTCTATTGTTGATATTCTTGAAACCAAAAAATTCCGGTGAATCCGAGTCCGGTTTCAATAATATCAACGACACAACCTTGCTCGAGGCCGGTTAGAGAAAAGAAACGGGCGGCAGTAGGCGGTAGTGGCGGCGGCGCTAGGGCAGTGGCGGCGGCGCTAGGGCGGCGTGGTTTTTTTTTTGATGTTTTGAGTCGGAGATATGGAAAGAGGGGGAGAAGAGGAGGCTGGTGGTGTAAAATTTTTGGAGTTTGGGGTGGTGGGCGGCGGCTAGGGTTTCGGTTAGGTTTAGATCTACGGAGATTGGTGGAGATTTGGAGGATATGAGTGGTATAGGTAGAAAGAGGAGGAAGAGGGGAAGAGATGGTGAAATTTTGGGGTGGATTGGAGGGTTGCCGCCGGCGGCGACGGGCGGCGGTGGGGCGGCGTGGCAGAGAGGGGGGAGAGAGTGATAAGAGAGAAAAAGAGAAAAGAATTATGGGTGGAAATGGGGATTTTTTTTAGATTTTGGAGGCTTTAAATACCTAGGCCAAGAGTGAATGAGATCCATTGGATCAAGATGGAATGGAGGGGTAAGATTTGATCTTGTTTCATTTAGTGAAATGACGTAGTTTTATTATGAAACTACATCATTTTGATCCGGGTCTTGGCAAGCCATCAATTAGTCTGGGTCGGTGCAATTGGGCCAATGATTTGGTCCGATTTTTTAGCCCATTTCACTTTAAAATATCACTAGCCCAAAGTTTTGTTCCTCTCTTAATTAAATCATAATAAAACTCTCAAAACCTACATACACACAAATAAATAAATATATATATATATATATATATATATATACATATATATATACATATATATATACATATATATATATATATATGTATATATATAGAATAAAAAGACATGGCAAAAATTAAGCATTTACAGCTGCCCCTCTTTGCTCGAGAACATGAAGAGTTTTCGTGCAAAGACAAGTGAATGCCATAGCTAATTTTTTCTCACATATCACTCCAAGGGAAGCAAATTTTGAAAAATAGTGACCGAACCTTGCTTCTGAGTTTGCCTACATATCCTTGGCTGTAAAGGAATCAGGTCAGTGTAGTTCTGGAAAAATTTGGTAGCTGGGACTACCAGACACTGGAGTTAAGACTGCTGCTGCTGCTGCTGTTGCTGTTACTCTTACCGTTACTGCTTCTTACATCAAAAGAAAAAGAGAAGAGCACTACATATGTCTGCAAACTAAGAGTACAAAATTCCTATCTACGTGTCTTCTGGAGTCAAATCTTGATTCTTGACTTGCTCTCTTGTGTTGACCTTAGACTGGATCTTGATTCTCTTTAAAGAAGAGATTATGACTCAATCTCGGTTGCTTGCTTTCTGGATTAGAATTTTGAGAAAATGAAACTTGAGAAGTTGCGTTGCCGACACATTATCAAAGCTAACTCCGACTATCGTGTGATCGAATGACTTCTTTCTTCTGATGAGAAACTGAAACTGCAAGCTTTAATCGTCACTTGGGCTGTGCGGCAGAGCCTGCGAAGCCATCAAAGACGAACAAAACGAACAAAAATTTTCTGCCCCAGTCTGGCACTAGGAAAATTTTGTGAGTTATTAGAGAAAGCTACAAACTATTTAATTTATTGAAATAAGGAAAAGAATGTAATATAAACTAGCTATGTGAGGATACGCAACCACAGGGTAGCACCCTGTGTTACCAATGGCAGTGGAATTATAGCACAGTATCCTATATTACTGAAAGGAAACGTAGTCCAGGGGTAGGAGCCTTGTACCACTAGGAAGGAATGTAATTAT
>NC_031997.1:524787-613817 GCF_001879085.1 Nicotiana attenuata
GTGTAGTTGAGGACAATTTAATGATATTCACTGTCTGCATATATGGCTTAGTATAATTAATATTTTTTTTAATGTAGAAATAGGATTTCTATGTCGCATTGGATACAAAATTATCCTGTTCTCATTGGAGCTCACATACCAATGTTGGGGTTGTTGATGAGTTAAAGTTGAAATTGACGGATGAGCAGATTCAAATGTTTAGGAAAACTTGTTTTGGCTATTTCCTCGATTTGCCTCCTGTTGTTGTACAGAATCAAGTTATACGGTTCTTAATGTCAAGGGAGTTGGTTCAAGATAGTGAGGATGAGTTTTACGTCAAGATCAATCATAGTACCCTGTGTTTTGGGATTAGAGAATTTGCAATTACTTTGACTATGGTAAAGAATGGCCTTCTATATCTCTAGATTATATTGGTTTTTGGGGTATTAATGGAAAGTCTGTGTCTTATTCTGAATACCATAGCAATAATGTTAAAAACCTGAAAGGGATTTCTTGATTCTGGATAGTCTTTTACTTTTTGTCCTCAAGATATATTTTCCATGTTCTTACATGTATACTTCTTAAAAGTATATCCTGATATGTATATCTAATAGTAAAACACATAACTATATGTTTATATTAATTTATTTCATGTATATCAAGACATTAATTGTATATCATAGAATGTTTAACTTGAAACACATCAGTTTTTGCTTAAATACTTAGTTTTATTTTATTAAATCTTTAAGTATTATATTTATTGAATGAAATCCGTTTTTATTTTGGCAGCATATTGATGTCATCTTCTACTATCTAAGGAAAAAAATAAAGTATGATGTTAACATTACAAAGTCCTTCACCACGACAAATTTTNTAGTTCAGGTACATGAACGTTTTCTTTTTTTTTCTTTTTTTTACAAAACAAACATCTTTTTGGTTCATTTTCGAATTTTTCTAAACAAAATCTTTTTCATTGATTTTTCAATATATATAATATTTTTCTTTGATACAAGACTCAAAAAGAAGCAATTACATAAAGATAAACAAGACCAGACTTGACTCAAACAGATTTTTTAGGATAAAAGGCAAAACAACAAGACTCAAAACACCAAAAGACTCTTACAGACTCAAAAACAACAAAAGAAGAATGACAAAGGACTGATAACTAAAAGAAGACTTTGATCTCTGCAGTAGAATCTACCAGCATCATTGTAATCAAGGTGCTTGTTCCTGCGGCTGACCCCCAACATTGCGGTATATCCTCTCCAAGTTTGCAGATATATGACTAGCAACGTTCAATGATACTTCTGCAAATCGCTCAGGTGTCATTCCCTGACAACTCCTGCATGCTCTTGAGGTATATGTGGCTACCTCGAGGATCTTCCCCTTAATGTATTCCTGAGCCACATGCAACTCTTGATTTTGCTGACCACGGGTCTCAGCTAGATCCAGCGCATCACGCTCGCGGTCCAAGGCTATATCTTTCTGGCGCCGAACATCTAGCGACTCCGCTTCTAACTGATTGATCACCTTTTGGTAGTGGTGTCTTTCTATTTCAAACTCCGCGATCTGGCTCTCCTTGCTTGACTCAATTCCCCCTATCTGATCCCTCAGACCTTGGATTAACGGAGCAAAACCTCTACGTTCGTGATCACGGACTACCCTGAACTGGGCTTCTCTCTCTTCTTGTTGCTGAGCGGTTGCGACTATGTTCTTCTTTTCAATTTGGGCTTTGAGTGCTTGCTTCTCTCGTGCCCACTGAGCCTTTTCCCGCTCAAAATCAACCTGTTGTATGTCCATGGTTGTCTCCAGAATGCCCTTATCTTCTTGTAAAATGTCAATACGAGATTGGAACTCTTGTGCGACTTCCCTTCGGGTTTCTCTAACTCTGGCCTCGATCTCCTCCTCCCAATCAACTGCATGCCGTATGGATCTTTCTGGCCTTTTCTCGAGGATAGCCTGGTTGTGAAATCACTCAAGGTATGTGAGGCTTACCTCCCCACGTTCACGATCAGCTACCATCTCGTCCAAATCAGAAAATCGACCACCAAACCAAACCTTTTGTGCATAAGACTCCCTTGGAGGTTCCTCTCCCTTGAATTCCCACACGAACGGACGCATGTCCTTAATCGGGGGCCTCTTTTGCTCTCTCCCTAGCTGGTGCATGACGCGTAGGGGCGCATAGGGTTGGAAACCTCTGAAACCCATGAGTATAAAGAACGGGCGATACGTCGACATATGCATGACCCTAGCAGAAGGGAATCAATAATAGTTCCAAGTGATTCTATCAGCATTCAATGAACCAAGTAATTTCCGCCAGGCCCTCACCCCCTCTGGAAGATTACAACTTGCGGCCCTGTCTGGGTGACATCCAATATAATTCAGCCAGTTTTCATTGAAATGTATTACTATTGGATGATGATAAAGGTGCTCTATGAACCACATCTGCAGCAGATGTTGCATCCCTCGAAGTAATCTTCACCCTCTTGGCAGCGGGTCAAAGCTCGAAAAATATCTCCCAGAATCATGGGAAGAATGGTATGATCCTCGCTACTTTGCAAATAGGAGACTACCGCAACCAATCGAATTCTGATGCGCCCACCACGCTCTGGAAAGACCATGATCCCTAGAAATGATATCATGAACGTGAAGATTCTCAACTCCCTCCAAGCGTCGTAACTCAACTGGTTGACGAATTCTATGCCCGAGAAATTTTCAAACCCTTTCTCGTCCCCAAACCTGTCATAGAGATATTCCAACGGAACCCAACCTTCGTTTAAGCAAACCATTGGAATTCGACGAAGGTATAATTTCTTTAAAAAGTTGTCCACACCAACTTTTCTCGGAGCAGCAGGCTTTTTCCCACGAAGGTCTCTCCCCAATCCGGTGAACCCACCTAATTATTCCAATATGGGCGTCATTTCACAATCTTTGAACCTGAAGACATTGTTCGCGGGGTCCCAAAAACCCACTAGAGCCTCGATTAAATCTCTGTTAGGCTTAATTCCCATGATGTTTGTGAGGAACTCTAGGTGCTTAAATACTCGATTTCGTTCCCATGTAGCAAAACTAGCCCACCAATTACAGAGACTACCCGGGGTTTTATCTCTGATCAAGAACATAGGAGGTGTCTCGTCCCTTACCCTTTTTCTGACTGCTTCTTTGTGGAGAACTCATGGTGATCCTAAGAATAAGATAAAAGGGTTAGGACTTACCTAAACTATATGCAAGTTATGATCATTCATTATTTTATTTTATTTTTTGGCCAATTTAGGACTCTATCTATTTTTTTTTTAATTACAATATATATTTTGAAATTACCGGACACAAAAGTTGAGATGATAAAAGCGGAAAAAATGGCCACTATTACAGAGACGGCCCTTTGATACTTATAAGGTATAAAGGATGTCTCAGCAAAAACAACCAAACACAGGAACAAAATGATAAAAATAGACAAAATAATAAAATAAAAAACTACTTCTACGAAAATGACCATTTGCTACTCCGAGAGGGGTTCAAAAGCTATTTCGGATAAAAAAAAAGACAAAACTAGATAAAAATGGCTACTTTTGCAAAAATAGTCTTTCAGTACTTCCGAAAAGGTTTAAAGCTGCTTCGATAAAAATGGTCAGACATAAGGGCAAAATGGTAAAAGGTGAATAAATATGGATAAAGTAACTATTTTTTAGAAAAATGGCCCTTCAGCACTTCCCAGGAAAATTTTAAGGCTGTCTTGGCAAAACAGGCGGAACATGAGGGCAAGACAGTAAAAAGGTGACAAAAATAGGCTCTTTTTTTCCGAATATTTTATGCACATGCGGAATTTTATGCTCCCCTTTTTTGGAAAAATGTGGGCTAAACCCGATGGCCTACGTATCTCACATCCGGTGAGAATCAAACCCACGTAGTTCGGTAAAACTCGGTACTTTTTTTTTGAAAATTAATCTTTTACAACTCACACCAGACTACTACTATATATATATATATATATATATATATATATATACTCTCTTTTTTTATTTTTTATTTTTTAAAGAAAACAGTTTATTTGCACTAAACTAGGAGAATTGTTCTTTTTTTTTCTTTTTTTCATTTTTAATAATTACACTAAATTTATTTTTTAAAAGCCGGTCGACAATGCAAGTAAGCCTTCCAAATGATGTATCAAGTAGCACATACGTGAACATGATGGTCTCAAAGAGGATACCTGTCTTATACGGACCCGACCCCTGTACCGAGTTTCGCTAAGTCAAATGCACGTGATGCAAATAAAGCGAACCTACTAGGGATATCCGGCATGAGTTTTGTTCTTCTAGGTTTAAATCCTGGTGGAGAAGGTATCTAGACTGGCTTACTCGAGCGGACAACTCGAGCTGAGGAGGGTTAGTGTACCGGTAGCATTGCTTTCCAGCTTAACTGGTGGTGCTCCCCGCCTAAAATATGTGTGACTAAAATCCTTCACCGGGTGACAAACACCTCGGCTATCTCAAAGAAAGCGGGCTATGTCAAGCAAATGCCCAATTTTAATTTCAAGAAGACTCAAAGGGGGTGCGTGAGAAGACAACTTATATGTACTGTTCAACAATATCAACAAATCGAACAGGTAGCACATTGCACAAATAAATCACAATATATACAAAATTAATAAAACCAAAAAAAAAAAAAGTCAACATGTACAACCTCAAATTCTATTTGTCCCCGACAGAGTCGCCAGAACTGTCACACCCCTTTTTTGTACCCCCGAAAAAACAATATGTGTATGTTATGGATTGCGGGTGGGTTGAAGAGTTTTTCCAATTAAAGTGACAAACTTGAATAGGGATTATTCTATTTACAGAGTCACCACTTGGAATTGATTTTATGGGTGTTCCAAGTCACCTTTTTATTTGAATCCCTAGTCAAAGGAAGGTTTGACTCTATTATTATCGGTCCGTGAAAACAAAGTTCGGGTAAGGAATTCTGTTGATTGGGGAGAAGGTCACTTTATTGACTTAAAACTTGGCTTGAACTAATTTTGGACAAAATGTGATTTATATTATTTTCATGTTTTACCAATCTGCTTTTATCTCTTGATTATTAGAAAAATTAAAGAAATATTTTTGAATAATAAGATGTCATAACCACACTACGCAAGCGAATGTGTGATCGACGAAATTTATTATTTAGTCATAACAGCGCTACGCAAGCGAATCCGCAGTCATGACAAACGATTGTTAGCACGTTATTTACTTTTGAAAAATTGCTACAATTTGTGCTTGGATGGAAACAATTAAACCCTCTTTTTTTCGTACAATTTATTAAATGTCACTACCGCATCTTACGCAAGTGAAAGTCCGTGATTATATGATAAAGATTTATAAATTAATTAAAACTACTTGAATAGAAAGGAAATTGATGAATTAACTTATTAAATGGTTAAGCGTCACGCCTACAAACAAAGTGAGCTGTTGAAGTTAAAGCACCACTAACTATTTGCCTAGCGTTTTAAATTAATGTAAAAGGAAACAAGTAATTTAATAGTTAGAAAATCTGATATTAATTATTATTTTTTCTGGCTTTATAGTTGAAAATTAATGCAAATAAATGTTGGACCAACTTATCTATTTTTAAAAAATGAAGCCAAACTTCTTGTTAAGAAAAAAATGGGCCAGCTTTTTATAGAGCTTTTGGCTGCTGGAATTTATTATTAAATGGGCCTAAGAAATGAAATTTCAATTGAGCCCAATGCTATATTAGAAGAAAGGAGGTAATTTTGTTGTTTTAAAGGTAAATGGGCCAGCTTTTATTCTTGACTTCATAAGGCCCAAAGTTCGATTCAATCTTAGCTTCTTTACTTAAGTTTGCGTTCATTGGACCATTAATAATAGTCACAATTGTATAAACGCCACTTTATCAAAAAAAGCCACTTTTGCAAATCACGGGCAAAATGGCCAGATTCACAAAGATAATTTCACAACATTCCTTAGAAGCATATAATTGGCAGTGAAATTCAGCAAACTAAAACGAACTTCCATGTTATGTTGTTATACACCTAAGTCTTTCAATGGCATACTTACATTGTTAACTCGGATACCATAGTCTTGAAAGCATGCTTAAAAACTCCATAAACGACTTCAATACACATTCAAAAAACTTCAACTTCAATATTCAAGTATTATGAAGGACTAAATTCACTTATACATGCTTGATACATAACATTAAATACAAGCTCTTTTTATTGTCAAACTATTCATCACATCAAACACTTTAAATGGATGCCAGCATATTCAAGTTGTTCCCATTGCTGAAAATACATACATTACGAGTCTTAAAGGATTACCTTGGATAGCAAAAGAATAAACAGTAGTTTCAGCAACTAAAGCAGGCATAACACCATAGAAAAAAACGAGAAAACCAGCAGCAAATCCGTTGTTAAAACAGCCCAAAAACTTGTAGAGAAAAGAAACCAGAAACGAACTCTAAAGGGACTTATACTTTTTCTAAAGTTTGCACTCTAAGACTTCACCCTAAAGCTCACATTTCAGGTCTTACTCTCAATGTGTTTCAACTGCTGAAATTTTTTATGTTTTGTGTTCAAAGCAATTCTAAAAGCTCTATGGAAGTGTGATGGAGTCCCTTTAATAAATGAAGAAAGGGCAGCCCATTAAATAGGCAAGGAAAAGCCAACTTTTTGGACGATTTTGGTTCACCCAAAATCTGTCTCAAAAGGAGGCCTGAATTTTGTGTGCTCAAGGTTGTCCAAAAGGTGAAAGGACAGCTGAAATCTGCTCATGGCAGGAAGCCAAAGAGTACTTCAGCACCCTAACTAAACAGGCAAAGCTATTAGTTACCCTAAGTTATGACAAAATATCTTAAATTTTCAGATTTTAACAAGCACCAATATCACACCTATTGATTCAAATAAACCAAGTATTAAAACACTGTTAATTAAACTTCAACACATGTATTATAACCAACATGGTCAAGCAAACAAAATTAACCTATTAAAGCCAAACAGCAGCACACGCTATTCGCTGAAGCGATTTAACAAAACCAACTAGACAAGCATATCAGTAATGATTAAAATAAAGAAAAAGACAAGAACTAATTCTAAACTAAAACCCAAAAAAATAGAAAATTACAATAACGGGGCCGAGGATTACGTTTTACCATATACTCGAGCATCCGAAAAGACGATAGCAGTGGTATCTGACTTCGCAAGCTACTATTGTTGATATTCTTGAAACCAAAAACTCCGGCAGAATCCGAGTTCCGGTTTCAAATGATATCAAGACACAACTTGCTCGGAAAGCGTTTGAGAAGAAGAAACGGAGGCAGTGGTTGGGGGCGGCAGTGACACGGCCAAACAAGGCAGCGTGCGGGACATCGCAGTGGGGGGGGTTGGCTCCGCGGTGGTTGGGGTTTTTGAGGTTTTGAGTCGGAGAATGGACAAGAGGGGGAGAAGAGGAAGCCGGTAATGTAAATTCGGACATTTGGGTGGTGGGGGGCGGCTAGGGTTTCGAATTTTAGTAAGATCTATGGAGGATTGGTGGATATTTGGAGGATATGAGTGGTATAGGTAGAAAGATGGAGGAAGAGTGGAAGAGATGGTGAAATTTTGGGGTGGATTGGAGGGTTGGGCGGCGGCGATTTCCGGCCGTGCGGCGGCTGGTGGGTGGGCGGCTGGGCGGAGAGAAGAGAGTAGTGGTGGAGAGGGGAAGAAAAAGAAAATAAAGGGGGAAAATGGGGAAAATCTTTTGAGGTTTTAGGCTTTAAATACTCTAGGTTAAAGATCAAACTAGGACCTGTTGAATCAGTCAAGATGGGTGGATGAGATTGATCTTTGTCACTTAACCAAAACGACGTAGTTTTGATACAAAACTTACGTCGCTTTGGGACCTCCCCTGGCAGCCCCTTTTGGGACCGGATCTGGCTTCTTTGGGCTCTAGTTTTTGGGCCAATTTGTTCTCAATTTTAATTAAAATAACTAGAACCAAATCCCTTACCCCTCTAATTATTAACTTAAACTAAAACGGTCTAATTCTAAAATCTCCAAATACACACCAAATAATTATTCAAAACTACAATGTAAAAGAAAGAACAAAAATTAGGCATTTACACCTATTGTGCTACCACTAATTAGTTGGGTCTAACGAGCTCCACCTGGCCGGGTATGATTCTACCGCGACTTATGATGGTCGGGTACCTTTTTACTGAACCTATTACGGCCGGGTACGATATGATGATGATGATATCCACATAGGTGTGTATATATATATATATATATATATATATATATACACATACATACATACAGTGACGCGGCACCAAATAATTATTCAAAACTACAATGTAAAAGAAAGAACAAAAATTAGGCATTTACACCTATTGTGCAACCACTAATCAGTTGGGTTTAACGAGCTCCACCTGGCCGGGTATGATTCTACCGCGACTTATGATGGTCGGGTACCTTTTTACTGAACCTATTACGGCCGGGTACGATATGATGATGATGATATCCACATAGGCGTATATCTATCTATCTATCTATCTATATCTATATATATATATATATATATATATATATATATATATATATATATACACATACATACATACATACATATACATCATCACTGTTAGCGACCAATTCGGTCGTAAATTTTGGCGAAAAATTCCGCGTCACTGTATGTATGTATGTATGTATTATGTATTTCATGTCAGTCGCCCTCAGAGGCACTCAGATGTTAGAGGTTGTATATTCTCTATCCCTGCTTACATTACTGTTCTTATTTATGCCTTCCTGTCTTACATACTCGGCACTTTATTCGAACTAATTAACGTCCCTTTTATTTGTGGACGTTGCATGTCGTGCTGCAGGTCCTGATAGACAGGTAGACGCAGCTCCCCCACCACAGTAGGCTGCCTAATTCAGCGATTATTGGCAAGATCCCTTCTCCAGACTTGCCGTGGCTTGGTATGCATTTTTGTTATAGACATTATGGGTAATGTCGGGGCCCTGTTCCGGCAATGTTACAACATTTATGCTCCTTTAGAGGCTCATAGACGGGTGTCGACTCATGTATAATTTGGATTGCCTTGTCAGCTGATTTTTGTTGTATAGTCTCTCATGGCAGCTTGTCAAGTCGTACCTTATATATAGCTTCATGACAACCTTGTCGGCCCGTTTTATGTATGTTCATGCCATTATCTATCATTGTTGGTTGTTCATGATTCATGTCTATCATTTATGTTGATCTCGTCGGCCCTTATAGATAATAAGAAAGGTTAGATAAAATGTATGTTGGTGCTCGGCAGGTATAGTCCGGGTGCCAGTCATGACCCTCCAGTTTGGGTCGTGACAATTTATGCGTCTCGATACAAAGTAGTAAATTGAACATTATGATTGTTAAAATTTACTACTCCCTATGTTTTCATTTACCTGTCACGTTTTGCTTTTCGAGAATCAATTTAACTAATCCTTGAAGCTAAAATAGATTAGATTATCTTAATATTTTAAAATTAAATTTCGATAGTCGAAAATTAATATAGCAAAGAAAATACTTGCAAAAATATTGGTCAAAATTCAAGCAGCTTGACTTTTGTGAAACGTGAAAACTAAATGGGAACAAAAGAAGTAGTATTTAGAGATATACTTTATAATAATCACTTTCCTTCTAGTTCAGATATACATTAATTGTAAAATATTTTAATTTTCCTTTTAGTTTAGGAATATTTTATGATAATTGTAAATTATTTATTTTTCTTCTAGTTTAGTATCTACACTAATAGTAAAATATTTATCTTCCTTTTAGTTAGGGCCTATAAGAAAAAAAAATGATGTATTTCAAATGAATGTAATGAGTTTCCTTTCATTCTAAAAAAAATTGTTTTCTCTCTCCAATCAAATATAGAAAATATATTTTTTCAAAATATTCTAGATAAGTCATTTTTTGAAAAATGATATAGTATTTGTAGGCATTCTCTTCTTTATCACCAAATTCAAAAATCTCTTTTTGCCTCTGAAGAAATCGTAAGAGCATGTCTCAATTTGCATAACTATTCATACCAAGTTTTTTGTTTCAATATATCATTTATTTACTTAATAATCTTTGAAGAAGTGGCAAAAATAGTAATCTCTATTGGGATTTAACAAAGAGACAATAGCCCCGATGTAAGCCGGTGAATAAGAATCTTAAACGCAATCAATTTTGAAATGGGAATTTAATTACAAAATCTCCAAAACCTTCCTAGAGTATCCAAGCTAATAAATATCTAGTTAAATCTTTTCCTATTTTATCTTTGTCAGAACTCCTCAGTCAGGAGCTCGTTGCACCGGTGGTTTGCGACCAACTGCAAAATGAGCACGATACCCAGTGCGCACTCGAAGAGTAGCAGCTACGGCCTACGGGTTCCCCTAGAAATTTTCCAAAAAAAAAAAAACTATGTATAATCAATATATAACCAGTGTATACTAGCTAGAAAAATTAAACATTGAATCTAGGCAGCTATTTGTGTAAAAATCCCTTATAAATATTGGGATAGAGAGAGTCCAACCATAAACAAGAAGGCACAAAAATGGCATTTTCACTTAACAAGTATTTTTTATTGACAATTGTAGTTCTACAAGGCATATGTTGTGCACATGCAACTACCAAATATTCAATCTCTCTAATATGTTCAAAGGCACCAAATCCTTCTTTATGCTTGTTAGCATATAAATCAGATCCACGTTCACAGAACGCGGATCTTCATGGTCTATGCCAAATTGCCATAGACTTTTCAGAGAAGAGCGCGAGACAAACATTGGATTTGGTTAATCAACTCTTGGAAAGTGCCAAAGGGGTATTAGAGACGAGATTACAAGCGTGCGCGTTCCATTATTTGAACTGCGCAAACTTGTTCAACCAAACCGGTAAAATTTTACGGTCCGGAGACTTTAAAAAGACCGTGGATGGTGGAAATGGAGCGTTGGCGGAAAGTGCTAATTGTGACGCGGCGTTTATAGGCTCGCCGCCCAAGGAACCGGTCGAGGTTCGACAGTCTAGCGTGTTAGTGCAACAATTGGGTGCTGTTGCTGTGCTTACTGCTACATTCTTAGACCACTCGGGTTTTTAGATTGTTGCTATATTGATGTCTCTTTGTTATCGATGAACCCTACTTAATTTGTTGGTCTGAATTAAAATGCTTGATAACTTGTTCTCAATTTTAATTATGCTCGTTATATCGTTACTTACATAAATGGTAATAAGATTGTAACACGATCGTGGATATAACAATCCAACCTGTCGTTTTGATTTTATTACCAATATCAGAAAATAGTTGTTTTTCGACTACTGAAACAGTCGGGAAGTTGTCAAAAAAATCCATTTTTTCGACTATATTCCGGCCGTTTTGGTGTAGTCGGAAATTAGATAGTCGGAAAAGAGGTTCCGACTACTATAATTGGCAAGTAGTCGGAATTTTCAGAAAAGTAGACGAAATTCCGACTATTTATAGGAAATAAGTAGTTGGAAAACAGTGATTTTCTGATAAACTATAAATTTTCTTTTCCTTTTAATTTAGGAATATTTTACGATAATGTAGAATATTTATTTCCCTCTTAGTTTAGTATCTACAGTAATAGCAGAATATTTATCTCAGTTTAGTGCCTATATGAAAAAAAAATATATATATTTTTCTCTCTCCAATCAAATATCAAATATATTGTCTTCAAAAATATTTCTAGTTAAGTCATTTTCCGAAACATCATATCCATTGCCTAGTATTTGTAGTTACCTAATTATTTGGTACTCTCATTCAAACTAGTAAAAGTACTCTCATTCAAACTATTAAGAAATTCATATTTTGACATTAATTAACAATGAGATTGATCATACTAACATTAATTTGTTCATTGAAAATATAACAAATATTTCTAGGCTCTTTACTTCAATGGCAACTTTGGAAAAAAAAAATGTTAATTCCTTCTTTATTTTTTTAAAAATTAAATATTGTGCACCACAAAAAAAACCAAAAAAAATCAATTAAAGTGAACCGGAGGGAGTATTGAAAATAAGTTTTTGCATAGAAGTTCAAAGGTTAACAATTTCTAATTCCCAAAAAAACGTATTATATTCTTTATCACCAAATTCAAGAATCTTTATTTTACCTCTGAAATCGTGAGGGTCACTTAACCCTAGTTTAATTTAAGGTTCATTTTTGTGGTTTAACGCAAAAACTAAACATCAATGGAAGTCACAAGTCCAAAGTCTGTTCATTTAAATGGCCATGATAATAATTTTACGTGTGAGATTTGTGCTTATGAGAAATCTATAAGTGAAATGTTCAAAATAATGGGTTGCACTCATTCTTATTGCAAACAATGCATGGCTAATTACATAGCCAAAAAACTCCAAGAAAACATTTCTCAAATTTCATGTCCCGTTTTGGGGTGTAACGGGTTATTAGAGCCATATTATTGTCGTTCAATTTTGCCTAATGATGTGTTTGATAAGTGGGGTGACGTATTATGTGAGTCGATGATTTTGGAGTCTGAGAAATTTTATTGCCTGATCACGCCCAACTATGCCTTATAAAAAGGACTCTGCGGACGTTGCAAATATAACCCGAGTATTACGCCCAGGATCGAATCCACAGAGAGTTAACCTATCAACCACTATCTTCAGACCCACTAATTCTTCAGAACCAGCTTCCCAAATATTCAAATCTCAGTTGAATGTTCTTTAGCAACTACGCTTGCAAGTAACTAAATAGTTGTAAACTAAACTAATAAGGTTGTAAACAATTATGAGGAAAAGCTAAGGCAATGATTTCCCCTATTGAAGGAATCCCTTCTGTTTATGCTCATACAAATTTACCAACACATCTCTATCAATCATGAATGCTAATCTTACCGTAAATCTCTCCCGAGTAATCACAGTAATTTTACTATTGCACTCTCCCGAGATACACTAGCTTATTTTAGTTAGCACGATTCACTTTAGATTACACCCAAGGCTTCGTTATCCCTAATTCCGCCTTTAAACCCGCAATTATAGATTCCTCTAATAATCTAGGAGTGGTGTTGTTCAACAATACCCTAAATATGCACTCTTTTCCAAGTTATGCACACTAAATAGGCACAGCTAATTGAGGATCCTGTCAATTAACTACAACAAACACGAAGTTGAACAAATAGAGATTAAACTAGCAATTTGTATTCACATAAACAAGAAGTTCATCACCCAATAGGTTCCATCAAAACATTAGACAAGGAATTTAGCTACTCATGGCTATGGGAAAATAAACTAAGATTGCATTCATCATAAAAATCAAAAGAAAGGAAGAAAGATGTTTAGAGTATTCTCTCACAATGGTTTCCTTGCTAAGAAACCTTAAAAATCAATACATGCCTCTCTTGGCGGAAGTCTAATGTTTTAAATAGGGTTTAGGTCTAAAAATCCCGTATTTGACACTTTGACCCCTGAACTTTCTGCACCTGCCGCGGTTCTGCCGCGGTCGCGGTAGAACCGCGGCCAATCACCCTCGCGGAATCACTGAAGTTCTGCAGCTGCTTTCCACCGCGGTTCTGCCGCGGTCGCGGTAGAACCGCGGCCAAACCAGTTCTCTGAATTCTAAGGGCTGGCAGGGCGTGGCTTCATTGGGAATTTACACATTTGGCCTCTTTTCTCTAATTTTTTTTTTGACTCCAAAACTGCTCCTTAGCCTTCCTTGTACACATATCACCTGCAAATCATGAAAAGCACTAATAAGAGCATTTTGTTATCAATTTTAGCATTAAAACTACACAAGAAGGTGATTATTTAAGGTGTGATTATAGTCAAATTCACCTATTATCATTGCCCGTTTAAGGATTGTTCTGCACTTTTGATTGGTGAATCTAAGGGTGAAATTTGGGTTACTATTACTCAATGTGAATGCCCAGAATGTAAAAGGTTATTTTGTGCTAAGTGTAAAGTTCCTTGGCATTCAGAAATTTTGTGTGAAGAATTTGAAAATTTGAACAAAGATGAAAGGGAAAGGGAAGATTTACTGCTTTTACAACTTGCTAAGAGTAAAGAATGGCAAAGATGTCCAAATTATAGGATTTATGTTGGGAGGTCTGAGGGTTGTGACGTAATGAAATGCAGGTCAGTTAGTCAATATTATTTTCATGTTTTTCTATTTGTTGAGAGTTTCTCTACAAGGTACATAAGGTTGTATACAGTAAACCCTTGTGATCCATCCTTTCTCCGGATCCCGCGCATAACGAAAGCTTAGTGTACCAGGTTGCCTTTTTTTTTTAGAGTTGCTCTGCGACGTCTAGAAAGTAGTCTCTGACTTGGTCTTCGCATCGTAAGTATGAGCCCATTCTCGGCTTACCGCACTCTCGGGTTTGCCTTTCTACTGGACTAAGTAGTACTCCACCCGTAGGTGTATGAGCTAGCCCATGGTGCAGTAAGCTAGATATACTCCCTCTGTTCATTTTCAGTAGTTCACTTTGTACTTTTCACGCCCCTTAAGAAATAATAAATAAAGTCAAAATAGGAGAATAAATTATTTTTTTCTTGATATGCGAAAAGTGACGATTAAAAATGAAAATTTATTTTTAGAATAGTTGAAAACTAAAAGTGAACAGAGGGAATACTAAACTTCTTTAGTAGGACTCTTATTTATAACACTCATTACTTCAATTATCCTTGTCCTTTTGGTAACATCCGATAAACTAGGAATATAATACAAAGAAGATTAGCATAGACCCTGCGTAAGTATAATTTTTTTTTAATTATTTCCTCCTATTTATTATAAAACAATAAAAGCAGAAGAACAATATTGCAGAGAAAGAGAGAGAGAGGGAATTCTTATTGAATTTTTGGAGTGAATTACAATGGAATAGAACTCTCTATTTATAGGGAAAGGGTGACTTAGCCACCAAGTAATAAACCCTAGAATCTCTCTAAATATAGACATCCACCATAAATAAAATTCTATTTATAACACTCCCCCTTGAATGTCTATTCAACAGATAATGTGCCTCGTTAAAACCTTAACTAAAATAAAACCCAGTGGGAAAAAAATTCTAGAGAAGGAAAAAGAGTACACATATCTACAATACGCCTTTTGGTTGCCTCGTTAAAAACCTTGCAAGGAAAACCCAGTTGGACAAAACCTTGTAAGGAAAAAAGAGTACAACGCGTATTAACTCCCCCTCATGAGAGCATCAATTCACATCCTTAAGCATTTTCATTCCAATCTTGTGCACCATCTTCAAAAGATCTTTGGTAGAGATTTGATGAACAAATCAGGCATATTAACTTGAATGAATATATTTCACCTTGAAATCATCATTCTTGATAGAGATATAATGTCTTCATAAATATCGTAGAATGGCTCTTCAATATCTCTATGGAGGTATTCTTGCTATCACATTATCATGCTTATAGTTATAGCAAGATACATATGTGCACAAATTGCACTGATGATGTGGTACTTTAAGATCAAGAATTGTATATGCTTCAAGCAATTTAAATCATTTGGGAATTGTCGTATAAGTATAGTCAAATAAGCCATTTAAATAGACTTTAATTAGATGCATATCAAGTTTTCATGGCTAGACAAATAAGATATAGAAAACTGATTGCACATACCATTGACTTTATACTTTCAAGTGTTTGAACTACATGTTCAAAACTACATGTCTTTCATATGAAACCAATTCTATTTGAATTGTTTCTCTAGACTTAATATCCTCATATATATTATTTAGCGTTATCATAGATGTCGTCAACGAACATTTTATATCGGTTCCAACCTCCTTATTTTTCATAAAGACATAACATCGAGATCAATTCATTCATATATTCAGGTACCTGAATCTCTCATGAGATTTTATGAAGTGTTATGTCATGTGATCTTCCAGATCACTTGCCTCCTTTATTATGATCATTTTGATCATTTGCTCATCTTCTATCAAGAAGTTTTATTTGAAACCGATTGTCTATACGCTTTAAGTGTACCATAGACTTTGTCTTTCTAGGACTTATTCCAATAGGAGCATTTGCTGTGAGATATAGTTACTTTCTTTGGGCCAGCAAATGCGTCTGGCATGCTTTGCAATATATTGCAAATAAATTATCCTTTTATGAACTTCAAGTTCATATTATCTCATTCGAGGATCTATATGAACAAATGATAATTCATTCCACGTAACTTTTTCTCAACTGTTTATCATGTCTACCCCTCATGTTAGAAAAACTAACTTGTTTCCTCAACTTTGAGAACTCATCTTTGTGCTTTATGGTGTTAATCAAAATATACACCGCACATCAATAATAATAAGATGGAATTATTTGGTTCCTAACCCTGAACCACTTGTGAGGGGAGAAAATAATATACTTTCGTATATAACGTATATCAAACTGATATACAAAACTTTGTTCTCATAAGCAATTATTTAGCTATTAAGTGGAGGCACTCAATAAATCATTTTGCTAAACCGGTTGTGATGTAGACCAACTTATCAAGATGAACTTCTTGAATAGAAAATCTGGAATACGCTCTAAATTAAATTATTGAGCAAGTTACCTCGCAAACACCATGTTGCGGGTTAATAATAATCGCACACGTAACCTGTCACGACCCGAATTTTTCACCATCGGGATCGTGATGGCGCCTACTCGTGGTAGCTAGGCAAGCTAACTTATTTACCTTTCATTAATAAATAAATCTGTTAACAATCTTTAGCATCAATAAGAAATATGGAATTTAATAATAATAATAGCGGAAGTCTAATTTATAAGTCTGAATCAAAATGCGGAATAGTCAACAATAGCCTCTACCCAAGATTTGGTGTCACATTACTCACGAACCACTAAGAATAAACTAAATACAAAGGTCTGAAAGAAATATAACAGTTGTCTGTCTCGAAAACAATGAGGAAACAGTCAAAATGAAAACATAGAGAAGAGACACCGGGCCCTGCGGACGCCTGCAAGGCTACCTCCGTCTCGTGAATAAGAAAGTCTGCTCCCGAACTACTGCTGCTGCTGCTCCTCAAAACCTGGACTTGTGGGTTATGCACAGAAGTGTAGCATCAGCACAACCGACCCCATGTGCTGGTAAGTGTCTAGCCTAACCCGGGCGAAGTAGTGACGAGGCTAGACTGGACATCACATAAACCTGTGCAGTTATAAATATACAGCGAAAATCGAATACCAAGTAATTAACAACATGGGAGGGGAGACATGCTAAGGGGAGATACAATATTAACAGCAATCAAGAGTAACAACTAAAACAACTTAGGTTCACAATGAACAAGGAATCAATACTCACATACAAACACATAGCCTCAATAACTGTTGCGGCGTGCAACCCGCTCCATAATCACTATTGTTGCGGCGTACAACCCGCTCCACAAATACCACTGTTGCGGCGTGCAGCCCGACCCATATCATTTATCATGTATCATTGTTGCGGCGCGCAACCCGATCCTCACATTTTATTGTTGCGGCGTGCAACCCGATCCTCAATATCATTGTTGCGGCGTGCAACCCGACCCATCTCACTTATCATATATCATTGTTGCGGCACGCAACCCGATCCTCATATATTATTATTGCGGCGTGCAACCCGATCCTTAATATCATTTTTGCGGCGCGCAACCCGATCCTCAATATCATTGTTGCGGAGCGCAACCCGATCCTCACATATTATTGTTGCGGCGCGCAACCCGATCCTCAGTATCATTGTACAGTCCGACTCCCCAAACAACAGTCACAATTAAGGGGCATAAAAATAAGCAAATATTTGACAAACATCCCGGCAAGGGAAATAATCCAACAAGTTCAACCAAACGTCCCGGCAAGGGAATAATCAACAACGCTTTCTCTTTCTTACTTTTCTTATCTCACGATATCACTGGAGCCCAAACTCCAAGAAATTTCTTATCTCATATTCCGTCACAAACAACAATATAACGACTTCCCAGTAAGGGGACCAAACATCATCTCAAATATTCCGGCAAGAGGATTACTATAACCACATTAGCCCCAACATCTAACCACCACAGCTGTAACAAACCTATTACCACACTTAACCATCTCAGCTATATCTAACCGATTACCTCACCTAACCACCCCATCTATAACTAACCTATTACATTACTTAACCACCTCAGCTATAACTATAGTCATCCCACGACACAAGGAAACATTAACCTAAGCGACCCTAGTGTTAGTCAAGAACACAATGCAGAGGAATCACAACCCAACAATAGCCCGTCAAGAGGGCAACATAATGATCTCTTCTCTTTCTCACTTTTACTCTCACAATTCGTTCTACAACTGGAGCCGACGCTCCTCAATGAAACAAATCATTTCATATACTTTCAATATTCGTATCACAATTCGAGCCAATGCTCCTAGGAATCAAATTATCATATCATCATTCACATGTAGTTCACAACATATAGAAATACTCCAATAAACATGGAATTCACAATCAGTTCATGATAATCGCATTTCAAGGACTCGCGGTCATGCTAGACACCAATGTATAGATACTCGTCACCATGCCTATACATCGTACTCGATAACCTAGCAATTAGCAACAAGACTCAACTCCTATTCCCTCAAGCTAGGGTTAAACCAAACACTTACCTCGGTACCCCAGAATAAGCAATCAACCTTCAAAGACCGCCTTTCCTCTACAATCCGACTCCGAAACAGTGATATCTAGGCATGATTAATTCAATAATATCAATAAAGACTCAATGGCAACATCCCATAGCCTAGATACGAATTTTCTAGCATTCTTCCAAAAATACCAAAATTAGACACCGGACCCACATGGTCCAAACTCGAGGCTCGGACCAAAACCCGATCACCCATAACCCCACGAGTACAGATATATAATTTGTTTTAAGATCCGACCCCAAATTGAGGTTGAATCACCCAAAATTCTCAAAACCCTAACTCTACCCAAAACCCATAATTTCTACTTTGATTTCATGATTTAGGGCTAGGATTTCAGTAATTAATGAAGGAAATTGAAGAAGACAAGTTAGATAATACTTACCCAAGAATATTTGGTGAAGAATCGCTTTACAAGTCGCCTAGGGGCTGTGGAGAAGAAGAGCTTGTGTATTTTTGTGATAGAACCCGTAGCTACTGTTTCTGTTTTTTTAAAAAAAATTTAACTGGGCGAAAAAGGCCTATGCGATCGCGAAGAAAGTCGTGCGATCGCATAGAGGAAGGGGAAATGTTCACTGCGATCGCGAAGTGATCACTGCGATCGCATAGAAGTAGCAGATGGTATATTGCGATCGCGAACTGGCTATGCGTTCGCATAAAGGAGAAATAAAGGGCTTCTCAGGCTAGCACTATGCGATCGCGGAAGGGTAATTGCGATCGCATACAACAACTGACCCTCCTGAAGATTAACTCTACGCGATCGCAGACCTACCTATGCGATCGCATAGAACAAATGACTGGACACCAGCAGACAGCAGTTTCTGCAATTTCTTAAGTTCAAAAACCACTTCGACTCTCCTCCGAAACACTCCCGAGCCCCCGGGGCTCCTAACCAAACACACACACTAACTCAATGACATCTTACGGACTTACTCGAGCAATCAAATCGCCAAAACAACATCAAAATCAATGAATCAAGCCTCAAAATCATCATTTTCATTCCAAACTTCATAAACTTTCAACTTTAGATATTTAGGTCCGAAACACGTCAAACGACGTCCGATTTCGACCAAACTTCACAGAAAGCGCTTAAACAATATATAAGACTTGTACCGGGCATCGGAACCAAAATACGAGCCCGATACCACAGTCTTTTAATAAATTTTCATTTCCAATTTCCTTATTAATTTCAGAAAAACAATTTCACAGAAAAATTCTTTCCTCGGGCTCTAGACCTCGGAATTCGACTCCGGGCACATGCCCGAGTCCCATATTTTTCTACGGACCTTCCGGGACCGTCCAATCTCGACTCCGGGTCCGTTTACCAAAACTGTTGACCGAAGTCAACCTTAAACATATTAATATCAAAATTCTTCAAATTTTTCACAGGATTCACATATTTCAACATAAAAGCTTTTCCGGCTACGCGCCCGGACTGCGCACGCAAATTGAGGCAAGTAAAAATGAGGTTTTCAAGGCCTCGGAAGCACAGAATGAATGAGGAAACAGGTGATGACCCTTTGGGTCGTCACATAACCATCTCATAGATGCATCTTATGTGGTATACATGGCAGGTGAATAGGCCCATATTCACCTTTGATATTTCCAGCATTCATGGGATTCAATCCCAATTTTAATTGGTCTATTAATTAATGACAACAAGCAATGTAAGAGAATTCGTAAAGAACTTTCTAGTTCTTTAATATTTACCCATGTGAATTCTCTTTTATTTTTGCACATCATACTTAAATTGATATGGGTAAACCAATTATGCCAACTGAATAAATTATCAATGTTGATAAACTTCAGATTTACACCATGACGTGTGCAATTATCAATAAACTCCAAGTTTATTATGATATGAGTTTTTATATCAATAAACATCCACTTTAGTATGGTATTGTTTTATTTGTGTAGTACAAACTGGAGAATAAAGCGGGTAGCTTTTCACATACATATTATCCTGCTGCAAGTTGTAGTAGTAGAAGATATTAAATCTTTTCTTTATTTATAGTCTCAATATAATCAACCGCTTTCGCGAATACTTTAAAAACTGAATAAGTTTCTTTGAGACTTACTACAACACAATACCTTAATGGTAATCAATTGTGTTTCTCCAAAATAGTAATAATTGGCTCTTCCAGAGCTCTCAATTAATTTGGTACTACCACATATTCATCAACACCCATATGGTGAATATCTCTTTTAAAGAGAAAGTTATACCATTATGGTTATGGTCAAAATTATATACAAGATCTGTTTCTTGCATTATCGTTGTCTTTTAACAATCACAATGCCAAAATATTTTGGCGTACAATAGGTACGTGACCAATGACCATTATGCCATAATAATGATATTATTTTCTTATATCATCTCAAACCTCCTTTTAGAGGCGAGTGCGGTATATTCACTACCACTAGCACGTTCATATTCTTTGAAGAATGAATATGTATTCATAAATCAGATGTTGTCACATTCACATCATGAATGGACCATAATCATCTATATGTGCTTTATAAAATCTCATGTCAAATCGATGACAAATATTACTTTCACAGAGTGAAGGATTATTTTGAGAATCCTTATTATTCTCATTATCACAATGATGACTATTATAATTTCGTCTATTGCCACGTCCACATCCATTGATACTTTTACGGTAATAATTTTGTCTTCTTTCAGACGTATTACATACTGCTATCACATTCTCTTAAGGGAATGAGAATGGAGCAAATTCAATGGGACGGGTTTTCACTTCTTGTGCTCACGATCATACATGACTTTGCTCATGGCAAGACATAGAAATTTTACCACTTCAGGTGGTTATAATTTCTTACAAACTCCATTAGAGTTATAATAAAACTTTGTTGTCTTTGCTTGTATATAAAATTAAATTATAGAATTTCAAGAATATAAAAGAGTAAAATAAAGTAAAATACTTACCTTAAATCTAAAATTTAATCATGAAGGAAGTTCATGGAATAATTGACAGTCATTATGCTCAATCCCAAAGCTTTTACTCAATTGGTTAGAGTCTCGTGCTGATAACGTGTTATAAAACAATAAAAGCAGAAGAACAATATTGCAGAGAAAGAGAGAGAGGGAATTCTTATTGAATTTTTGGAGTGAATTACAATGGAATAGAACCCTCTATTTATAGGGAGAGGGTGACTTAGCCACCAAGTAATAAACCCTAGAATCTCTCTAAATATAGACATTCACCATAAATAAAATTCTATTTATAACACTATTGATATTATTAAATAGATTAAAAAGTGATTTACGGTCGGTGAAATATCATACAAATAATAATAAATTCAGTGTAATCACACATATGGGGTCTGAGGAAGATAGTGTGTATATCATACCTTATCCTACCCGACGAAGAAAGAGAACTTGTTTTCTTGCGTCAGGGAAATATTTTCTATTCCAAATTGATATTTATGTTAGTATTATATTTTTCAAATGGTTTCTTTTACAATTGCAGGTGTGGATGTGATTTTTGTTACAAATGTGGAGCTCACTCAACTGATCATTACTGTAGTAACGGTGGTACTTAATAGACATTTGCTTAAACTTAAAGGTCTCTTTTTTTTTTTTTTTTCTTTTTTTCCTTTTTTTCCTTTTTTTTTTTTTTTCTGTTCGTTTTGTTCTGAAAAAGATGAGTCCAGAATGAAAGTAGAACTTGTTTCAAGTGCTCTTTGAAACATAATGGTGAGTTGTACCCAAGGGCTTCTTATTATTATATGATTATTAAAACTTAACTAGAGATGGTGGTGAAGTCCAAAATATGTTTACATTGTTTACAATTTCTGGCCGGAGCGTATCTAGTGCAAAAGTTACGGGTTAACGTGAACCCAGTACGAGTAACTTTTAGCTCGATCTTTTATTGGTACTAAAAATTCATTAAATGTATAAGAATATTTAGCTCAGAACCAAGTTTGTTGATCTAGCTATTAATGTATATTAACTTGATATCGCTATAACAACCCATAAACTTAAAATCCTGAATCCGTCAATGATTTGCGGATGCTAAATCTCACTAGTTAATCTAATAATCACGCCTAACTTTGTTAATTAGTACACGGAAAATCAGGGGATTTAACATATACTCCCTCCGGTCCAAAATAAGTGATTTTTTAGCTGTTTTCACACATATTAAGAAATCCACCTTTTAACATTAATTAGCAATAAAATTGACCATATTAACCTTTACTATCTCTTCACATAAATACTCCTAACACATACTCCAACACTATTTACTCCAAGGGCAATGTAGGAAATAAATAATTAATTCATTCTTGAAATCTGGAAAAATCACTTATTTTGGACCACAAAAAAAAGGCCAAAAAATTACTTATTTTGGACCGGAGGGAGTAGTATTTTGCAATTAATGGTCTATGTGATGCAATTCCTACTTTTTGCAATCTAGTGATTCAACATTAAATTAAATTCATTAAATATATAAAATATATTTAGCTTGGAGCCCAATTTATTGATCCGGTTATGAATGTAATTTTATTTGATATTGCTATAAGAACTCATAAACTTACAATGCTAGTTCCCTCTATGATTTGTAGATGCTAAATTTCACTAGTTAATCTAATTATCACGTCTAACACTGTTAATAAACACATAAAAATTGAAGGGATTCAATATATATAGTATTTTGCAAATAATGGACGTCTAATTAGTTCTCTCTTTTTTTAAATTTTTTTTTCGTTCTAAACACAAAGAGAATGAATGTTTTATTTCGTGTTATATGTGATGCAATTCCTACTTTCTGCAATCAAATGATCCAACATTAAAGTTTAAATGAAGGTCAGCTAATTCAAATTTGAGAAACATCCCAAAGATTTTAAAGCTACATTGAAAATTGAAATTATATACCATTAAATATGTTACTGTTGAAACTTACTAGTATTAAATTTGGAAATTTGCACATTATGTTGTCAATAACAGTTTTCACTGTACTTCTCTTATCTAACTTTAATAGGCCAAGTTCTACTTCATGGCACGGAATTGGAAAAATGATACTGTATGGCCATTTTTAAAATAATAGCAGAATATATATTATTCGGTTATTATATATATATATTAATTGCACCTTCGACCTTCAAATCTTGGGTCCGCCTCTGATGGCGAGTCAGTTGACACATTGTTTTCCGGCCAAATTCTGCGTGGCATTTTTCACTTTTAGCCCGCGCCAGAAACTATTATATTTGGTAGCCAAAAAAGTATATAAAATTTGTATAATTTTTGTATATATATATATATATATATATATATATATATATATATATATATATACAAAAACTTAAATGAAATTTTGCCGAACATTATGGGTGCCGATGACCCCTCTTTATACAGTATAGTTACACTTCTGCTTGCAACCAATCTAACTATACATTGCTCAAGTAGTCAATTCGTATTATAAGAAGGTCCACTATGGGGGGTTTTAACACTACCTACTCTTCATTCCCAAAGCTCGAACTCGAGACCTCTCGTTAAGAAAGAAGTAACAATTACCATTCCACCACTCTTCGGTGATAGCTAGGTCTTCCCAGACCTGCATAACTGCAAATATACACAAGAGTTCTCAATGGACAAGCAGAGGTAAAGCTCGAATTTTAATTTTATGAGTTCTGAATTTTAGACAACTATTTTAAAAGCAACTAACTAGGTTCTAATTACCTAATTATTTGGTACTCTCATTCTAACTAGTAAAAGTACTACTCTATCTGGTCCACTTTAAGTGATTTTTTGGTTCTTTTTAAACATATTAAGTTCACATTTTAGCATTAATTAACAATGAGACAGACCATATTAACCTTAATTTGTTCATTAAAAATATAACAAATATTCCTAGGCTCTTTACTCCAATGGCAACTATGGAAAAAAGAAGTTAAATACTTCTTGATTTTTGAAAAGAATCAAATATTGTAGACCATAAAAAAAAAGCCAAAAAATCAATTAAAGTCGACCGGAGGGAGTTTTGAAAACAAGCTTTTGCATAGAAGTTCAAAGGTTCACAATTTCTAATTCCCAAAAAAAACGTATTATCTTCTTTATCACCAAATTCAAGAATCTTTATTTGCCTCTGAAATCGTGAGGGTCACTTAACCCTAGTTTAATTTAAGGTTCATTTTTGTGGTTTAACGCAAAAAACTAAACATCAATGGAAGTCACAAGTCCAAAGTCTGTTCATTTAGATGGCCATGATAATAGTTTTACGTGTGAGATTTGTGCTTATGATAAGTCTGCAAGTGAAATGTTCAAAATTATGGGTTGCACTCATTCTTATTGCAAACAATGCATGGCTAATTACATAGCCAAAAAACTCCAAGAAAACATTTCTCAAATTTCATGTCCCGTTTCGGGGTGTAACAGGTTATTAGAGCCATATTATTGTCGTTCAATTTTGCCTAATGATGTGTTTGATAAGTGGGGTGACGCATTATGTGAGTCGATGATTTTGGAGTCTGAGAAATTTTATTGCCCGTTTAAGGATTGTTCTGCACTTTTGATTGATGAATCTAAGGGTGAAATTTGGGTTACTATTACTCAATGTGAATGCCCAGAATGTAAAAGGTTATTTTGTGCTAAGTGTAAAGTTCCTTGGCATTCAGAAATTTTGTGTGAAGAATTTGAAAAATTGAACAAAGATGAAAGGGAAAGAGAAGATATACAACTAATGCAACTTGCTAAGAGTAAAGAATGGCAAAGATGTCCAAATTGTAGGATTTATGTTGGAAGGTCTCAAGGTTGTGCCCAAATGAAATGCAGGTCAGTTAGTTAATATGATTTTCATGTTTTTCTATTTGTTAGAGAATGAGCTCTGCAGGATAAGACTGCGTACAATAAACCCTTGTAGTCCCGTTCTTGCACGGAACCCGCGCATAGCGGGAGCTTAGTAATACCAGGCTGTCGTAGTCTGTGACTTGGTCTCCGAATCGTAAGTATTAACCCGATCCTGGCTTACCGCACTCTTGGGTTTGACTTTCTACTTGACTAAGTAGTACTCCACCCGTGGGTGTCTGAGCTAGCCCATGGTGCGGTAAGCTATGATATATAAACTAGGAATATAATTAAGAAGATTAGCATGGACCTTGTGCGAGAATATTATTTTTAATTATTTCCTCCTATTGATATTATTAAATGGATAAAAAAGTGATTTACGGTCAGTGAAATATCATACAAATAATAACAAATTCAATGTAATTTCACATGTGCAGTCTGAGAAAGATAGTGTATCCATAGACCTTATCCAATCCGGTGAAGGTAGAGAGTTTGTTTTCAATAGACCCTGCGTCGGTGAAATATTATGTCAGAATATTGCACAAGGTGTCACTCTACAATTATAATTTCAGCTTGACAGTTGGTTTTAAATTTTGAGATGTAATTATTTTAAGGCTTTATTTTTTTATTCTAAATTGATATTTCTGTTAGTATTATATTTTTCAAATGGTGTCTTTTAAAATTGCAGGTGTGGATGTGATTTTTGTTACAAATGTGGAGCTCACTCAACTGATCATTACTGCAGTAACTGTGGTACTTAAAAGACATTTGCTTAAACTTAAAGGTCTCTTTTTTTCTTATTCATTTTTTTGCTGTACGTTTTGTTCTGAAAAAGATGAGTCCAGAATGAAAATTGAACTTGTTTTTGTAACATAGTGATCAGTTGTACTGAAAGGTTCTTCTTATCATATGATTATTACAACTTAACTGTGTTTGACCAAAAAGTATTAAGCTTTTTGTTAAACTAATTAATAAGAAAATAGAGGATAAATCATAGCCACGGACAATTAACTCTAGATCAAAGCACATCGAATAAGAGAATAAGATATAGTCAAGCTCATGAACTTTTAAGATTTATAAAAGATATCGATAATAAATGACATGCTTACATTCTTGATGTACTGTTTCGTAATGTAGGAATAAAGAAGGAAAAGAAGGAAGGCCATTAACAGTTGCAGGATCTACCCTTATTGATTCAGGAAAGATGATTATAAAGATTTGCCGCCAAGATCCGAAACTTCTCTTGTTTTTCTCCCGCAGCCTTCTCCGGTTCTTCTGCCTCTTTCTCCTGACGGAGAGAAAAAACCCCCCCTTTCTTGTTCTCTTCCCCCTATATATATAGCAAGTATTCCCTTTTATCCAACGGTTCTTAGCCAGAATACCTTAATCTATTGATTGTACGTTGGGTCGTTCCCCTTAAGTGTCACGACACATGGTTCGCCGTACTGGCTTTCTGATAGTTCGATCCCGGCAGCGGCCGAGATGCTCGTTGTTATGATGTCTTATGAATACGACCACAACTTAGTCAACCCCACGTGTAGTCAGATTTCGACCCATACAAATTGGAGATCCAAAATATCATTGTGTTTACAATTTGCGGATGCTAAATTTCATTAGTTAATCTAATAAGCACGTCTTTATATGACCGGATTCAAGACGTAAAAACAGTCACTAATACTTGCATTAAGATACATGTCTACATAACACCCTTAGAGGTGCGATCCTAATTTCCTGAATTCTGCATGAATGTTGAATGCTTTGTATATTAGGCTGACCTTTTTAATTTAATAGGCACATCTAATAGCGTTAGTAAGATTGTAACTTCATAAATGAAATAAAATGCGATAATTGACTAGTGGAAAATTGAAGGAAAGAATAAATGATTTTACTTGTATGATGCATCGGAAATATTGATGGTTACAGCTAGTGCTCCAAGCAGCCAATATAATAGTAGCGGAATCAAGATTTTTATTAAAGAGAACTAAAATAAAAAGAAGTAAAGAATGTGGACGACTAATTCATTCTCTTTTTTCTTTTAGTTTTTTAATATTTTTGTTCAATGCACAAAGAGAATGAATATTTTATTTGTGTTGTATGTGATGCAATTCCTACTTTCTGCAATCAAGTGATCCAAAATAAAAGTTTAAACGAAGGTCAAATAAATTTTTTTTTTCATAAACAACATCCCAAGATTTTAAAGCTAAGCTACATTGAAAATTGAATCTAAATATACCATTAAAGATGTTACTGTTGAAAATTACTACAATAAATTTGGAAATTTGCACTTTATGTTGTCAATGACAGTTTTCATTATAGAAGAATTAACCCAAATAGCCATCCATCCAATCACTTAAACTAAAAATAGCCGATAAATGTATAATATATGCATAATTTATATATTATATGTGTATAATTGTGTATAATTAACGTATAAGTTATGTATACGATTAGAAAAATTAAATAACGAATATGGACGACAATTTGTGTAAAGATACCTTCATTATACTTCTCTTATCAACTTTAATAGCCCAAGTGCTACTTCATGGCGCAGAATTTGGTTGGAAAACAATGATTCATCTGACGCAATCAGAGGCGGACCCAAGATTTGAATATCGGAGATACACTTTTGGATTCAACTAAAATCTATTTTATATTAGGTGTCCACTACTAATATATCACTATTTTCTAAAGATATATACATGTATACATGAAATTTTTGCCAAACTTTACGGGTGTCGGTGACCCTCTGTATACAGCATAGGTTGTTTGCAACCAATCTAACTATACATTGGTCAGGTAGTCAATTCTTTTTAATTGAATTATGATTGAGGAATTCCAGGTCTTCCTAGTTCTCTTTTTAATTTGGCTTCAAGTATCTAGTATCCGGAACTCATTGGTTCGATTAATCCACTTTCTTATTATAAGAAGGCCCACTATGGGGGATTTAGCGTTACATACCAAAGAGGACTTCATTCCCAAAGTTCGAACTCGACACCTTTGGTTAAGAAAGAAATAACAATACCACTCCACCACCCTTTCGTGATAGTTAGGTCTTCCTAGACCTGCATAACTGCAAATATACGGGTAAATTTTAAAAATAGCCAGATTTACAACTGGTCGTTCAAAAATAGCCCAATTTCAAAAGTAATCGAAATTTAGCCACTTTTTATATAAAGATAAATCTGAGCGAAAACACTGTTCAAAACCCGAAAAATACTCCAGCATAAGTATACTTGAACTCCAGCATATTATACTGGAGTTCCAGCAAGTATATTAGTCCAGTATAATATACTGGAGTTCCAGCAAGTATATTGGTCCAGTATAATATACTGGAGTTTGGAGCACTGGTGTTCCAGTCTCTAGTATATTATACTGGAGCCAGCAAAGTATACCGGTCCAGCATAATATGCTAGAATTCATACACAAGTGCACCGAACTCCAGTATATTATGCTGGACCGGTCTCTATTGCAGCAAAATAGTGGCTATTTTTCATTGACTTGGTAAACGCTGGCTATTTTTTATTGACCAGTCCGAAAACTGGCTATACCGTGCTATTTTTACCAAATATACATAAGAATTCTCAACGAACAAGCAGAGGCGGAGCTAGGATATTATAGGTTCAAAATTTTAGAACGACTATTTTAAGAGCTACTAAATGGACTCTAAGTTTAATATACGTGCACAGTTAATGAATCTTTTAACACAAATACACTGCCTGAGCAAAAGCTAGTGGATTCAGCCGAATCGGCACTTAGGCTTCTAGCTCCGCCCCTGCGGACAAGTTGTATTGAATGAATTATGTCAGTCATTTTGCAACTATAAGCTTGGGATAACCTGCTCATTGAATTGGAAAACTTCAAATTTGAGGTTCCACATATTCAAGGTAAGAAGCTACCAAAATTTAAAATCTCCTACATTCAGATCCAAAATGTACTTCAATCAGCCGAACTTAATAACCAAAAAAATCTGGAAAACAGTCATTTCTAAGTACAGATTTCAGCTATTTCTTCAGTTTTCTGCTAAGGCCGGAGAACTCTGAATACCTAATCCGCAATCCAAGCACTCCAGTTACGAGGATATAAAAAGAGTAGTCAAAACAAAATCAGTAGAACAAATCGCGCATTTGCAGTTTTTGCCTCCTGGCCTGTTGATATCTACAATCTGTCTAATGTACCTGAAAATTCCAAAGAGCATCTCAGAATTAGTTCTGTTATTTTTCCTCTACCAAAAAAGATAACAAATTTCTAATGGCACAAAGACGACGACAACTACAATAATAACAACAAGTGGAGCCTGGGGAAGGTAAGATGTGCGGAGCCTTGCCACTACCCTGAAATGGCACAAAGACATACGACATTTCCAGCATACAACCAAACCAGAGAACATATCAGGAGAAGCTGACAGATGCAAGTCGCACCAACAATTCAAAATATACTTTCTCCGGACACAAAATCCGAGGCGGAGTAACGATGTCAACTTTATGCATTCTGAATTTTAGAGCAACAATTTCAAATGCTAATAACTGGGTTCTAAATTTAATATTTGTACATATTTAAAGTATCTCTAACCGAAGACCATAAAATAAAATAATGAAAAAAGTAAGTGAAGTTTAATACAAGCTACCTCAAAACTAGTATTACAAGTCATGAGCAACTGTGAAATATAATACAATGCTGGTACGAAGAAAATGCATTATCTGTTTGAATGGGGTTCCAGAACTCGAAATAATCGGTTGGGTCGTTACATCAACAACAGTAAAATAAGACAATAGTAACAAAGTCTAACAATCAAAATATAGATGAAATGCAACAATAAGTCTAATACTTTATTAATACAAATATATAGTTCGAGCCAAAGCTACTGAGTGCGGTCGAATTCGTAGCCGAGCTTCTAGCGCCGCCCCTGCACAAAGAGAAGGCTCTTCCAAGAATATTGAACTATAAACATGCATATTTATGGACATGTTTCCATGTATTCACCACCATACCAAATTATGTTCTAACCATAATACGTGATCAAAATTAGAGGAGGATGCTCTTAAGCAAAACTCACCATTATACTCGAAATAGATTACTACTTCCCTAGTCGACTCATATTTTTGGGAACAAAAAGAAAAAAGAAAAGACAGTAGTAATAAGTTTAAGCAAAATAGGAGTACGTTTTTAAGTACCACAGCGACTGCAATAATGATTAGTTGACTCAGCTCCACATTTATAACAAAAGTAACAGCCACACCTGCAAATGTAAAAAAACAATTATGCATCAGAATTGGGCTACAAAGAGATAAACTAAGTCTCTACTAAACTATATTGGCCATAAGTGGAATTAAAGTATTCAAGTTGTTGGCTCTGTTGTTGTTTAGCACGAAAACGAACAATCAGAATGAAGATTTTGTGACAATACCAACTTACTATACACAATATAATGTGCAGGTTATTAAAGACAAAAGAGAAGGTAAAGCATTTTCACTTAGCTAGATTTATCTTAGCTTTTAGGAAACAACTGCTTCCACTTAAATATAAAGACATTTATCGCATCATATTACGATTCGTTTTGCTAGTATGAACTATTTCTATAAGGATCCATATAAATATTGTTAGGTACTTATTCTTTTTGGTTACCAGAACAAAAATGCAGCAGAGAGCTCGTATAATGACATCAGACATATAAACATAAATTTGCGACATCGATTACTTGCAACATCAATTACTGGTTGATAGTTCTTTTTTACTATAAAAATGCAAGTAAAGAACAAGCAATGCATTAACATTAACAATCACCTAAACTTATTTATAGCTTAAAAATCAACAACAACAACCTAGTAGAATCCCACAGGTGAGAGGTCGGGGTAGTGTGTACGCAGACCTTACCCCTACCCCCAATGGGATAGAGAGGCTGTTTCCAACAGACCCTCGACTCAAGACAACGTACAAGACAAAAGAGACAATACATCAGTACCATCAACAGAAACCATAGAAATACTAATTCATAGTTTAAAGATCATGAAACTATAATACAGTAACGTTATTTTATGAAATTATATACCAAATACAGATACACCGGGAGCTAAATCACTTTGTAAAGTTGAAGAGGGCAAGGGAGTGAGTCGCGAAACTAATTCAATTTGGGAATTTTGGCAGATATGATCCTAGTGAGGCAGAGCGGCTTCAGTTGAGAATTTAGCACAACTACATTCAGCACTCTCGTAATTGCCTTTGCTCTAGCCAGACCTCACCCACTCGCCTTATCAGTCCCTAATTGCAACATGGAAACAGAAAAAACTGCATTTAAGGGGAGCTCCTCAAACATTTTAGGTGTAGTATTTTCACCCAAAACTACAAAGATCTGACCACTACCAAACTAATACCTATTCTGTTTAATACTTCTGGTGCTTATGTTGCGTATAATGTAACATCCTATAGCAGATTAATTCCAACGAGCCTTTCAAACTAGTATTATTTCAAAAATCATACAAAATTTAAAAAACACAAATATAGAACATGAAAATCATATGGTCTAACTAACCGGCATCGCATTTGGGGACAACCAGCAGACCTTGCCACATACATCCTACATCTCGGACATCTCTGCCATTCTTGCCCTTTAGCAAGTTGCATAAGTTGTATATCTTCTCTTTCCCTTTCATCTTTATTCAATTTCTCAAATTCTTCACACGAAATCCCCGAATGCCAAGCAACTTTACACTTAGCACAAAACAACCTTCTACATTCTGGACATTCCGATTGAGTTATAACCAAATTTCCATCCCTATTTTCATCAATCAAAAGCGCGGAACAATCCTTAAACGGACAATAAAATCTCTCAGACCCCAAAATCATTTTCTCACATAACGCGTCGCCCCATCTATCAAACACTTCTTTAGGCAAAATTGAGCGACAATAATAGGGCTCTAATAGCCCGTTACACCCCAAAACAGGACATGAAATTTGAGAAATATTCTCTTGGATTTTTGAAGCAACGTATTTAGCCATGCATTCTTTGCAATAAGAATGAGTACAGCCCATTATTTTGAACAATTCACTCGTTGACTTCTCGTCAACGCAAATATCACAGGTAAAAATATCATCTTGATCATCATCTATATCAATAGACTTCGAATTTGAGCGACCATTTGAATATTTTCGGAAATTTTGAGTACCCAAAAACTGAATTTCATCATCTGGATATTCTCTGGATAGATCAATAAAGACCTTTTTAGCTCCACTGCTGCTAGGTTTTGAAGAAAAAGATGATATAATCTCAACTTCGACGTCTCTTTTCCTTGAGTATTTTTCACCAATCATGATTCCTTTACCCTTTGAAGTATTTAGGGTTTCATATATTACTGCAATATCATCATTATCATCGTTGGAAATATCTATTATTTTCACGGCCGAAGTAGTTGCCATTTCCGTTGCTTATTAGTATTTGCATTAAGCAGCAAGAAAGAATGAACCAGAGATATATTATTATAGGGTAAAGGAAAGTATTTAATATTTTTGGATTTGGGTGATGGAGAAGACGATGAGTTTTTTGGGATTTCAAAAGGTAATATTGATTCCTCTTTTGCTGTGAGAGTGAGGAGTACCAAATAAGGGGAGGAGTAGTACCTACTTAGGCAATTCTCTTTCTTTCTTTTTTTTTTTCTTTTTTTTTGGAAAATTCCAAGGAAACCCGCAACGGCTACCCTTCGGATACGTACTAAGGGGTCATTTGGTAGGATGCATTAGATAAGCTAATGCATGCATTAGCTTTGTGTATTAATAATACATTGTTTGGTAGACATTTTGAACCTATGCATTAGTTATGCAAGCATTAGTTATACATCCTATTTGGTATTAGCCTATGCATAACTAATGCATAGAAAACAATGGTATTAGCAATGCAATGGATTTTAATGCATGCATTAGCTTAGTGAAAGACAAAATTGTCCTTCAAAATTTATGCTTGATTAAAATATGCTAGTTAGTATATTAATGCAAATTCAAAATAATTCAATAGTGAGAAATAAAATTATATCCCTAGTAAATAAATAAACACTTAGCATATTTCCTATTTTATAAATAAATATTTAATTTTATTTTACAATATAGGTAGACAAATAAAATAAGTTTTTTAAAATTTTTTCATATAAAAATATTTCTCAACATATGTTTCTTTTAAAAAGTTAGAGTGTGGACTAGTTTTGAGGGCATTTTTATAAACAAACAATTCTTTCAGAAATTGTGCAATACTTTAATACATCAAACCAAGCAATGAATAAGAAATATGTCAGCATAACTAATACCAGCATAACTAATGCAAGCATAACTAATACCAGCATTACTAATACACCATATTCAGCATTATTCATATGCACCCTACCAAATGACCCCTAAGTAACCTGCTCACTGTGCAATAGTTCGCAATCCACACAGCAAATGTAAAAACGATCTCAGGTCTCCNATAACTACTGGGGTATAGTGAAAGGGGATGGGACTGAATGCATGCCAAAGGGGTAGAAATCATGTCTATAAGATATTTACTCTTTAAAATTCTGTATTTTCACATAGAAATCATGTCTATAGGATATTTACCCTTTAAAATTCTGCATCTCACATAGAAATCATGTTCATAGGATCATTACTTTTAAAATCTGCATTTTCACGTAGATACCATGTCTATAGGATATTTGCTCTTTAAAATTCTGCATCTCGCCTAGAAACCACGTTCATAGGGGTTATCACTTTCAAAGCCTACATTTTTCACATAGATACCATGCCCATAGGTTTTATGCACTTTGTAATAATACCATGGCAATAAATCGATAATGAAGCTCTGCATATTGTATAGATAATATGCCTATAGGACTTCCTGCACTTTGCATATACATTTGTCATTAGGCAAGCCTGCTTATAGGAGTTAAAATAACTCATTACATATAGATGACCTGCCTATAGGATCTCTGCTCAAAATGAGTTACACCTAGAAAGCATGCCTATAGGAACTATCAACTTAATCAGATCGCCACTCGTTCCTAAGTTTAAAATCAGTGGCAATTTGTTTAACATTCGTAGAGCTTATAACTAATGACTTTCTGCAATCAATTATTCCTCCGTCCCTGGATTAATATATATCATGCCTATAGGCCCTGTTTAACATATAAATAGTTAGATAATTAATCAACTGACAGTTTTCGACAACTACATCTAAGCAGGACTAATTTGGCCTCCCTATCTGGGAAATATGTGGTAAATCAATTCTTCCTGCGCTAATTTTAATTAATGACCTAAACAGTATGTGTAAGACATTCTAAACAATTCGTTTCTTTAAGTGAGGAGGCCTACTTGAGCCTTTAATTGTTCTTATTTCCCCATTAACTACTTTATGTGTTTTGTTTGTCGCCCTAGAATTTTATCCTTTTAAAACCCCTGAAAAGCCAAGCTCCCTCCCTTTTAGGATTAGTAGTCCTAAACGCCTCCGGGACTGATAGGTGGGACGGGTAATAGCATACAGTAGGTAACGATACCATTCCGCGCTTAAATACCTTAACGGGGTGGGAAGGGTAGACATGGAGATGATGATGACATGATAACGCTATGCGTACGATTGATTACCGGTGTTGTGTGGATGATCCATGTGTTTTACAAACCTAGGACCCCCTTTCCTTTATGTGACTTTGTCTAATATCAATAAAATTCTGTCTTTTCAACTACCCAAAACCCCTCTTAAATTTTACTGCATTATTCCTTTTTCCCCTAAATTTTTCTTCTTTGTTTATTCAATGTCTTGATTAATTTTCTGCATTTAGATCCTCCCTCAAACAAATTGTAGATCATCTAGACCTTGATTCCAACATGCTTGTTACGTATCTATTTGTAACCCTTATGTGTGAAGTTATTTGTATACTTATTTGCATTAAAGTCACAACATAGCATGGCCGGGAACCACACTAGTGGATCTTGAGGGGTGCCTAACACCTTCCCCTCGAGATAATTTCTAGCCCTTACCCGAACTCTGGTTTTCAAAAATTCAAACTCTTAGTGTCCTAATGCACTTAATCATTAGGTGGCGACTCTTCAATTCCAAAAACCCAATTCAAACACGGGAATAGAGTTGTCTTCTCAAATGTCGTAAACCCGATTTCGCGAGAAAAGAGGGCGTCGACACTTTCTTTTTTGGATCGAGTTTCGAGGCAAGGCAGCAAAATAGTTTTTTTTTTACTTTTTGGGCGAGGAGGTAAATAGCGATTTTTTTTACTTTGGGACGAGTCTCAGACCGAAGTGTATCAAAATCGCAATAAGGGTACTAGCGAGGCGCGACATATGTCCCAAACTTCCTGGCGTTCGCTGAGACGTAAATCTGGTGTTCATTTTGGGTGTAATGTCATATAGTATTATTATTGTAATAGTTAAATATTCAAAAGTTAACTCATAGTGAATTTTCAAACAGAAAAGACTTAAAAGTCAAAGGTCTTTTATAAGATATGTGTAATGTTATTTTTTTTCTTTTTGAAATTTGTGATTTTAAACGTGTTATAATATCTGTGCGATTATAAAAAATTTCCTTTAGAGTAAAATGAAAAACTTAAGTTGAAGGCAATTAACAACGCTACTTTTAATATTGATTAGATTTTAATGAATTACAATATGTATTTAGAAATTATAGTTTGTACACTTTCCCCCACCATAAAATAAGAAAAAGAATAGAAAAAAACAAAAACATGGAATATAAGGTACATGCTTGCTAAGCTTCCTCTCATCAAATTCATGGCTAACACAATCAAGTTGGAAACAGAAGAAAAAAATAAAAGCAAACATCAAATTTTAATCCAATGTAATTTTGTAAGAAATTTTACTAATTTAATTATAATCTCCAGGTAGACAACAGGCACTGGAATTATTGCATAACTTAGAATCAGAAAAAGAAAAAGAAAAAGAAATTTGCTGCTTGGCGCTTCCACCTGTAGGCATCTATTATCCAATCAGTGTGAGCGGCATCAAAATTTATAGAAGAAGGAGATAAATAACTTTAATTATTATTTTTGTAGACGAGAAATAGCATTAGTCCATTAATTTTGTTGAATCTTAAGTAAGAAAAAGTCATGAGTTCAATCCTACTTAACCACATCTTTTAATCACATAGGCTCTCTAAAAAATTTACCAAAAATAGATGCTAGATTGCTAGTTGAGATTTGAACCTCCAATCTCTTAGGACAAAAAGAAGTCACATAACCAACATGTCAAGAGACAATCGGTCAAAGCGCTGTCGCATGAACCGCTTTGTTGAACGTACATCCGCCCCTGCCATAGAGTATTTCAACAGCTATGTTAGTTCCCATTTTCCAATATACTTATCCAATTGTATTATGGCACAATCACTCAAGGGACATACTAACATATAACAGCACAAAATCAAAAGGAGAAAGGCAGATTACAACGCATTCAAGGGTATGGTCTAACGGACGATAAAAGTAAGGGAAAAAACTAAAATCATAGAAGCAAGTGACCACTTCTCAACAAAGACAAAAATCGTTTTAATATATGTCTAAGCTTTGATGTGCAGAGTTATTCAGTACTTGCATTAAAAAATCCAACTCCACTCCCCCCCTTCCCCCTCTCCCCCTCCCCCCCACCCACCACAAATGATCCCAAATCAAGCTAGCAAACGCATAGTGCTGCAATTGCATATTGATTGTTATCCTCTGCAATTAGATGTTAGCATCAAGAAAATTAACCCCGCAAAGCGTTACCTTCCAATTCCTCTTGAGCCGAGGGTCTTTCGAAAATAGCCTCTCTACCCTTTCGGGGTAGGGGTAAGGTCTGCGTACACCTACCCTCCCCAGATCCCATTAGTAGAATTTCACTAGGTCAAGGTTGTTGTTGTTGTTGTAAAGCGTTACCTGCCAAAGGAGACAGAGAGAGAGAGAGAGGTGTCATATACTTTCATTGGTGAAGCACCACATCAAATGCCATGGCTGTAACTTAGATAGTCTAAATAGTTACCATGTATAGAGTGGTGTGGCTTTGCTACTAAGTGATGAAGTTTTGGTCTTACCCTCCCTAGAAGGTGATAAACTAGGACTACTTTGCTGGTTTTGACGATAGTTTTAAATATGCAACTTACAAAAAGTTCGATAGTTTAGGGAGGTTTTAGGGATATCTAGTGAAATAATAACTATATGTATACTTTCTTCTATATCATTCACCACTATGTCCAATTACATTCTGATAGAGGCGGAGTCAGGATTTCAACCTATTGCTTAAATCTTGTATTTGTATTAAAAAAATTGTTAAGTATATCAAAATATTTAATTGTGAACCCAATAACTACAACGAGCTAGGGTTCAGTGATAAAATCAGAACTCATACTCTTCAAATTATGTCTCTGCATGTATATATGTATGTATGTATATATGCATGCATGCACGCATACACATGAATTGCTAAATGTCATGTTAGACTAAACCTCTATGGTGACAATAATACATGACTTTCTTACTCTCGATTTGAATATCAAGCACGCTCCTTGTTTGTTGTGCGTTTCCTTGTTGTGGGATTAGAATATCAAGCGCGCGTTGTTGTGCGATTTGAAGATCAAGCGCGTGTTGTTGTGCGATTTGAAGATCAAACTGTTGTGTATTTCTTTGTGTGATTGGAATATCAAGCGCGCGTTGTTGTGCGATTCGAAGATCAAACTGTTGTGTATTTCTTTGTGCGATTGGAATACCAAGCGCGCGTTGTTGTGCGAATTGAAGATCAAACTGTTGTGTATTTCTTTGTGCGGTTAGAATATCAATAGCGCGTTTTCGTGCGATTTGAAGATCAAGCGAGTATTGTTGTGCGATTTGAAGATCAAACTGTTGAGTATTTCTTTGTGCGATAAGAATATCAAGCTCTGTCCTTGTATGTTGTGCGTTTCTTCGTTGTCCATTTCTAAAACATTGACACCTGTAATGTAAAGACAACAACGATGCATCAGAATTAGACCGAGAGAGAGTTCCAATGTTATTTTTAAAACATTGATCACAACTTGTTATATCAATTACTCTCTCTGTTCCACTTTATGTAATATAATTCAAGATCAAACTACCTAATATTTTTTATAATTTCGAACATAGAATCTTTAATATATATATATATATATATATATATATATATATATATATATATATATACATACAACTAAAGTATCTGAAAAAATCATGGCTAAAGAAAAATTCTATATATTAACTCTCCAAATAATAATTGTGTCACGTAAATTGAGATAAAGGAAGTAATCTATTAATTTACCCAGGATATGCAGCTCCACATTTGTAACAAAAGTCACAGCCACACTGTTGCTCCCAAACGCACACGCAAGTATACGTGGTCGACAAGTAATATAATGATAAGTTGAGTGTCGAACCCACAGAGACTTGTGTAAACTACTCACGGAATTACTAAAATTGTTATTCAGTCCAGCTAAAATCAAAGTCCAATAAGATGATTATACTATACTACGATTCTAAGTAATACTAAATTATCAAGTAACGAATTGATTGTTGTGTATTCAGTAGAGACAAGTATTCCAGGGTTGTGATCGATTCACCATTCGTATTGTGTTCTAATTAACTCTCTCCTTCATATAATTCACTCATGGTTGCTAATTAATCGATAGATGCTCTCATAGACTTCTCCCGAAGTACTACTCACCTATTCTCAATAGATTAACGCCTATATTCCTATGAAATCAATCTATTAAGAACGCATTAAGATCACGATATTTAATTAAGCACGGTGACTAGGTATATTCTTATCCTAACCACAAATCCGCTCCCCCTAAGGGTTAAGATCATGCTCTCTTTAATTCTTCTCTAATCTAAACATGGCTTTCCCAAGCATAGCATAGATAGTAAATAGAACCTAACTGTTGGCCAGATAATTAAGCAATTAAACACAGAATTGAAGAAACAACCATATATTGGTGAATTATAATCAAGGTCAAGCTAATATCAAACAACAATATTCATGGCTAAATCACAACCCCAGAACAATGGTTGTTTAGCCACTCATGATGTAATCAAACAATTGCATGATTGTTGAATCAATTGAAAATACTAGAAAAAGATGAAGAAAACTGAGAATTCTCTACTTCCTCACGATCCCGTGTGTGTTTTTACTCCAAAGTGGCGTCCTATTCCTTTTCTTGACCGGCTTCCTTCGTTTAATATAGGGTTTAGGGCTTAAAATCCCGTGTTTAGCAATTTGGTCCCTGAAGTTTACGCGTCCTGCCGCGGTCCTACCGCGGTTACGCCAGGACCGCGGCCAGAGTGGCCTTCGGAATCTGCAGCAATGTTCTGCCGCGGTCCTACCGCGGTTACGCCCGGACAGTGGCAGACCAGCTTCAGTTCTGGTTTTGTCCCTTCGCTAGGTGCACTTTGTGGATATTGTATGATTGGCCTCCTTTTCTCCGTAATTGATCCCCAAAAGTACTCCACAGACTTCTTTTATTGGATATAGCCTGAAAAGCACTAATCAGAGCATTTTGTTATCACTTTTTACCGTCACGGCCATACAAAAATATGGTTCTTTGGGGCCTAATTATAGTCTAATTTACCTATTATCACCGATCATCAACACCCCACACTTAAACGTTGCTCGTCCTCGAGCAATTGGACAATCTAATAACACCCCCCAACTACGTACAAGTATCAATTATAGAGGAGTACTTTAACTTTTACCCACACACTATGCCCTAGACTATAATCAATATCGGCACACAAGCATCAACATACAAAATTTCACATTCTTCCTGTTTAAGCATCCCAAGTAGAATATTTCAATTCAATAAATTCCAACAACCTATTCGTCACCGCCCAACCTCAACAATCGACTTGCAACCACTAAGTACCCTCAATTCATGCACTTACCCAACAAAAAAGTTTACAATATTACCAATCATTCATGAGATCATGTGCCCTCACCAACAAACGAAAGAATGAGTATAAATTGGTCCACACATTTAAATATACTTTTGAATATAATTTAAGGACATCACACACTTGAATAAAATTCACTCACTCTCACAAAGAATTCATATGCATCCCGTGGTCGTACCATAAGCTTGCCCGTAGTGTATATTTCTACTAATTTAAGCTAGCCAAATCTAGGATCAATTAGGACTTTTAGGTTGTAATGTAGGCTAAAGGGACGGGTAGGATATATTTAGAAATAGTGACTCATCCTCCTAAGCACTTTAATACACTACATTTACAATTCAAGCTCATATTCTTCTCAACCAACCCACTTGCCACATACAACATAGCCCTCTTTTCAATTAAGCACTTCTCTACTTTTCACTAGCACAAATCAATAAAAATTGGAGGTGTTTATTTTTTCTATATACATTCACTATCATTTTTCTTTTCTTTTCTCCACACACTCCATACAATAAAATTCATCGGCTAGTGACCTTTAATTTCAACTTTAGTGCACCAACGGGCCCCTCCATGGTTCCACTCAAAAGATGCTCCCCAATCTCTAACCTTACTTCTTTTAGCGACTAAGTGCCTTAGGAGGTACAGGTTCAATCAATATCAAATTAAGAACAAAAATAAGGGTATGACTTGTAATGTAGGTGCCAAAGAAAGGTCTAAAGGCTCAAAGGGGCTAGCAACGGAAAATTTTATTTTTATGTGACAAGCACATCCATGATCAAGAAAGAAAATGCCTACGTCATCTCCTAGATTAGCACAACTTACAATTTCGCTTCAATTAACACACGGGGCAAGTTCTAGACTATACAGGATAGCACAGAAAATCACAAATCCTCACACACACGTTGCACATGACTCAATCAAGACGGCTCTGTTCAACTCTCAAGTCAAGCAAGCACAATTAAATGAGAAAATTAAGCAATATTGCACTATGCAGCCTACAAGTCAAAAAGCTAAGAAAAGGCGTCACAAAATAGGCTATTTACTTTACTTAGGCTTCACAATTCAAACCAAGTACACGGGAAAACAGAATGTATGTCATAGCTTAATGTGCCAGCATCAATCATGTCAATGAGTATCTCAGAACGACTCAGTTTCTTCCTAAACTACTCCTAAAAAGAATTTAAAATGCCCGGTTCGAGCTACATCCTTGGAAAAGAACCGGTGCCTAAAGAAAAACCAAGGAATACTACCTAGCTATTCTAAAAAATTAGAAAATAAAAAAAAATATAAAAGAAAACAAAAATCTTTTTGGTGTTTTTAAATCGGACTTTTATCCCTCAAGAAAATTGTCCAAAAGATCTATCGTCGGGAAAAGTCTGAATTTTTTGACATTTTTTTTATTTAAACCTAGACTATGTCTACTACGAGTTCTAAAAGAAAAACTAAAAAGTTCTAAAAGAAAAACTAAAAAATAGTTTTATACAATTACACTTCAGAAAGTAGTTTCCCCACCCCACACTTATATTATGTATAGTCCTCGATGCATGATCACAAAGAAAGATATTAAAACAAGGGTGAGAAATACTCCCTGAGACCCTCTCGGGCCTAGCTCGGACATGATCCTCAATATTAAGGGTCGGGACGACCCCACACTTAAGCTCAAACATGCTCCTCAGCTTCAACTTTGGGTACTCAAACTTCCCCTTCTCTGCAAAATAAAAACAACACAAAACTTGACACTAAAAAAAATCAATAACAAAAAGATATACATGTTGGGTTGCCTCCCAACAAGCGCCTTATTTATAGTCGTAGCACGACTCTGCTACTCTGCTCAGGCTGGGCGCTTTCTCTTCTTCTTTCTCCCATGAAGTTTAGCCTTTTTGCACACTCTTGGAAGGTCTCCTCTTTCATCTCTGGCTCTTTTCTCAATCATCTTAACACGCTCAGCTGGAAACACTACCTCCTCTAATTCAGTTGTCCCGTATGGATCACTACAATTTACATAAGGACCCTGCTTTATCCCTTTCGATTCTACCACAGTAATCATGCACAAGTCCTCATAATGCTTAGGAAGCTTAAGTGCCTTGTACAAATTAAAAGTGACCTCCTCATCGTCAATTCTCATTTTTAGCCCTCACATCAATAATTGCTCCACTAGTAGCCAAGAATGGTCGCCCCAAAATAATGGGCACTTCCTCATCTGTCTCGTAATCAAGAACAATAAAATCAACAGGAAGAATAAACTTTCCCACTCGAACTAACACATCCTCAATAATTCCTTCGAGCATGACTAGTGACCTATCTGCTAGCTGTAAAGTGATTGTAGTAGGTCTGAGCGCCCCCAATCCAAGTTGCTTGAACAAAGAGTATGGCATCAAATTTATACTAGCTCCTAAATCACATAGGGCTCTACCAACTTCTTGTTTTCCAAGAGACAAAGGAATTGTGAAACTCCCAGGATCCTTCAACTTAGGAGGAAGTTTACTCTGAACTCTGGCACTGCACTCTTCAGTAAGTGCAACTGCTTCGAACTCTGCATGTCTTCGTTTGTTTGCCACAATATCTCTGAGATACCTTGCATACTTAGGCACTTCCTGCAAAATTTCCACCAAAGGCAAATTCACACTCACTTGGCTCAAAATATCTAGGAATTTCTTATACTTAGCATCATCTTTTTGCTTCTGCAGTCTTTATGGAAACGGAGGTGGTGGCCTAGTCTCAATTACTGGCTCGGGCCCTTTATCATCTTTCTCATTCCCCTCAATTGGCTTGGGAACTAATTCTCCTTCCGGATGAGCTGTATTCTTCTTTTTCTTAGGAACTTGTTCTAGTGCTCTTCCATTTCTCAAGGTAACCGCATTGACTTGAGCTTTAGGATTGGGCTCAGTATCACTAGGAAGAGCCCCTGGTGGTCTTGTGTTTTGAGCACTGGCAAGCTGTCCCATTTGACGCTCTAAATTTCTCACTATTGTGGCGAGGGCTTGCTGTTCAGCCATCACTTTCTGAGAGAGAGATTGTTGTTCAGCCATCACCTTTTTTAACATGTCTTGAAGGTGACTTGTAGGATTCGCTTGTTGTTCAACCTGAGGTGGTCTATATTGTTGTTGAGGTGCTTGAGGCCTGTATTGATTCTGAGTGCCCTGGTTTCCACCCCAAGAGAAGTTTGGGTGGTTCCTCCAGTTGGGATTGTAAGTGTTCCCATATTGGTTTGTTTGGCCCCTGTTTGAATTACCCACAAAGCAGACAAACTCTGGGTTTGCGGGGCATATGTCGCTCGTGTGCCCTTCTCCACATATTTCACAAAAAGCCTGAACCTGTTGTACCGATTGTGTTTGCTGCTTGTTGATACTCAAATTCATCTGGTTCACTTGATTGGCTAGTGTAGCAATCTGCGCTGATAATGCTGAGACGACATCTAACTCAAGAACCCCTGCAGACTTTTGCACTGTGTGTCTGCCCATCTCTCCTTGCCAATCCGGATTGCTCTTGGAGAATTGTTCAATAATGCATATATCTCGTCAAAGCTTTTCTCCAACACCTGACCCCCAGCTGCAGCATCTACCACGATCTTTGTTTCAGAATGTAGTCCTTCTATGAAAGTGTGAGCTAACACTTCATTCGTCTGATTGTGATGAGGATAGTCTCTGAGTAGCCCCTTGAACCTTTCCCAAGCTGAGTATAACGATTCACCTGCTTTCTGTTTGAAGGCCACTATTTCACTTCTGATCTTTGCAGTTTTGCCTGAAGGAAAGAACCTTGCTAGAAATTTTCTCGCCAAATCATTCCATGTTGTAATGGAGTTAGCTGGTTCTGCCTTTAGCCATCGCTTAGCCTCACCCAACAGAGAGAATGGAAAAAGTGTGAGCCTCACATAATCTGGAGTGACCCCGTTAGTGATATAAGTATCACTAATCTCCAAGAAGTTCAGAATATGCTGTTGCGGATCCTCGTGTGGAAGACCCATAAATTGCCCGTTTGCATGAAGTAACTGGATCATGCTCTGTTTCAGCTCAAAGTGCCCAGTGATTCTGGGCTTCACGATACTGGAGGTAACTTTAGCAATACTGGGCATTGCTACCTCCTGAACAGCCATATGTTGCTCCTCTGCCATGTTCACAGGAAATTGAACAAGTGCCTGAATATTATTCGTGTCCCTTGCTTCCCTCAACCTCATGTGAAATGTTCTCTCAGGTTCAGGATCAAAGCCTTGAAGTCGGTCCTGGCTTCTGACCCTACGCATTCAATCAAAATTCCTGAGATCTGAGCAACAATCAAGTAACGTTAGACTAGACAAAATAAGCAATTAAAGCAAAAACTAGCAAGTAGCTAATATTCAAGTCCCCGGCAACGGCGCCAAAAACTTGTTGCTCCCAAACGCACACGCAAGTATACGTGGTCGACAAGTAATATAATGATAAGTTGAGTGTCGAACCCACAGAGACTTGTGTAAACTACTCACGGAATTACTAAAATTGTTATTCCGTCCAGCTAAAATCAAAGTCCAATAAGATGATTATAATATACTACGATTCTAAGTAATACTAAATTATCAAGTAACGAATTGATTGTTGTGTATTCAGTAGAGACAAGTATTCCAGGGTTGTGATCGATTCACCATTCGTATTGTGTTCTAATTAACTCTCCCCTTCATATAATTCACTCATGGTTGCTAATTAATCGATAGATGCTCTCATAGCCTTCTCCCGAAGTACTACTCACCTATTCTCAATAGATTAACGCCTATATTCCTATGAAATCAATCTATTAAGAACGCATTAAGATCACGATATTTAATTAAGCACGGTGACTAGGTATATTCCTATCCTAACCACAAATCCGCTCCCCTAAGGGTTAAGATCATGCTCTCTTTAATTCTTCTCTAATCTAAACATGGCTTTCCCAAGCATAGCATAGATAGTAAATAGAACCTAACTGTTGGCCAGACAATTAAGCAATTAAACACAGAATTGAAGAAACAACCATATATTGGGTAATTATAATCAAGGTCAAGCTAATATCAAACAACAATATTCATGGCTAAATCACAACCCCAGAACAATGGGTGTTTAGCCACTCATGATGTAATCAAACAATTGCATGATTGTTGAATCAATTGAAAATACTAGAAAAAGATGAAGAAAACTGAGAATTCTCTATTTCCGCACGATCCCGTGTGTGTTTTTACTCCAAAGTGGCATCCTATTCCTTTTCTTGGCCGGCTTCCTTCGTTTAATATAGGGTTTAGGGCTTAAAATCCCGTGTTTTGCACTTTGGTCCCTGAAGTTTACGCGTCCTGCCGCGGTCCTACCGCGGTTACGCCAGGACCGCGGCCAGAGTGGCCTTCGGAATCTGCAGCAATGTTCTGCCGCGGTTATGCCCGGACAGCGGCAGACCAGCTTCAGTTCTGGTTTTGTCCCTTCGCTTGGTGCACTTTGTGGATATTGTATGATTGGCCTCCTTTTCTCCGTAATTGATCCCAAAAGTACTCCACAGACTTCTTTTATTGGATATAGCCTGCAAAGCATGAAAAGCACTAATCAGAGCATTTTGTTATCACTTTTTACCGTCAAGGCCATACAAAAATGTGGTTCTTTATGGCCTAATTATAGTCTAATTTACCTATTATCACCTATCATCACACACCTGCAAATGTAAAAACAATGATGCATCAGAATTTGGCTATAAAACAAAGAGATAAAATCTTGCACTAAACCATGTAACCAATACTTTTCAACTAATATATACATAGAAAATAGTAATATATTAATTAGTAGTCGTACTATATATACCAAGTAGATTTTGATTGAATGTAAAAGCACATCCGCTACCTTCAAATTGTGGGTCCGCCTCTGTTGAGCTTGTACGGTGGTTACTATTTTCCCTGCTTTTTGTCTCTAGAGTTAATGTCCATATAACTCATTTCAAAGCCATTCTTGAATTCCTCAAGAATTTACAACATTAACAACATACCCAGTATATTATCATAAGTGGGGTCAGGGGATGATAATATGCATGCAATCCTTACTCCTACCTTGTGTTGTGAAGGTTGAGAGGTTCTTTCCGAAAGACCCTCAGCTCAACAATTCCTCAAGAATTTAAGTGTATATCAGGTAACTCTGTCCATTAATGTTTGAGCAGACAGAAACAAAATTACCTAGTATTTTATATCACAAATTGAAAACATGAAAATTATATGGATTAATTAACCTGCACTCCATATGGAACATACAAATCAATACTTATTCAGTTTAGTATTTTTTTTATAACCGTGGTGTCGAATACCCGGTGGAGGAGCTAGGAGGGGGAAAGGGGCAGAGCTAGGGGCGGAAGGTTTCGAATTCTTTCGCCGAAAAATTATATTGTGTATGTCGAATTCCCTTAGCTTGACTTCTCCGTATTTTTAATTTTTCCATTTTTAAATCACCTTGGTAAAATTTTTAGCTCCGTCACTGTGAGTACCACAAGCAACATGTATGAGGTAACTCTTATCATCAATGTTTCGATAGATGAGAAGAAATCACATTGACAATATGGCTTTAATAGCCCGTGAAGCAAAAGCAGAAAATAAATTTTTTCGAGACTGGACTAACTGACCTGCATTTCATTTGGGCACAACCTTGAGACCTAGCAACATAGTATCTATAATTTGGACATCTTTGCCATTCTTGACTCTTAGCAAGTTGCATAAGCTGTATATCTTCCCTTTCCCTTTCATCTTTGTTCAATTTCTCAAATTCTTCACACACAATCCCTAAATGCCAAGGAACTTTACACTTAGCACAAAACAACCTTTTACATTCTGGACATTCTGACTGAGTAATAACCGTATTTTCACCACTACGTTCATCAATCAAAAGCGCGGAACAATCCTTAAACGGACAATAAAATTTCTCATACCCTAAAATCATTTTCTCGCATAACGCGTCACCCCATCTATCAAATACTTCTTTAGGCAAAATTGAACGACAATAATACGACACTAATAGACCGTTACACCCCGAAACGGGACATGAATTTCGAGAAATATTCTCTTGGAGTTTTGAGGCTACATACTTAACCATGCATGCATTGTTTGCAATAAGAATGAGTGCAACCCATTATTTTAAATATTTCGCTCGTTGACTTTTCGCCAACACAAATATCACACGTAAAAATGTCATCACCGTCATCATCTATAACAATACACTTCGAAACTAAACGCCTCCTTGGTTGTTTAGGTCAAGAGGATGAAAATTGAGAACCCAAATACTGAATTTCATCATTTGAATATTCTTTGGATTGATCAATAAAGACCTTTTTAGTTCCACTGCTGCTAGGTTTTGAACAAAAAGATGATATAATTTCAACTTCGACGTCTCTTTTCCTTGAGTATTTTTCACCAATCTTGATTCCTTTACCCTTTGAAGTGTTTAGGGTTTCATATATTACTGCAATACCATCATTTTCATCTTCAATATCTATTATCTTTACGGACGAAGTATTCTCCACTTCCATTACGTAGTTAAGCAGCAAAACTAAACCTTACTCTTGTTTTTTGGGTCTTGAATTTGGCGAGGAAGAAGAAAACAGAGATTTTAGGGACTCTAAAAAGGTAATATTGAGGAGGAGTACCTTGTTGGGCAATTTCTCTTTCTTCCTTTTAGCTTAGGACTGTAGGGAAATTCTTTAGTAAAGACGTAAATAATAGAGAAACTTTCAGAAACCACTATGTTTTAGTGGTTATTAGCTAGTTGTAACTACCATTTACTATATTACTTCCTATAGCTATGTTTTCAGGTTTTTTAGAGTGTATTCGATGTATTTAAGCTACTGTATTCATGAATACAGTAAGCTATTGTATTCATGAATACAGTAGCATTTCTCGGCGTGAAACAGGGGATTACAGCTAGACAGATTATTGTATTCGACTGTATTCACGATATGTATTTGTGAATACAGTAACTTAAATAGCACAATTCATGGTCTATTCAACTGTTTTTAAACGGAAAGTGAATCAATTAACACAATAGACTCCTAATATAACTCAACAATCACAATTATAAATCTGAATACATAAAATACATAAATTATATTAATTAAAAAAATATATGAATACACTGATGGAATATAGCGAGAGAGTGAATACAATGAAATAAATGGAATATAGCGAGATACACTGAAATACAATGAAAAAAGAAGACAATGAAATACATAAAATACAACGAGATACATTGCAATACAACGAAAAAAAAAGGTAACAGACTCTTCAAGTTGCTCAGCCCCAAACTCCGTCGTCTTTGTTCAAGGTAAAAATTCCTATTATATTCATCTGCATAAAGGCGAATAAGATCGTCCACATGAGGAAACTCTTTAAAAAACTTGTCAAAATCGTTGAATGACATCCCCTGCCCTAAACTTGGATTTGATTTGCACGCAATGGACTCGGTCTCAGAAATTAATGCTCTACTACTTTGATCATCCCAATTAGTGTAGATTGGGGGAAAACGGGAAATAGCGATGAACTTTTTGGTGCTTCTTCGATTTTTTTCATGGCAGATTCTGTTTCAATCTTCTGCTGTGTGAGAACTGGCGTTGAGAGAGAGAGAGCGGGTGGAGAAAAATCTGAAAGAATGAGAGAGAAAAATAATATAAAGCGTATTTTATGGCTTAAGGGTAGGAGGTGACCATAAATAGATATTTGACTATAAAAATCAAAAAGTAGCTGTGCAATATAATTTTTTAAAAGGGTATTTATTTAAAATAAATAATGTATCAACCTTTTCTATAGGAAGTAAAAATTCCTAAATAATAAATACCCCTCATACTTTAACCTATTACCAAAATTAGAGCCGCCAAAATGAGCATAGCCCGTAAGGCCAGCCCAACCCAGCCCGCTACTAGGGTAGGGTTGGGCTAGAATTTTTTGAGCCCATTTAAAACTGAGGCTTATAAGCCCAGCCCAAGTCAGCCCGCTGGCCCTTGAGGCTTGACCGAGGCTGGGCCTGAGCCCGTGGGCTAAAAATTAACAAATTAATTAACTCTTAAATATTTAAAAAAGTAAAAACTAAAAAAACTATTAACTATAATTGTCACGACCCGGATTTCCCACCCTCGGGGGTCGTGATGACGCCTACTCGTAGAAGCTAGGCAAGCCGCGAAATAAAGAAATCACTAACTCTTTCATTTTAGCCCTTTTTAACAATTTGAATAAAAAGGTAATCAACATTGAAATATTAATGATAAATAAAAATCAAGCGGAAGACTTAGTCTGATAAAATAACCAAAACCAGTACGACAAATGCCAACTTACGTCTCTACCCGAAATCCGGTGTCACAATATCGCGAACGGTCTATGATTACTACAACAAATGCCTAAAAGAAATACAGTATGTCTCGGAATAAAATGAAAACAGAGTACATAATAAGATAGAAGGGAACGCCGGGCCTGCGGACGCCTGCAGGACAACCTCGGGATCTCTAGCGGGACTGAAGGCAGCCACCCCAAATGCTACTGTCCAAAAGCTGCTCCGGGATCTGCATATAGTGCAGAGTGTAGCATCAGCACAACCAACCCCATGTGCTGGTAAGTGCCTAGCCTAACCCCGGCAAGGTAGTGACGAGGCTAGGACCAGACTCCAGATAAACCTGTGCAGTCATATAATATACAGCGGAAAATAAAATAGGAATAAGCAAATAAAGATGGGAGAGGGTACATACTGCGGGGGAATGTCAGTTCCAGCAGTAATTTAAGAGAAATGTAAGAGAACAATTTGAGATCCACAACCAACAATAATAACACTGTTGCGGTGCGCAACCCGATCCCTATCAATTATCACTATTGCGGCGTGCAACCCGATCAATTTATATCACTGTTGTGGCGTGCAACCCGATCCATTTATAACATTTTTGCGGCGCGCAACCCGATCCATTTATATCATTGTTGCCGCGTGCAACCCGATCTATTTATATCACTGTTGCGGCGTGCAACCTGATCCATTTATATCACTGTTGCGGCGCAACCCGATCCAAATATAACATTGTTGCAGCGCGCAACCCGATGCACATATACAATCAACAACAATCATAACAAGAGTCCCGGCAAGGGATCAATAAAGAACTACACTATCCCGGCAAGGGAATCGATAGTATAAGTAAATACGTCCCGGCAAGGGAGAAACAACTATAACCAATCTCGTTCCAACATCTAACTACCTCAGCTAACACCAATACTCAATCATAAGTAATTTCCACGAGAACAATCTTAATCCTTGCTTAATACCGAGAATCATCAATTTAAGCATCTATAGTATTATTTAAGAACATAATAAATTACAATTTTAGACTCACGGCCATGCTCGACACCAACGTATAGATACTCGTTCCTATACGTCGTACTCAACAAGAAGCAAGTAGCAAATAGGACACAACTCCTAATCCCTCAAGCTAAGGTTAGACCAAACACTTACCTCGATCTTCCACGGCCAACTCAAGCCTCAAACACCTCTTTTCCTTTTGAATTTGGCTCCAAATCAATCGTATCTAGACATAATCGACTTAATAACATCAATAAACGCTAAACAATCCAATTCCAATGCTTAATTATAGCTTTCCAATCATTCTTCCTAAAAAGTCCAAAATTGACCCGGGCTCGCTTGGTCAAAGTACGAGGTTCAGACCAAAACCCGATCACCCATTCACCCACGAGCTTGAATATACAATTAGTTCCAAAATTCGACCCCAAAACGAGGTCTAAATTCCAAAAATACTAAAAGCCCTAACTCTACCCAAATCCCTAATTTTCTACCCTTAAGAACATGATTTAAGCCTAGAAATCTAATGGGTGTTAATGAAAATTGAAGAAAATGAGTAAGATTACATACCTATGAATTGCTGGTGAAATCCCCTTTCAAAAATCGCCCAATTTGGAGTTTGGAAGAAGAAGTTACGAAATTTTGGCTAAACCCCGTTTTGGTTCTGTTTTAAAATCACTTGACAGGCCTTCATCGCGTTCGCGATAGGCCTGTCGCGTTCGCGATGAATTAGGCCTAAGTGACCTTCGCGTTCGCGACATTGGGCTCCCGTTCGCGGAGCATTAGCTCCTCGAGCCTTCGCGTTCGCGTAGGGTAAATACCCCTCCCCCTGCCCAGGCCCATAAGCCTTCGCGTTCGCGAGGGCCTGGACACGTTCGTGAAGGGTACTCACCCCACAGCCTCGCGTTCGCGTCCCAAGCCTCGCGTTCGCGAAGAGGAAAACTGGCACCTGGGAGTTTTGCCTTACGCGTTCACGAGTGGGCCCACGCTAACGCGAAGAACAATATCCCTGGGCACTGAACAACAAAAACCTGCAACTTTTTATGAGTTCAAAACTTTCCGAAACCCATCCGAAACTCACCCGAGCCCTCGGGGCTCCAAACCAAACATACGTACCAACTCAAAAACATCATATGAACTTATCCATGCGATCAAATCGCCAAAATAACCTCTTAAACAACGAATTTAGCATAGAAATCTAAGAAAAACCTCAAACTTTCAAAGTAGGAATTTTCACAACTACGGGTTCGAAACACCTCAAACGACTTCCGTTTCTTACCAAATTTCACAGACTCATCTTATTTCACATATAAGACCTGTACCGGGCCCCGGAACCAGAATACGGGCCCGATACCATCAAATTCTAAATGCATTTCATTTCCAAAACTCATAGAAATTTCCAGAAAACAATTTTCTTTAAAAATTTATTTCTCGGACTTGGGACCTCGGAATTCGATTCCGGGCATACGCCCAAGTCTCCATATTTTTCCACGGACCCTCCAGGACCGTCAAATCACGGGTCCGAGTCCGTCTACCCAAAACGTTGACCGAAGTCAACTTAAATACATTTTAAGTCAAAATTTTAACATTTTCACAGATTTTTCACATAATAGCTTTTCGGCTACGTGCCCGGATTGCGCACGCAAATTGAGATAAAGCTGAAAGAGGTTTTTAAGGCCTCGAAATGCAAAATTCATTTTAAAAACAAGTGATGACTTTTTGGGTCATCACATTCTTCACCTCTAAAACAACCGTTGTCCTCGAACGGACATAAGAAGGAAGTACCTAAGTCGGGGAAAAGATGGGGATAACGGCTCCGCATATCGGACTCGGACTCCCAGGTCGATGCCTCAGCAGGCTGACCTCTCCACTGAACACGAACAGAAGGAAAACTCTTCGACCTTAACTAACGAACCTGCCAGTCTAGAATAGCTACCGGCTGCTCCTCATAAGACAAGTCCTTGTCCAACTGGACTGTGCTGAAATCTAATACGTGGGATGGATCGCCATGATATTTCCGAAGCATGGACACATGAAATACTGGATGCATGGCTGATAAGTTCAGCAGCAGTGCAAGTCTATAAGCCACATCTCCACTCAATCAAGGATCTCAAACGGGCCAATGAATCTAGGGCTAAGCTTGCCCTTCTTCCCAAATCTCATCACGCCCTTCATAGGCGACACTCGAAGCAATACCCTCTCACCGACCATGAAAGACAAATCTCGAACCTTGTTGTCAGCATAACTCTTTTGCCTGGACTGAGCTGTACGAAGGCTATCCTGAATAATCCTGATCTTGTCCAAGGCATCCTGAACCAGATCCGTACCCAACAACCGAGCCTCCCCCGGCTCAAATCATCCAACTGGAGACCGACACCGCCTACCATATAAAACCTTATAAGGAGCCATCTGAATACCCAACTGGTAGCAGTTGTTGTAGGCAAACTCTGCTAAAGGCAAAAACTGATCCCACAGGCCTCCAAAGTCAATGACACAAGCTCGGAGCATATCCTCCAAAATCTGAATAGTCCGCTCGGACTGCCCGTCCGTCTGAGGATGAAATGATGTGCTCAACTCAACCCGTGTGCCCAACTCTCGCTGAACTGCTCTCCAGAAATGTGAGGTAAACTGCGTACCTCGGTCCAAAATAATAGACACGGGCACACCATGAAGACGAACAATCTCCCGGATATAGATCTCAGCTAACCTCTCGGAAGAATAGGAGACTGCCACAAGAATGAAATGCGCTGACTTGGTCAGCCTATCAACAATAACCCATACTGCATTGGACTTCCTCTAATTCCGTGGGAGTCCAACAACGAAGTCCATAGTGATCCGCTCCCACTTCCACTCAGGAATCTCAATCTTCTGGAACAAACCACCAGGCCTCTGATGCTCATACTTAACCTGTTGGCAATTCAAATACCGAGCCACATATGCATTGATATCCTTCTTCATTCTCCGCCACCAATAATGCTGCCGCAAATCCTCATACATCTTCGTGGCACCCGGATGAATAGAGTATCGGGAGCTATGGGCCTCCTCTAAAATCAACTCTCGAAGTCCATCCATATTAGTCATACAAACTCAACCCTGCAATCTCAAAACTCCATCATAACCTAAGGTAACCTGCTTGGCACCTCCGTGCTGCACCGTGTCTCTAAGGACACACAAATGGGGATCATCATACTGCCGATCACGGATACGCTCCAATAAAGAAGAACGAGCGACCGTGCAAGCTAACACACGACTGGGCTCAGAAACATCCAGCCTCACGAACTGATTGGCCAAAGCCTAAACATCCAAAGCAAGCGGTCTCTCACCGACCGGAATATAAGCAAGACTGCCCATACTGGCTGACTTCCTACTCAATGCATCGGCCACCACATTGGCCTTTCCCGGATGATATAAGATGGTGATATCATAGTCCTTTAATAGCTCCAACCACCTTCTCTGCCTCAAATTCAACTCCTTCTGCTTGAACAAATACTGCAGACTCTTGTGATCCATGAACACCTCACATGCCACGCCATACAGATAATGCCTCCAAATCTTCAATGCGTGAACAATTGCTGCTAACTCCAAATCATGAACCGGATAGTTCTTCTCATGAATATTCAACTGCCGCAAAGCATAAGCAATGACCTTGCCATCCTGCATCAACACTACACCAAGCCCAATACGAGATGCATCACAATAAACTGTATATGGCCCTAAACCTGTGGGCAAAACCAACACCGGTGCCGTAGTCAAAGCTGTCTTGAGCTTCTGAAAGCTTGCCACACTCGTCCGATCACCTGAACTGGGCACCCTTTTGGGTCAACCTGGTCATCGGGGCTGCGATAGATGAAAACCCCTCCTCAAACCGACGATAGTAGCCTGCCAACCCCAAGAAACTCTGAATCTCTGTAGCTGATGCTGGCCTAGGCCAGTTCTTGACTGCCTCAATCTTCTTCGGATCAACCTGAATACCCTTTGCTGATACAACATAACCCAGGAATGCAACTAAACTCAACCAAAACTCACACTTCGAAAACTTAGCATACAACTGACTATCCCTCAGAGTCTGAAGAACCACTCGAAGATGCTGCTCATGCTCTTCCCGGCTGCGGGAATAGATCAAAATATCATCAATGAAGACTATCACAAACAAATCCAAGTAAGGCCTGAACACTCGGTTCATCAAATCCATAAAAGCTGCTGGGGCATTTGTCAATCCGAATGACATCACCAAGAACTCATAATGCCCTTACTGAGTGCGGAAAGCTGTCTTAGGGATATCGGATGCCCTAATCCTCAATTGATGGTAGTCAGATCTCAAGTCAATCTTTGAAAATACCTTGGCACCCTGAAGCTGATCAAACAAATCATCAATCCTCGACAGCAGACACTTATTTTTATTGTAACCTTGTTCAATTGCCGGTATTCTATACACATTCTCATCGACCCATCCTTCTTCTTAACAAACAACACCGGCGCACCGCAAGGCGAAACATTGGGTCTAATGAAACCCTTCTCAAGCAAGTCTTGCAACTCCTCCTTCAACTCTTTCAACTCAGGCGGGGCCATACGATACGGCGGGATAGAAATGGGCTGAGTGGCCGGAGCCAAATTAATGCAGAAGTCAATATCCTTGTCGGTTGGCATACCTCGCAGGTCTGAAGGAAATACCTCAGGAAACTCCCGAACAATGGGCACAGAATCAATAGAAGGGACCTCAGCACTAGAATCACGAACATAAGCCAAATAGGCCAAACACCCCTTCTCGACCATACGCCGAGCCTTCACATAAGAGATAACACTACGGGTAGAATGACCAGGAGTCCCTCTCCACTCTAAACGAGGTAAACCCGGCAAGGCTAAGGTCACAGTCTTGGCATGCCAATCCAAGATAGCGTGGTAAGGTGATAACCAGTCCATCCCCAATATAAGATCGAAATCAACCATGTCCAGAAGCAACAAATCTACACGAGTCTCAAAACCTCCAATCACAACTATACAAGAGCGATGGACTCGATCTACCACAATAGAATCACCCACCGGTGTAGACACATATACAGGGACACTCAAGGAATCACTAGGCATGACCAGATACGGTGCAAAATAAGATGACACATAGGAGTAGGTAGACCCTGGATCAAATAAAATGGAAGCATCTCTGCCACAAACCAGAACAATACCTGTGATAACTGCATCGGAAGCCTCAGCCTCAGGCCTGGCTGGAAGAGCGTAACATCGGGGCTTGGCCCCACCACCCTGGACTACATCTCTGGGATGACCTGCAGCTGGCTGACCTCTACCTCTAGCGGCCTGAGCTCCACCTCTAACTCCTCTACCTCCACCTCTAGCACCTCTACCCCACCCCTAGCTGGCGGAGCGGGCGGCGGAACACCTGGTGCCTGAACCATAGCACGGGAACCCTGCTGCTACGACTGGGTACCCACCAATCTCGGACAAGCCCTCCGGATATAACCATACTCACCACACTCATAGCATCCACCTGAATGGTGCGGTTGAGGAAACTGAGACTAACCCTGGCGACCTGAATGACCACCCCGAAAACTCTGGAGCGGCGGTGCACTGATAGGAGCTGGTGGTGCGCTGTAGGGCTGCTGATTAGAATACTGTATATGAGAACCACGACCACCTGAAGCACCGTGAGAAACCTGAAGTGCTGACTGAAAGGGCCTAGGAGGATGGCCTCTACCATACGAATCCCTGCCTCCAGACGAGGCACCACTAAATCTGCCTGAATGACGGGGCCTCATGTCCGACCCATGACCACCTCCCTGCGATAGAACCATCTCCACTCTCCTGGCCACATTGGCCGCCTCCTAGAAAGTAATCTCACTCCCAGTCTCCCTACCATCTGAAGTAGAATCGGCTGAATAAGCCCCTCAATGAACCTCCTCACCCTCTCTCTCTCTCGGTGGGAACTATGACAAGAGCATGACGAGCCAAGTCGATAAATCTGGTGTCATACTGAGTAACGGTCATAGAACCCTGCTGGAGACGCTCAAACTGCCTCCGATAGGCCTCTCTCTGAGTGATGGGGAGAAACTTCTCCAGAAATAGCTGAGTAAACTGCTCCCAAGTCAAAGCTGGTGATCCGGCTGGTCTGGCCAAGCAATAATCTCTCCACCAAGTCTTGGCGGATCCAAATAAGCGAAAAGTAGCAAAATCGACCCCATTGGTCTCCACTATCCCCATGTTCCTAAGAACCTCATGACAGCTGTCTAGAAAATCCTGGGGATCCTCAGAAGATGCACCATTGAAAGTAGTAGTGAAGAGCTTGGTAAACCTGTCCAATCTCCACAAAGCATTGGCAGACATAGTTGCTCCATCACTGGTCTGAGCTACCACACCCGGCTGAACTACTCCAACTGGATGAGCTACTGGAGTCTGAAACTGGGGAGCCATCTGCTCCGGAGTGCGAGTAGCAGGAGTCCGGGCTCCTCCTTCAGCCTGAGAAACGGCTGGTGCTACAGGAAGCAAGCCTGCCCAGGTGACACTCTCGATAAGGCCCACTAGACAGACCAGAGCATCATGGAGTACCGGGGTAGCAATAAACCCTTCTGGGATCTGAGCTGGGCCCACCGGAACTGTCTGGGCCGGAACCTCATCATCAAAGTCAACCTGAGGCTCCGCCGCTTGTGCTGCTGCTCTGGGCTGAGATCTGCCCCTGCCTCGGCCTCTAGCACGGCCTCGACCTCGCCCTCTACCCCTTGTGGGAGCTGCTTCTAGGGGCTCGGACTGTTGATCGGTGGATGAGGAAGCGCGTGTTCTCGCCATCTGCAAAAGAACAGAGTAGAAATTCAATTAGCATTGAGAAACCAAACCGCACGACAAGAAAGAATAAATGTGAAGTATTTCCTAACTCTGTAGCCTCTGAGGGATAAATACAGACGTCTCTTTACCGATCCCTCAGACTCGACTAAGCTTGTCCGTGAATTGTGGGACCCATGTAACCTAGAGCACTGATACCAACTTGTCACGATCCGGATTTCCCACCCTCGGGAGTCGTGATGGCGCCTACTCGTAGAAGCTAGGCAAGCCGCGAAATAAGGAAATCACTAACTCTTTCATTTTATCCCTTTTTAACAAATTGAATTAACAGGTAATCAACATTGAAATATTAACGATAAATAAAAATCAAGCGGAAGACTTAGTCTGATAAAATAACCAAAACCAGTACGACAATGCCAACGTACGTCTCTACCCGGAATCCGGTGTCACAATATCGCAAACTGTCTATGATTACTACAACAAATGTCTGAAAGAAATACAGTCTGTCTCGGAATCAAATGAAAACAGAGTACATAATAAGATAGAAGAGAACGTCGGGCCTGCGGACGCCTGCAGGACTACCTCGCGATCTCTAGCTGGACTCAAGGCAGCCACCCCAAATGCTACTGTCCAAAAGCTGCTCCGGGATCTGCACATAGTGCAGAGTGTAGCATCAGCACAACCGACCCCATGTGCTACTAAGTGCCTGGCCTAACCCCGGCGAGGTAGTGACGAGGCTAGGACCAGACTCCAGATAAACCTGTGCAGTCATATAATATATAGTGGAAAATAAAACAGGAATAAACAAATATAGATGGGAGAGGGTACATGCTGCGGGGGAGTATCAATTCCAGCAGTAATTTAAGAGAAATGTAAGAGAACAATTTGAGATCCACATCCAACAATAATAACACTGTTGCGGCGCGCAAAACGATCCCTATCAATTATCACTGTTGCGGTGTGCAACCCGATCCAACTGTATCATTGTTGCGGCGTGTAACCCGATCCATTCATATCACTGTTGCGGCGTGCAACCCGATCCATTCATAACATTGTTGCGGCGTGCAACCCGATCCATTTATATCATTGTTGCGGCGTGCAACCCGATCCATTTATATCACTGTTACGGCATGCAACCCGATCCATTTATATCATTGTTGCGGCGCGCAACCCGATCCACATATACAATCAACAACAATCATAACAAGAGTCCCGGCAAGGGATCAATAAAGAACTACACTATCCCGGCAAGGGAATCGACAGTATAAGTAAATACGTCCCGGCAAGGGAGAAATAGCTATAAACAATCTCGTTCCAACATCTAACTACCTCAGCTAACACCAATACTCAATCATAAGTAATTTCCACGAGAACAATCTTAATCCTTGCTCAATACCGAGAATCATCAATTTAAGCATCCGTAGTATTATTTAAGAACACAATAAATTACAATTTTAGGCTCACGGTCATGCTCGACACCAACGTATAGATACTCGTCACTATGCCTATACGTCGTACTCAACAAGAAGCAAGTAGCAAATATGAGACAAATCCTAATCCCTCAAGCTAAGGTTAGACCAAACACTTACCTCGAACTTCCACGGCCAACTCAAGCCTCAAACACAGCTTTTCCATTTGGCTCCAAATCAATCGAATCTAGACATAATCGACTTAATAACATCAATAAACGCTAAAAAATCCAATTCCAATGCTTAAAGCTTTCTAATCATTCTTCCCAAAAAGTCAAAAATAGACCCCAGGCCCGCTTGCTCAAAACACGAGGTTCGGACCAAAATCCGATCACCCATTCAACCAGAGCCCGAATATACAATTAGTTGCAAAATTCGACCACAAAACAAGGTCTAAATTCCAAATATACAAAAAGCCCTAACTCTACCCAAATCCCTAATTTTCTATCCTTAAGAACATGATTTAAGCCTAGAAATCTAATGGGTGTCTATGGAAATTGAAGAAAATGAGTCTAAGATTACATACTTATGAATTGGTGGTGAAATCCCTTTTCAAAAATCGCCCAATATGGAGTTCGGAAGAAGAAGTTATGAAATTTTGGCTAAATCCCGTTTTGGTTCTGTTTTAAAATTACTGGACAGGCCTTCATCGCGTTCGCGATAGGCCTGTCGCGTTCGCGATGAATTAGGCCTAAGTGACCTTCGCGTTCGCGACATTGGGCTCGCGTTCGCGGAGCATTAGCTCCTCGAGCCTTCGCGTTCACGGGCCAGTGGCCGCGTTCGCGTAGGGTAAATACCCCTCCCCTTGCTCAGGCCCATAAGCCTTCGCGTTCGCGAGGGCCTGGACGCGTTCGCAAAGGGTACTCCCCCCACAGCCTCGAGTTCGCGTCCCAAGCCTCGCGTTCGCGAAGAGGAAAACTGGCACCTGGGAGTTTTGCCTTACGCGTTCGCGAGTGGGCCCACGCGAACGCGAAGAACAAAATCCCTGGGCACTGAACAGCAAAAACCTGCAACTTTTTATGAGTTCAAAACTTTTCGAAACTCACCCGAGCCCTCAGGGCTCCAAACCAAACATACGTACCAACTCAAAAACATCTTATGAACTTATTCATGCGATCAAATCGCCAAAATAACCTCTTAAACAATGAATTTAGCATAGAAATCTAAGAAAAACCTCAAAACTTTCAAAGTAGGAATTTTCACAACTACGGGTCCGAAACACCTCAAACGACTTCCGTTTCTTACCAAATTTCACATACTCATCTTATTTCACATATAAGACCTGTACCGGGCTCCAGAACCAGAATACGGGCCCGATACCATCAAATTCTAAATGCTTTTCATTTCCAAAACTCATAGAAATTTCCAGAAAATAATTTTCTTTAAAAATTTATTTCTCGGGCTTGGGACCTCGGAATTCGATTCCGGGCATATGCCCAAGTCCCATATTTTTCGCGGGTTCGGGTCCGTATACCCAAATCATTGACCGAAGTCAACTTAAATGCATTTTAAGTCAAAATTTTAACAGTTTCACAGATTTTTCACATAATAGCTTTCCGGCTACGCGCCCGGACTGCGCACACAAATCGAGGTGAAGCTGAAAGAGGTTTTAAGGCCTTGAAATGCAGAATTCATTTTAAAAACAAGTGATGACCTTTTGGGTCATCACAATAATCCCCATTCCCCAACCCTAGATTGCTCATTTACCCTTCCATATCAACTAGAATTTAGATTTTTGACATGCATGTAATATGAGTTTTTCTTTTGCTTAGTTAATAACGAACTCGAAAAGTTTTAGTTGGCCAGTAATAATTATTTTTCAAAAGAAAATATTACTTTTATTGGCCAATGATCAGTTTGGATTACTTTAATATACTATTAATATTTAAACTGCTCTTTAATATAGAAAAAGATCAATTTTAAATACACCCAAAAAAAAAACAATTGACCACTAGCAAATTTCAGAAATATTAAAATTTTTATGGACTATAATAATGAAATCAGCAAATGATATTAATCCTAAATTAAAAAACCTCAACATTTAAACTGATTGAAGCAATCCCTGAATCTGAGGAAAATGAAAGAAATGCATTAAGAAAATATTCATGTAAATTTAAAAAAAAAGAGTTAGAGATATAGAGAATTTGCATTTCAAATACGAGATTGCTCGTCAAATATCAAGCTTTTTTTACGCTCTAAGCAAACAAAAGTAATTTACATGATTAATCGACTATGTCACAAAAATATTTAAGGATTTAAAGAAATTCTTTTTTCTTAAAAAACAATTGAAGGGTCGGCCCGCCTTAGTCCGCGGCCCTCTTAGGGCTGGGTTGGGCTGGCCATTTTAAGGCCCGTTTATGTGGCGGGCCGGCCCATCCTAGCCCACCAAATTTAAAAGCCCGCGAGGCTTGGGCTAGGCTGGGCTGGGCTGGTCCATTTTGACAGCTCTAAAAAAATAATAGTTTTCATACGCCAAAAAAAGGAATTACGAAATTGTGCTAATTTATCGCTAATAGCCCTTTTTTATAATACGTTGCTAATTTGTTACTCCTTCTGGTCCACTTTACAGCTTGTTTGATGGTTGTTATCCATTGTAGTGTTGTTACTTTAAATATAATATTTGTTTTGATAGTTACTTAAATTTTATTGTATCGAATCGTAAAATCCGTCGTTACGTAACGATGAAAAGTGCCTCTTTATGAAACTTTATGAAACGACGGATTTGGTGTGGTGGCGTCGTTACTTTATTTTTTTCTCATCTTGCCCTTCCTTATTATTAAATAATCATATTTTATTTTTTATCCTACTTTTTTATACAATAGTTCTACATTGTATCCTTCAGTATTTTACACCTGAATCAGTGATTTAGCAGCAGAGATGCCAGGAATCTCTCCTCTGTAGTAGATGATAATAATGGGAATTTGAATTTTGAGAACAAAGTACTGATCCTCAAAACCAATAACGAGTACAGAATGCGCCTCACGCGCCTAATGTAAAATCCCTAACAGATCCCCCCGTTTCTGAACCACGACCACCACATGGAGCCGTCGGACGGCAACAATCCGGCGCGTGTAGACCACCAGAGAGATCCCAAGGCCAGTACGAGTCAGATACCAGAAGGAATTCCAACGAAACTCTCTTATGCTAACACCATCAACTCCACCCCAAACCCAACTAAGCAAGAGCAGGAATCAGTGATAGCGAGAAGAACAACCTATAATGGCATGCCAGCGGTGATTTTTAAGACCAAGGATTACTATGGAGTCATGGCTGCGGAATGCAGGAGAACGATTCTGGGGAGATTTCTGAAAATCCTCCCCCAAGTTGAAAAAATTAGGTCGAGGTTCCTGGAGAGATTTCCATTGAAGGGCTCGGTCAAAATTGGAGTTTATGATAACAACAATGTCTTTCTAGACTTCACAAATGATGAGGACTATAGCACGGTGTGGTACAGAAGATCAGTGGATATTGAAGGAAATCAAATGTGGCTACAGAAATGGAGCCCAGACTTCAAACCAGAGGAGGACATGCCCATAGTTCCGGTATGGGTTAATCTTCCTAGATTACCGTTCCATCTACATACATGGCACTATGTGAAACAAATTATAAGTGACGCTGGCACTCCGCTGGAAATGGACATAGCTACACGAGGGAAAACTAGGCCTAGTATGGCTAAGGTGAGACTAGAAGTAGATTTGCTCAAGCCTTTGCTAACTAGTGTTTGGGTGGGAGATGAAGATGATGACTCCGCTCTGAAAGGATTCGAGCAGAAACTGGAGTATGATAATGTACCAAAATATTGCAAACACTGCAAGAAGCTGGGACACTTGATGATGAATTGTCGAGTCTTGGAGAGAAGAAGAGCTAATGAAGTCAAGGAATTAGAGGCAAAAGACAGTGAAACAATTGCAGCAGGAAAAAGCTTAGAAAGGGATAGAATTGTAGTTGAAATGAGCAAGGGAGAACCAAATGCTAATGACAAACAACAGGAGGGAATTCAATTCAGGCAGAAGGAAGTAAGCAATGAAGACAAGATTGATAACAAAAAAGATAATGAGAAGGAGGAGGCCAAGGTATCTGTTAATAAGAGAACAAAGCAAAAGAAAGGCAATAAGGCAAAGAAAATACCAAAGAAAAGAAGCAAAGTGATCTTCAAAACAACCAAAAAGAGGACCAAGAGCAGGGAAATTCTGAAGCAAATACCAATCCAAAGTGTTGACGAAAATACTGATGAAGTTAATGAAAATGGGGAAAGCTCAAAAGCAGGGGTGCAACAACAGGGAACCATCTCACCAAGGGAGAATGACAATAAAGATGATAACTCGTGCCATACACCTCAAAGTAGGAGACCTCAAAACACTGAACTGGAGGATGAGCAAGTGGCAAAGCAGAACGACAACATTCAAAGGGTGGAGAAAACAGAACTAGACACATCCAGTGTTGACACAGCCATCAAGAATCAGCAAGGAATCCACCTAGTTGTGGAGTTGAATGGGGGACACAATATGCCACAAGAAAGAGACAAAGAAGAACTAGGCAGTGTAGGAGACTCTGAGACAGTAGAAGAACAGGCAAAAGAAGTTTAATAATTCAGATCACAAGATGACTGGAAGTTCAAACAAAAAGGACTGCTTACCAACTGAAAGAGGAAGAAGTCAGCAGAGGAGGGAAGGCAGAAACAAAAGGAACAAAGAGATAACTCCCCCTAGACAGAGGAAGAGAGTAACAAAACTTTTAAAAAATTGATTTTTGTGATAAGTGCGATCTTCTGGAATATCAGAGGAGTCAGGTCAAAAAAGGCCATACATAGATTAGAAAATCTAATCACTATCAACAAAGTTGTTTTTGTAGCCATTATGGAGCCGTTTGTTCATCTCTCTATACATATAGATTTTTTTTATGGAATGATATGATCGGCTAGCCGTAGCCGCATATCAGCTACGCTCAATGCGAGATTTCTATTGGATCAGATCTTTTGGGAAGCTTTTGGAAAGAGAAGATTGAAGGATACAAAAAGTTTTTGGGATTCCATCAATGTATATCAAATGACAATGCCAAGATATGGTGTTTCTGGACAACAAACTGTCAAACAATAGTGATTACAAATGAAGACCAACAAATAACAATAAACATCAGTGAAGAAGGAGAAGACAATGGACTGTTTGTAACTGTTGTTTATGCTAAGTGCACTTCTACTGAAAGAAGTGAGCTTTGGCATAGTCTAGAAAGGGTAAATGCAATGGTGAATGGCCCATGGTGTGTGGGAGGGGATTTCAGTTCAATCCTAGACACAGATGAGAAATTGGGAGGAAGGCCATATAGAATCAACAAAAGCATTGATTTTGCTAATTGTATGAACAATTGCGAACTACTAGATGCTGGATATGTAGGGGTTAAGTTTACATGGTTCAACAATAGAAGACCTTCAAAGAGGATTTGGAAGAGATTGGATAGGATCATGATCAATGGCCTATGGCTTCAGAAATTTCAAAACAATAGTGTTAGGCATCTTGTGAGAACTGGCTCTGACCATAGGCCACTTCTCATGAAGTGCTTCAACAATCAACAGGAACCTATCAAGTACTTCAGATTCATGGAATTTTGGACAGGTCAGAATGATTTTCAGGAGGTAGTACAAGAAACATGGAACATGCAGGTCACAGGTAATCCAATATGGACATTACAACAGAAATTGAAGGCACTTAGCAGAAGATTGAGTGTATGGTCAAAGGAAGAGATTGGGGATGTACATATGAAATGTAAAGAATGGGAAACAGAAGTGCAGAGATTGGAGGAGCAAGCACTAATCAGTAATGATGAAAGAACAAGACAAGAACTGAACAAAGCACATGCGGAATATGTTAGCTGGCCAGCAATGCAAGAATCAATGTTCAAACAAAAGGCTCAACAAAAATGGTTTGAAGCAGGAGATTACAACAGCAAATACTTCCATAGTGTGATAAGAGACAGAAGGAGAAGAATGAAATTGAACAAGATCAAAAATCATAGAGGCAACTGGATTCAAGGAGATGAAAAGATCACTAAAGCACCCATCAGACACTTTAAGAAACTTTTCAACCTTAGGCCAACCAAGGAAAATAGGAGGATCCTGGAGTGCATTTTTACTGTAGTCACACAAGCAGACAATGAGTTTTTGACTTCAATCCCTGGAGAAGTGGATGTTAGAGAAGCTGTCTTTACTATGTGTCCTAACAGTTCAGCAAGTCCTGACGGATTCAGTGGGTTGTTCTACCAGAAATGTTGGGAAACCATAAAGAAAGATGTCATACATTTCGTGCAATATTTCTTTAACGGGGGTCATATCACCAAGCACTTCAATCATACATGCCTGGCATTGATTCCCAAAACAGACTCCCCCTCCACTTTCTCAGAAATGAGACCTATAAGCCTGTCCAACTTCTCTTCAAAGATAATTTCCAAAATTCTTTCCACGAGACTGAATCTGATACTCCCTTCAATGATATCAGAAAATCAAAGTGGTTTCATAAAGGGTAGATCTATAACAGAAAATGTGCTTATGGCACAAGAAATTGTTCAAGGAATCAATCAGCCCAACAAAGGTGGTAACATGGTTATCAAATTGGATATGGCAAAGGCTTACGACAGACTGTCGTGGTCTTTTCTTACTGCTGTGTTACGAAGATTTGGGTTCAATGAAGTGTGGATAGATATGATATGGCGATTGGTTTCAGATGTATGGTACTCAATCATCATAAATGGAACGAGAAAAGGTTTTTTCACATCTTCCCAAGGATTCAAACAAGGAGACCAATATCTCCCTCGTTGTTTGTACTGGCTGCTGAGGTTCTTTCTAGGATGCTTAACAACCTCCAACAGGAAAGGAACTTTACTCCTTTTTCTATGAGTCTTAGGGGTCCTCAGGTGAGTCATCTGTCTTATGCAGATGACATTGTGATCTTCACGGCTGGTTGTTCTAAATCAGTTCGAATGATTATGAAAGTGGTGAAGAAATATAAAGCGGCATCAGGACAACTAGTCAATCATGATAAAAGTTTTTTCCCAATAGATCCTAAAGCCTCACTATCAAGAATAAACAGAATGAGAAGCACGACAGGGTTCTTGAACAAAGAATTCCCATTTGTGTATCTTGGCTGCCCTATCTTTGTTGGGAGGAAGAAGATAGTCTATTTTGATGGCCTAGTCTCAAAGATATCCAAAAGGCCTAATGGATGGCAAAGGAAGATGCTGTCACATGGAGGAAAACTTACTTTAATTAAATATATTTTGCAGGCAATTCCGACATACACCCTTGCTGCGATGAATCCACCAAAGGCTACTTACAAAACACTGGAAAGATATTTTGCAAATTTCTTCTGGGGAGCTAACACTAACAAGTCCAAATATCATTGGAGCTCTTGGAAGAATATGTGTTATCCCATAGAGTAAGGAGGCATTGGCATCAGGTGTCTTCAAGACATTGGAGACACATTCACAATCAAAAGATGGTGGAATTTCAGAACGTAGCAAAATCTATGGACTAACTTTCTTAGGGCAAAATAGTGTTCTAAAGGCCACCCAGTGGCATTGAAGGGGGCAACTAAGCAATCGCACATTTGGAGAGACATGATGAAGATAAGAGGGAAAGCAGAACCTAACATATTTTGGATGATCAACAGAGGAAATTGTAGCTTTTGGTGGGATAATTGGACTGGCAAAGGACCCCTAGCCAGCACTTACCCATCACACTCAAATTCCTCTAAGCCAATGGTGAAGGACTTCATTAGAAATGGAAGCTGGAATCAACTGAAATTAAGGGAAACACTACCAAAAAATCTGGTTCAGCAGGTACAAGCAGTCAATATTGGAGATCAAAGTAGGGAAGATTATGCAATATGGGATCCGGCAGCGGATGGAAATTTTACCAACTTCTCGGCTTGGCAGACTACTAGAAGGAAGAAAGTTCCAAATCCAATACTCTCAAAAGTTTGGAATAGGAACTTACCAGCAAAGATCTCTATATTAGCATGGAGGTTAATGCAAAATAAGCTCCCCTTCTAGGATGTGTTGATCAGATTTGGAAGCCAAACAACATCAAGATGTGTATGTTGCTTAGTCCCTAAAAATGAGACTATACATCATAACTTTGTGGAAAGCTAGCCAGCTTAGGGGTGCTTATCGGGCGGATTAGGCAGTTATTTACTCTTAACGGTTTGGCTTAATGGTTATCAGCTTTTAAATGTATTAATCCGTTAGCCACCCAATAAGATATCGGACGGATTGGTATCGGTTTAGCTCTTATCGGGCGGTTATCGGGCGGTTTATCGGCCTAACATACATATTCACAAATCGAAATTATCCTCACTAGAACTAGGTACTGCCGTACTGATTACTGAAGTCATTCAAATCTCAAATGTTTATCCAGCAGAAAAGGTTCATTACCACTAGAAGAGAAAAAGGGAAACAAATCCAGCATAGTAAATTAGTAAGTATAGCTTCATCTCATATCATAGCAGCCCTTAAAACCCCTGATCAATCAAAACACTAACTATTTGCAAAGATAGCACTGACTATACACATTTGCAAGATTGCCAGCACCTAACTTCTTGTGCATCCAGTCAATGATATCCTGAGCAATTTCTTCACGCTCGGGCTCAAACAGAAGGTCATGCAAGAACCCATCATAAAGTTTAATGTCCTTGAACTCAGAAGCGGCCTCATTGTACAGATCTTGAGAAGCCAACGGATCAGTGAATCTATCAGCAGTTCCATGGAGGACTAGTGGATCAGAATACTTGGCCACTAGTGCTGCAGGATCCATTGAAATAGAAAAACCCCCTTTTGATAATGTTGATTTTGATGGGGATCATAAGTAAGAGTACCTGGATAAGAACTTAAGAAGATAAGAAGCCGCGACTCGCGAGAGGGAGAGACGAGACGGCGAGAGGGAGATCGGTGGCTGGTGGAAGTCGACGACGACGAGGACTGTTGGCCGGTGGGCGGTGGCTGCTAGTTTAGGCGTTAGAGTTTCTATGATTTTGTCTGGAATTAGGAATTAGGAATGGGTTAGACTTTAGAGACAGAACAGAGAGAGACGGGTTTGTTTTTGTTATTCAAGTTCAAGGGTTTTAGTTTTTATATTTAATATATATAAATAAAAATAAGTTTTATATATATATATATATATATATATATATATATATATATATATATATATATATATTCTTAACGGGTTAACGAAATATTCATTAAGAAAATTGAATAAACCGCCCCCAAACCGATAAGCCGTTAATAAAAAAAATTCAATCCGTTCCCCGTCAGATAAGCCGTTAAGCCGTTACCAGTAAGCCATTAAGCTTCGGTTTGGTTTGGTTCGGTTCGGTTTTCGGTTTCGGATCGGTTTTGAACACCCCTAATCCAGCTAGATATTTGTGGAGAAAATTTGGGGATCCGATGGGGGTCATTGTTCAGATGAATACTGTTAGAGGCACAATAGTCCAATGGTGGAATGTTAGCCAAAAAATGGTGTTCACAAATACTTGTTACAGATCACACCCATACTAATCGTATGTGAATTATGGAAAAGTTGGTGTGCATGTAGATATGGGAATCAGAAGAAGTTTATGACTAGGAACATGGAGCACAATGTCTACTGGAACATCAAAGCAGCATTGGGGATGTCCTTCCCCAATTGTCCTGTAGAGTGGCCTTGCTGCAGATTATGTGAAGATATTGAGAAGCTCAGGCACGTACAGAAAATTCTCCCAGTAATTTGGAGGCTGCCGGAACAAGGAACTGTCAAAGTGAACACAGATGGAAGCTACATGGAAAATAAGGGCAAGGCAGAAATTGGAGGAATCTTAAGGAATGAGGTTGGAGATTTCATCGCAGCTTTTTCCATACCAGTGCACTATAGCAGCAATAATATGACTAAAGCTTTGGCGGCAAGAGCTGGGATTCAGCTATGTCTGAGCCAAGATATTAACAATATTGAGCTACAGATGGACTCACTCACTACTCATTGTGGATATGCTGCAAAACAGGAAAAATCAAAATGCCAAGATGAGGAAGATCATTGAGGAGATCATACAAATGTTAGATCAAAATCGAGTAAAGGTTTCACACTGTTATAGGAAGCAAACCAAGTCGCAGATGCTTTGGCAAAACATGCAACAACACTGGATAATGCGACCTTCTATGAAAGACTCCAACAATTACCTGGTGTCACAAATGGTCCATTTCAATTAGATAAGTGGCAACTACCAAGTTTTAGAAGTAGATACGATAAGGACAATTTTTTTGTAAGTTGAATATAGTGAGTTTAGGAGTCATTTTGTCCATAGGCTCCACCTCCTTTTTTGAAGAATGGTCTGGTACACCATTCTTGTGTTGTATTCTATTGTAACTCAGAGGTTTCGGCCTAGTCCCCCTCTTTTATTACATGAAATACAGCACCTACACTGCCAAGGCAGGGTAGATTTAACCCCAAAAAAAAGTTCTACTTTGTATCCTATTTTTTCTTGATTGTGTTGCAACTTTATTATTCATATTATTGGTGCGTAACATCATGACACGACGATAAACGATACAATAAAGAATCTTCTCAGTTCACCCTCCACTACTCTGTCTGTACAGTCTCCGAATTTTTCGAGGGGGGCTGATAAAGATCTTTCGTCGAGCAAGCAAGGCCCCCTTCTCAAGTATCGACGAGGATAGAGATCGAGGCTGGAAGGGGAGGTTTGTTCGGGTGAAAACCGAAGACCCGATCCCTCTCGAGTTCCTCTCGTTCCCCGAGAAGTGGAACGCGTCTCGTAAGTGTCGTCTTGTTAAGTATTAACTTCTTTTCATTCTTTCACTCATTGCCTGTAATTACGGCCGTGCAACTGTTGCCCAAGTTCCTAATGCGATCCCCCGGTTCAAGGAGTGGATCGAAGGGATCTAGAAGCAGATGTCGTACTCCGAGCACACATGACGTAGACTTTTGGAGGGAAAATGGGAGGCCCGTTCTCATGGTAAGGTTCTTATCTACATAGTTATCACTACGTCCCCAACTTACATAATGCTAAAATTTTCTCTTCTTTTATAGGTCTGCCTAAGACCAGCGAACTTAGGCCGCTGGACGGGGACCAAGATAAGTCCTTACCCGCCGAGCCCTCCGTTTTGGAGCAGCCCGGGATTGCCACGGAGGAGGAGAAGAAGAGGAAAAGAAAGTCCTCGGGTTCCCGGATCCCCACGCGAAGAGAAAAAAGAGGGCGGCCACCCGAGTTCGAAAGCCCAAGAAGAATACTAAGTCCAGGGGACCAGACCCTGACTTCCTCTACCAGCTCAGGGATGAGCCCAAAGAAGACGACATCTTTGTTGCCCATGGATTGAACCCTGCCGTGGAGCAGGCAAGGGCCAAGGAAAGGGGCCACGAGGCCGATCCCCTTCCGATTTGAGAGGTCGAAGTGGAGATGGAGGTTGCAACCTCCCAAGAAGCCGTTCCTGTTCTAAAAGAGGCGACCGGTGTGATCGATATCATCGAGATGCCCTCTTATACCGATTTTATGCTTGAAGGGACACAAACGGGTAAAGAAAAGTCAAGTGATAGAGTACATGGTACAGATGATCCTCTCCACTCCTTCTTCAACGGCATGGACATGTCCACATTAGAAGATTTCTCCGGGCTGGGTCACTTGGAGATCCCGAAGAAGGACATGCCCTCGGGAGCTGGCGGGCTGAGTTCGAGCCCAAGATTGGTGAAGCAATTTCCCGCGCCGAGCGTGGACCCCAAGCGCTAGAGAACGGTTGTTCTCACAGTCCCTGAGGATGCCCGTGTTCTGTCTGCACTGATAGGTGTAGCCAGCTACCTTTGATGCCTGGTGATCGAGGAGAACCAGGAAAAGATGAACCCTACTTAAGTTTTCCTTTGATGTCTCTTACTAGTTCCATTGTTTTACAGGCTTCAGTGCTTCACCATGAAAGCTTCCTCCAGTACCTCTTAAAAATCAGCCGGCTCAAGTTCGAGCTCAAAGAATAGGTCCGGAAGAAGGACATGTACAGGCTTCTTAGTGAGCAACGTGACAAGGCCCTTAAAGACCTCTCGATTCTCCAGGCCGAGCTGGAAAAAACTCTGAAGGAAGCGTCGATCCTGAAACGGGAACATGCCGACTTGGTTGAAAAGGTAAAGGTCTTTGAAGCTAAAAAAGAGAATCTAGTCGTGGTGACTAACAACAAAAATTTGCAGGTCCAACAGAAGATAGACCAGATCGAAGCTGTGGGCCGAGAGATGCACGAGTTCAAGGCCCAAACCGTAGTATGGAAGGGCAAGATGGATTGGCTGGCCTCGGAGAAGGAAACTGCTAAGGCGGAGTTGGCGTCGGTCGAGAACCAACTTCAGGTGGCGAAGTACAAAGTGGTCTAGTTTGAACGACGATCTCCGGGCACATCTATGCTCAGCTGTCGTGGAACGGGATGCCCTCAGAAGAGAATATGCGGCACTAAGGGCTAAATTGGACACAACCTCTGATGATGGCGAGGAAATGGTGGTCCAGTATAAGGCAGATATGGAGGAGGTCGAGACTCGCTTAAAGACAAAGGCAGAATATATGTAGTGGTTGTCCCGAATAGAGACCCTTGAAGAGATTCACGCTCGAGGATTCAACTTATCGGTCGAGATTGAGGAAGCTAAGAGGCTCGAGGCCAAGGCAAAGGAGCTCTACGAGCCCGAGGGAGTCAAAGGCTCTGAGGGATCTGATGGCTCCAATGGTTCCGGTGACGAGTCGGGCCCTGGTGAAGACCATGTGTAGATTCCTTAGTATCTTTTTAGTTTATTGTTTTTCCTTATGTAGATTTTTTATTTTAAGGTCGTTCTATCGGGCCTTTGTAAATATATTTTGGAATGTATATAAGTAATTATCTCTTTCTGGAAATATCGCATCTTTACTTTTACAACGTCTTCTTGCAATTTCTATTCATGTATTATTTTTGATGCCTCAGCATAAAATTAGATGTAGTTATGCGGCGTTCGTTTTTCGGAGGTTCGAACGAAGCCTGACTTCGATGCAACTTTGTTTGCTCATGGAATTGAAACCTCGGTATGACCGGAGGTTTCCAATATGCTTAACTGTTTTTAGACGATGTTTTTTTCCGTGGGTAATCATTTAGTAGATTTCGAGTCTTCGTAGAGGCCTTAATTTCTGGTTTTAGACTTTGGACGTCTCCGAGCCGTTTTCATGATGGTCGTAGCCTTTGGGCACCGCCTAATAGGTTTTGTGCCTTCGGGATTTGGTAGCCTGGGCCTTCTGAATTTTCTTCGAGCGGTAGTCCCCGAGTAGGGGTATCCCGTGGGCTCGATAATCCCTGAGTAGGGGTAGCCGATAGGCTTTTAGGATCCAGAATCGAAAACGCGTAATGATATAGTGTAAAGGAAGTGGAAATTATAGTTTGTACACCTTTCCCCACCCAAAAAAGAAGAAAAAGAATAGAAAAAACAAACCCATGGAATATAAGGGACATGCTAGCTAAGCTTCCTCTCATTAAATTCATGGCTAACACAATCAAGTTGGAAACAGAAGAAAAAAATAAAAGCAAACATTAAATTTTAGTCCAATGTAATTATGTAAGAAATTTTACTAATTTAATTATAATCTCCATGCAGACAAAAGGCACTGGAATTATCTGCATAACTTAGAATCAGAAAAAGAAAAAGAAATTTGTTGTTTGGCGTTTGCACACTGTAGGCATCTACTATCCAATCAGTGTACCTAAAAATTCCCAAAAAGCCGAGGCGTACGCAGGAATTATTGTGAGCGACATCGAAATTTATAGAAGAACGGAAATAAATAACGTTAGTTATCATTTTTGTAGACAAGAAACATTCTTAGTCCTTTGATTTTGTTCAGTCTTAAGTTAGAAAAGGTTATGAGTTCAATTCTACTTAACCACATTTTTTGCTCACAGAGGCTCTCTCAAATATTTGCCAAAAATGGGTGCTAGTTCAGATTCGAACATCTGATCTCTTAGAGCTAAAAAAGGACATATAACCAACATGCCAGGAGACAATCAATGTCAAGAGATGTTATTTCTTTTTATTTCTTATTTTCTCATATTATTAATATATATATTTAGTAAAAACTTCAGATAAAGCGATATCGATTGACACCACTTCATTGAACGTGCATCCGCCCATACCAAAAAGCATTTCAACTACAGTTAGTTCTGTTAATTCCCATATGCCAAAACTATAGTACTTATCAAATTGTATAATGGCACAATCACTCAATGAACATACAACATATAACAACACAACATCAAAAGGAGAAAGGCATATCACGATGCATTTAAGGGTATGATCTAACGGACGATAAAAGTAGGGCGAAAACTAAAATCATAGAATCAAATGACCACTTCTCAACAAAGACAAAAATCGCTTTAAGTAACATAGTTTCATACGTCTAAGCTTTGATGTACAAAATTATTCAGTACTTGCATTCAAAAACCAACTCCACTCCCCCAATGATCCCAAATCATACTCTAAAATCACACCAATCCTAAAAGTAAGTGAACAAGCACATTCACTTATTCAGGAGTCCATATTACACATTCACTTATCCCACATCAACCAAAAGTAAGTGAACAAATAAATCATGACCTAAGTATATGGCATAATACAAAAACAAGTCCTCTAACTTGATCTCAGCTGGCAAATATGCCCTCCAACTTTGGTCTGCACAAGTAGGCACCTCAACTACAATCGCATATTGATTGTTTTCCTCTGCAATTAGATGTCAGAACCAAAAAAATCCCACAAAGCGTTACCTGCTAAAGTAGAGAGGGAGAGAGAGATTAGAGAGAGAGGAGTCATATACTTTCATCGGTGAAGCACCACATCTGACAGTTTTAAGTATGTAACTGACAAAAAGTTAATAGTTTAAGAGCTAGGGTTTCAGGGATATCAGGTGAAATAATTTAAGTACGCGCAAATTGTAGGCAACAAGTATTAAATGAAAAAATGTAGGTACACGCAATTATCCTAAACACCACTGTTATTCCAAAAAAAGAAAAGATCAACACACTAGAGATATGCAAGTCACTCAAACAATCAAAATGTTGTTTCTCTAAACAACAAATGGTGGATCTTTCAAAAGAATAATAATAAACTATATGAGTACTTTCTTCTATATCATTCCCCGCTATGTCTAATGACATTCTGACATAGCTGGAATCAGGATTTCAATCTTATTGATTCTAGATTTTGGAACCACGACTTGAAGTGTTAATGATTGGGTTCTATATTTAATATTTTATACATATTTCATGAAAACATCATATATACTGTATGAATAAAAGCTACTAGATTCAACCAAACTTGTAGGTTGGCTTGTGCCTCCGCCCCCGCATTCTGATGCAATAAAGATGAAATAAATTGGTAGAAGAAGATATTACGTATTATAATAATTCAACATTATCATTCTATGTCATTTTGATTTGCTATGGTTATAGGCCTCCAAATTACATCTAATAATCAAACAAATATGACTTTCAAGAAAATAAATCCATTCGGTGCTCTAACTGCACATGGTGTGTGTATGTATGTACGTACGGGGCGGAAGTAGCGTAGTAGTTACGGGTTCGGACGAAACCAGCTGATTTTGCTTAAATTTTGTATTTGTATTAGAAAAATCGATAAATATGTAAAAATATTTTGTTGCAAACCCAGTAACTACAACGAGCTAGGGTTCAGTGATAAAATCAGAACCCAGAACCTTCAAATTATGTCCCCGCATGTATGTATGTGTGTGTGCATATATGTTTATGTATGTTTGTATGTTGTATGTAATGCACATGAACTGGTAAATGTCATGTTAGTCTAAACCTCTATGGTGACAATAATACATGAGTTTCTTACTCTCCATTAGAATATCAAGCGCGCTCCTTGTTTGTTGTGTGTTTCCTTGTTGTGATTAGAGCATCAAGCGCGCTCCTTGTTTGTTGTGCGTTTCCTTGTTGTCCGATTAGAATATCAAGCGCGCTCCTTGTTTGTTGTGCGATTCTTTGTTGTCCGTTTCCGAAACATTGACACCTGTAATTGTAAAGACAACAATGATGCATCAGAATTAGACCGAGAGAGAGTTCCAATGTTATTTTTTACTCCTTTCGTCTCATATTATGTGTCGTGTTTCTCTTTTACACGCCTCTTAAGAAAAACTAATTAGGAAAGGGATTAGACTATTCTATCCTTATTTATGTCTTAAGATATGATCTCTCTTCATTGAATATTTATTCTATTTATGTATTACTTCTATCTTCAAAACAATTATTACTAAGGGTAAAAATGGAAAAAAATCAATTTTGTCTTGAACTTCTAAAGTGACAAATAATTGAGAAAACTATTTTTAGTAACCATGACTATTAATATGAGACGAAGGGAGTAAAACATTGATCACAACTAGTTACATCAATTACTCTCTCCCTTCCACTTTATGTAATATGATTCAGGTCAAACCACATAATATTTTTGTATAGTCAACCATAGAATCTTTAAGGCGTTTAAGATAAAACTTATATATATTTAGAAATTATATAAAAATATTATAGATCTCTATAGTTAACAACTCAAGTATCTGAAAAGTATTTGAAAAAATCATGACTAAAGAAAAATTTTATATATTAACTCTCCAAATAATAATTGTCACATAAATTGAGATAAAGGGAGTAATATATTAATTTACCCAGGATATGCAGTTCCACATTTGTAACAAAAGTCACAGCCACACCTGCAATTGTAAAAACAATTATGCATCAGAATTTGGCTACAAAACAAAGAGATAAAATCTTGCACTAAACCATGTAGCCAATGGGGGGAATTAAAGTATTCAATTAGTTGGCCTTGTTAATTTTCAGGTGTTATTTATATTAGCATTCGAGCTAGAGGCGGACCTATGTTGTAAAGAGAGGGGTCATCAGCATCCGAAAAATTCAAGAAAAATTTCATGTATACATGTATATATCTTTAAAAAATAGTAATATAATAATACCGTACTATAGATACAAAGTAGATTTTGATTGAATGTACAAGTGCATCGGCTACCTTCAAATTCTAGGTCCGCCCTCCTTTTGGTCTCTAGAGTTAATGTCCATAAAACTTATTTCAAAGCCATTCTTGAATTCCTCAAGAATTTAAGGCGCAGTAATTAATTTCACTAAAAACTTCTAACCTCTAAACCAGAACCAAACTAATACCTATTCACCTTCCACAAACAATATATATCAGGTAACTCTTGTCCATTAATGTTTAAATAGATAGAAAAAAAAATTACCTAGTATTTTATATCACAAATTGAAAATATGAAAATCATATGGATTAATGAACCTGCACTCCATGTGGAACATACAAACTAATACTTATTCAGTTTAGTATTTTTTTTTTACAACCGTGGTGTCCGAGTTTGCGGTGGGGAGCTAGGAAGCGGAAAAGGGCAGAGCTAGGATGCGGAAGGTTTCCAATTCCTTCGCCGAAAAATTATATTGTGTATGTCGAATCCCCTTGGCTTCTCCGTATGTTTAATTTTTATATTTTTTAACCATCTTGACAAAATTTCTGGAGTACCTACTACCTCTTACAAGCAACATGTACGACATAACTTTTTTTATCAAGATTTGGATAGATGAGAAGAAATCACCTAGTATTTTAAATCACAAATTGATAATATGGCTTTAATAGCCCGTGAAACAGAAGCAGAAAATTAATTTTTTCGAGGCTGGACTAACTAACCTGCAGTGAATATGGTTACAACCTTTATTCCTTGCAACATAAATCTTACAACTTGGACATCTCTGCCATCTTCTGCGCTTTGCAAGTTTCATAAGCTGTATCTCCTCTTCTTTCTTTTCATCTTTGTTTGATTTTTGAAATTCTTCACACAAAATCCCTAAATGCCAAGGAACTTTACACTTAGCACAAAACAACCTTTTGCATTCTGGGCATTCTGATTGAGTAATAACCATATTTCCACCACTACATTCATCAATTAAAAGCGCGGAACAATCCTTAAACGGACAATAAAATCTCTCAGACCCTAAAATTATTTTCTCACATAACGCGTCGCCCCATCTATTAAACACATCGTCAGGCAAAATTGAACGACAATAATATGGCTCTAATAGTCCGTTACACCCCGGAACGGGGCATGAAATTGTAGAGACATTCTCTTGTAGTTTCGAGGCAACGTACTTAACCATGCATTGTTTGCAATAAGAATGTGTGCACCCCATTATTTTAAACATATCCCTCGTTGACTTTTCGTCAACACAAATATCACACGTAAAAATGTCATCACAGTCATCATCTATAACAATACATTTCGAATCTAAACACCTTCTTGATTTTTTAGGTCTGGAGGATGAAAATTGACAACCCAAAAACTGAATTTCATCATCTGAATATTCTTTGGATAGATCAATTAAAACATTTTAGTTCCACTGCTGCTAGGTTTTGAAGAAAAAGATGATATAATCTCAACTTCGACGTCTCTTTTCCTTGAGTATTTTTCACCAATCTTGATTCCTTTACCCTTTGAAGTATTTAGGGTTTCATATATTACTGCAATATCATCATTGTCATCTTCAATATCTATTATCTTTACGGCCGAAGTATTTTCCACTTTCATTACGTAGTTAAGCAGGAAAACTAAACCTTACTCTTTTTTTTTTGGGTCTTGAATTTGGCGAGGAAGAAGAAGACTCTGAGATATTAGGGACTCTAAAAAGGTAATATTGAGGAGGAGTACCAATTAATAAGGAGTGTGTACCTTGTTGGGCAAGTTCTCTTACTTCCTTTTAGCTTAGGACTCTAGGAAAACTCTTTAGTAATAAAGACATAAATAATAAATATCCCTCATACTTTAACCTATTACCAAAATAATAGTTCTCATTAAAAAAAAAGGAATTACGAAAGTGTACTAATTTCTCACTAATAGCCCCTTTTTTATAATACGTTACTAATTTGTTGCTCTTGTGGTCCAATTTAATTGATTTTTTTGACTGTTTTCACACATATTAAAGAATTGAAAGAATTACAAGAAAATACACATGACTTCATACAATAACATAGAATGGCTCATGTTTTTAAGTTTTACCTGACCTAGCCCACATTGTACATATTTTGAAAGCACTAGCAAATTCAAAATATGTGTTCTTACAACCATTGCTTCTAAAAGCTATGGAGTTAAATTTGTGTTCTCACAACTATTGTTTTCACTCTCTCATTTTCTCACATCTTCTACATATGCTTCAAGGGGCTGTATTTTTTGATTCTTCTCTTGTGTCACCTGGTTGCAATGTAAGAAAATTGAAGAGTAGAAGTCCACCATTGAAGACCATTCAAAGCTTTGCTTTCGAAAATGGGGTTTTTTGAATTTGTTAGTTGTTTGGGTTGAGTGTTGTTCCAATTGATTGAAAATATCAAAAGGATTTCAAAATTTAAATTTGAAGTGATTTGAGCAAGATTTGAAGTGAATTGAGTATATTTGAGCAAGATTTCAGTTAAATTTCAGAAAATATGCAATGAATAAGACGAAGTCAATTTTTATGTATAATTATGTATAATCATGTATAATAGAGTGTATAAACCCACCTTATACACAATTAAGGGTGTATTGTGGGCCAGGCCCAGCCCGGGACCGCACCGGGACAGCGAGCCCATGGGCCAAACGGGCCTAAGGGGCCGGTCCAAACGGTCCGGTCCCAAAAGCCCATTGTGGGCCGGTCCTCTATGGTGAGACCACGAGCCCGGGACCGTTTAGCTCGGGACCGGCTGGCGGGCCTGGGCCGGTTTAAACGGGCCCAACGGCTATTTTTCAATTTTTTTTTTTAAAAAAGGCCAACGGTTATGTCACGACCCAGTTCACCCTCCGTGAACTATCGTGACGGCACCTAGTCTCTACGACTAGGTAAGCCTAACAAATGCAGAAAACAAACTAAACTTGCGGAATAAATAATCAAAAGCCGAAAATAACTGAAGGAAACAATGTTTAAATGCCACTCGGCATATACTCACAACTTCTCAAAATCTGATACACTATCCCAAAACTCGAAAACTCACGGATCCACAAGCTAAGAAAATACTTGGAATAGAAGGGTCCTTAACTTTTGAACTTGGAACTCTAAGTTAAGGACCTTCATCGGTGCTTTTGCTGATTTCCATCCTCTACTCTAGTTTGGTGATTCAAGCCCTTGTTGTGAGGGCAACACAGTTAAATTAAATCCAGAGCAATTATTTGGCTAGAACACTATTCTATTAACTTCAAAGCATAGAAGGGTTTGAATAACAAACACAAAAAAATACCAAACAGATAAGAAAAGAGGGCAATCATTCAGAGGGAAAACATCATATTAAGAAGTCAAATCATATCAATCAAACAGGACACCTCGCCCAAAATCAGTATGCATAAACAAAATGCAATTTTTTCGAAAACCTGCCCAAAATTCGTTCAATAATCCGACACTATATCCAGAAAATTGGCTTGTGTTATTCATTAGAAAAGAGCTCGAGTTGAATGGAAAACAAAGTGAAAGCCATTCATAGTTTAAAAGTGTGATACCTCTTACATTCGTTAATAAGGAGCGTAGGTATAAGCTTATAACATAAGGGTATTTTCGTCCAGACAGGTAAAAGTTTATTAATGCAGTGGCTAAAAGACTAAAGACATTTAAAACAGTGGCTTAAAAATAAAGACATATGCTATTACTGGCTATCTGTGCACATCACCCATAAATTTGCTCCTGTGTAATAGCCCGTAAATCACATAGAAAGGTAAACCGTACGAAACAAAACCCCCCTACGACGGGCTCCACCGAGAAAATATACAAATAAAGATTAAACTTAAATATCTCCATGCGACCAAAAATAGAAGAAAATACAAAGACTCTTCTTTTACCTTTCTTCTCAACTATTCACGTTCCCACTTCCAAAAAAGAAAAAGTTAAAAAAAAAAAATAACTTAAAAAAAAAATTGCCTATTAATAGAACTTTGAAGGTTTGCCGATATAGATTCCTAAAAAAACGCATAGTTTTCTTCATCACGAAATTCAAAATAAAAAAATAAAAAAATAATCTTTCCCTCTGAAACCGTAAGGGTCACTGTAACCCTAGTTTAAACTTTCCTCAGTTCAGTTCTTTCCATTCAGTGCAAAAACTAAGCAATTTGCAACTCCGAATGATCAAGTTGGGCTCGGCTATATGAATCCTCACTGTACTGTCACGGAAATAATAGATATTGCCGACGATTACGATGACGATGATGATGTTTCAAAAATATATGAAACCCTAAAAACTTCAAAGAGCAAAGGAGCCAAGATTACTGATGTTATTGAGAAAAGAAATCATCAAGTTTCGTTATTTAAAATTTTGTGTTCAAAACCTAGCTGCAGTGGAACTAAAAAGGCCTTTATTGATCTATCTAAAGAATCCCCAGATGAAGAAATTCAGATTTTGGATTCTAATTTTTCATTCTCCAAAAATTCAAAAAGGTGTTCAAATTCGACGTCCATTGTTATAGATGATGACGATGATGACATTTTTACGTGTGATATTTGCGTTGACGAAAAGTCAATGAGTGAAATGTTCAAAATAATGGGATGTACTCATTCTTATTGCAAACAATGCATGTCTAAGTATGTAGCCTCAAAACTCCAAGAGAATATTTCTCGAATTTCATGTCTAGTTTCGGGGTGTAACGAACTATTAGAGCCATATTATTGTCGTTCAATTTTGCCTAAAGAAGTGTTTGATAGATGGAAAGAAATTGCCTAGCTTTTTAGTCTAGCTGAGAATTGAATCCCTGATAGTCGGCAAAAAGTTGAAACCCTTTAAGATATTTAATTTTCACAAATGAAATGTTACATTTTATGCTGGGATTATCTTTCTAATCCTTCTGACCAAACAATTCGTATTTTGAAATCTTCTATAATTAGACGTTGTCAAATTTTCGTCCGTTGTTCTTTTTGTATAAGTTGTTAGTAAATGATTCTCTTTTTATTTCTCTTGAAATTGATGAACCTTTTACTTCATGGTCTAAAGATTCAATTTGAGCAAACTGAAAATCTTCAAAATATTACATCACGATTTAATATTTTGTGAGCGAACTGAAAATAATATAAACAAATATTAGACTTTGAGTCTACTGTTGCCTTGTTGGGGTAAAAGGCTATATTTGCACAACTTTTTAAAAAGGGGACAATCTAAAAAATGACAAAAAAAAAAAAACATTTGCATAATTTAGCCCGTTGTGAAAGTTCACAACATTATGGTAGAAATGATGCCAGGTAGCCATTCTTAAGGGCTACTATTTAGTAATTAGTCAGTTTGTCCTGGATTTTAATTTTTCAGTTTAATTTTTCGGGATAAAAGTGTCCCGGATTGTCCCAAAATTGTAATTTTTAGTTTAAAATTTCAGGACAAAAGAAGTACTGGCTAATCTCTAAATAGTATCCCTGAAAATGGATATCTGTGCACTTGCCCCTTGTTGCTATGTAGGAGGGTTATTCTTTTGCCACAATTATCTACTAAAAGCATCGATTTAACTTCATTTATTTTACAAATTACAAAGTCTTCCCTTTGTATATTACAAAAGTAACCACATAACTAGTAGTCTCTGTTTCTCTCTCTCTCTCTCGTGTGAGAAGAAAAAAGTAGGCTTCTCTTATTAATTGTGGAGTTTTTGTATTTAAGTGTTAGAATTTTTAGATTTAAGAAAAGAGCCACTTTTGGTTATTTCACGCAAAGGTTTGTCAGTAAATCTAATGATATTGTAAACCCAAGCTCCTGCTATGGCCCCAAGTGTTGGGCTCACTAAGTAAATCCATAGTCCTCTGTAATGGCTTGACACTATTGCTGGGCCCAAACTTCTTGCTGGATTCATCGATGCTCCCGATATCGGCCTGTCCATTATAAACTCATTAAAAATAGTTGACGGATATATAATATGTGATTATGTATAATATATGTATAATTGTGTATAATCTATGTAAGTTGGCTAGAAAAAATAAATAGTGAATTCAGCTCAATAACGGCTAGAAAAAGTAAATATAGAATCCGACTCTCATGTGGAGCTAACATGGCTGGCTCCATACAAGTATAGCCAAATCCAGATAAGATGGGACAGTCGTTCAGAGGTCGTAGCGAGCTTCCCACGACGGCTGTTGGTTCGGGTAGAGTATAGTACTTATAAAGGTCCTCGGACTTCCAGGTGGTTTTTCTTTTGGGCGGTTGTTCACCGCTGGATCTCGCCAATACAACCCCTATAGTTTTTGTTACCGAGATATCTTTTTCCCTCCTCATTATTCCCAAGACTTCGGCCGGCTATTTATGTAAGGATCTCAAATTTTTCTCATATGCAACTCGTTTTACTCAAAGAGATGCTCACATAACCAAAGTAATTAAAATAAAGCAAACATTTAAAAAAAAAAAAAAAAAAAAAAAAAAAAAGAGAAATTACCCGGCAAACATCACATTAAGCAAAATGGTTGAGCCCACTGCAAGACCAGCAAGTTCCCCAATCTGCAATCATAAAAATTATAAAAAGATAGAAATTATGTAAAAATGATGATGTTTAAGAATTCCTTAGTAATTTGTTTATTCAACTAAATTACTTCAAAGAAAGATTTCATTAATTAAAGGCACCATATTTGTTCTAATTAAATGATTATTTGACATCTATATTTAGCGTGTGACACCGCGATTGGTAAATATAGTAATACATCAGTCATTATTATAAAAATTACCACTAAAAGGTCCAATCGGATGAGTGATTTCTTCGCGTTTTATCAAAGGTTTTGATTTTGAGCTTTAAGAATGACAAACCTCTTGGTAGGGATCAGTTTACCTCCTTACTGAGCTAACCCGGTGTGAATCCGGTTAGTCGGGTCAATAAAGGTCAAATATTAGATGATTAAAAAAAGGACAATATTTGCAAAAATAACCACTTTAGTTTTGTAATTGATAATATAGCCACTATCATGGAATTGTGGGATTCGAACATTGAACTTCACTGGTACAAGTATAGCCTAGGGGTGTCCATTCGAATCGGTTTATCGATAAATTGAATCGATTATTTGTTATCGAAATCGAAAAAATCGAAACCTTATTGAAACGATAACGATAAGCGTATGTACAAATCGATAATCGATAAGTAATTATCGATAAGGGTCAAAATCGAATCGATAAATCGAATGCACACCCCTAGTATAGCCTCTCTTTATTAGATGATTAAGAAAAGGACAATATTTGCAACAATAACCACTTTAGTTTTCAGTCACTAAAATTGAAAAAACAGCCGCTATCATGGAATTATGGGATTCGAACATTGAACCATAGTGGTACAAGTACAGTCTCTCTTTTTTTTAGTAATAGCGCGGGCTAACTATTTTTCTTCGATCCGTAGTCTGATTTTATATATATAGATAGATAGATAGATAGATACTGAGAGTACTTACAGCTCGATTATCGGTTGCAACGCCGGATATGACAAACATGAGATAAAATGTGATTATGAACTCAACTACGAATGATTGAAATTCAGTCCCTGTAGGTAGAGTTCCAGCAAAATGATCGTGTTTTCCATTAAATATTAGTCTTAAAGTTCCACTTGCTAGGGTTGCTCCAAGAACTTGAGCTGCTACATAAGCTGGTACCTGCAAAAAAAATTACTAATAATAATAAAAATAATAATGATAATAATAATAATATTAATAAAAAAAAATAATGATCACATAATAGGTTAGAGAGAGTATACAAACATAAACGATCTCTTTAGATTAAATTAATTAATGAGTCTTATGCATGCGAATTCGGATTAGTTGGAGCAATGATATAAATACCAGAAAAAGTAATTCTAAGTACATCAAAATAATACTATTTTCGGTCTATATTATCTATCTTTTAAAGTTTTATGTATTTTCTTTAAAAAAGATATTTAATTGTCGTAATCCTATGGACATTTATTTAAACTATCATTTATCTCTCGTTAAACGTCTCACTTAGTTAATATTTCAGTAATTGGAACAGTAAGGTTATGTTTGAAAATATGACTTTTCATTATTCTAAATTATCAAATATTTTACAATAAATTCAGTTTGTCAAAACAATTAATTTGGGATCAGAGGCCAATGCTGAATCAGGATTTGAAGCTTATGGGTTCGGGATTCTAATCATTTTAATTTACAGAATTTTAAATCAATAATTTTCAATGAGTTTTAAAGATAAATATAAGTTTTAAACCAACGTTATTGGGTTCAGCCAAACCTATTTGTGACATGCTGGCTCCGCCCCTGATTGGAGGGAATATTTTTATTTATATAGTGTAAATGCATCTAAATAATTAATCCTTCATAATTCTTTTGACCAATGACACATAAAAGAGTTCAATTCAACCTCAAAATCTACAAATATTTTTTTTTTCTCAAGACCAATGACCTTAAAAACTCAGAAGACTTTATATTCATAGAAAAAGATAATTTAATTTTTATTCAAATATACCTGTTTCCAAGGGAACCTTTTGACTGTGGCAAAGGCAATAGTAACAGAAGGATTAAAATGAGCACCAGAAATGTGGCCAACTGAGTAAACCATGACCATTACCACAAGTCCCCAAGTTATGGCTATTCCTGGAAATGTTACCATTCCTTTATCTGCATTTACCACCACTGATCCACAGCCAGCAAATATCAAGAAATATGTTCCTATCATTTCTGCTATTATCTGTACGTTTTCAACATTATTAATTCATGTAATAATAATCTCAAAACTGATCAAGAAACGAAAAGAAGGGATATTATACAAATAGCCGGCCTTATTCATTATTTATTTTTTGCTAGTATACATAGATTATACATAATTATACACATATTATATATACTGGTATACACATATTTAACTTTGCAGCTATAGAAAATAGATATATTCCCGGTAGATGTTCTGTATATAGTTAAATAAAAAAATAGAAAATTCTCCCATCCTCCTTTTGAAGATATATTTAATTGCTCCTTCGGTACCATTTTATGTGAAATATTTTTTTTAGTTTGTCCACAAAAAAATGATAGTAGGTTTTTATACTTAGAAGCAATTTAAGTTTAAATCTTTCCTTTTATTATTAAATAATACGATTTTATAGCTACTTAAATGTCTATATTTTTAAATCACACAAGTTTCAATTTTCTTTTTATTTCTTAAATTTTGTACGCAGTCAAATATCATTATATAAAATAGGATAGAGATTGAGTAGTAAAGAAAAGGTTTCCTTTAACAACGTAAACTTTTAAATGAAGTGGTCATAAATTTAATAAGCTTTTAAACAAGATGGTTACACAGCCGGTAATAAATTCAAGTCTTACCATCATTTTATAAAAAGAATTTTCACTTGTTTGCCCACACAAAAAGTTAAGCCATGAAAAGAATTAGATCGGTGAAAGGACGCGTTCAAAATATGATAATTTTATCTTTTTAGATAAGATGATCATACAATTCAACGTCTTCAATAAAATGGATAGTGAGTAAAAGAACTTCTAGGAAGCCTATTTTCTTTGTTTACCTTCTGAATGAAAGGAACAGTAAGAAAGCTGCAACATGAAGAAGAATCATTGTTATTCAAATCATCATCTTCTTTAATATTCAAAGTTACAACATGATTCCCATTAGCCCCTCCTGCTATCTGATCAGCCATAGAAAATCTTTAGTTTAATTTAAGCTGTAACTGTTCAAGAAAAAGAAGAACACATAGGAAGATGAGACAACAAAGAGCAGGATTTATCCTATTTATACAAAACTAATTTTGAAAAAGTTAATAAAGAAAGAGAAAAAGAAAGGAAGATGGGACAACTTTTTTTTCTCTCTCTTTTTTTGGTTTCTTTCGGAGAGATCTATGCTTTGACAAAGAGTCCATATGACATATATTTTATTAAGGTTGTGGTTTAGTGATCAATGATACCTGAGGAAAATCATACTCCCTTCGTTTTAATTTAGAAGGGGTAGTTTGATTCGGCACGAGGTTTAAGAAAAAGAAGAAGGCTTTAAAACTTGTAATCTTAAAAGTTTAAGGGGTAAAAACTTTGTGGGACTATACCATTTGTGTGGTTATAAAAATTTCTCATTAAGGGTAAAATTGGTAAAATGAAGAGTTTAAAATTAAATTATTTTCAAATTTAGAAATGTGTCATTTATTTTGGAACAGACCAAAAAGAAAAGTATCTCATCTAATTTGAAACGGAGGAAGTAAGATTTAAGATTCAAATTTGAGCGGATATAAAAAAGAGATGAATTTTTTATTTGCCTAAGCTTTGATTGGCAAATTTACTTGATATATGTACTGTTGGGAGGTAGAAGGTATTTGACGGAACAGTTAAGGAGTGCGAGAACTAGCTTGGTACTTGTATGGGTGGTAAAGACGGATCCAAAATTTAAACTCTATGGGTTCATCTTTTAAGGTTTTAGCATTGAACCCATTATATTATTAAAGTTATGGGTTCATATTTACTATTTTTGCAATTTTAATGAATTTTTACATATAAATTCTTACTCTGCGGCGAAAGTTATAGGTTCAATTGAATCCGTTATTAATACACCACATATGCCCCTGATTGGTGGTAGGTAGCAAGTATCCAGTAAAATATTCAGTGCATGCGTGAGCTAGCCGATTACATGTGTTTGTGATAGATAGCAGGTATCTAGTGAATAATCGAAGTATACGTGAGCCGGTCTAAGACATATGTTAGTGGGAGCTAACAAGTACCTGATAGAATATTTGAGATGCGCACGGAAAAATTCGAAGATAACAACAACAAAAAAGAAAATAAAAAATGAAATGGAAATTGGAAATTAAGAAGATATGCTTTTTAGTGAGTGGATATAGTTGAAAAATGTGTAGCATTAATTAATCTGTAAATAAAGATAGCATTGATTTTTAATCCGACAACACACCGGAAAACACAACGTTATAAATGCCAAGAAGAAATATTTGTCACAATCATTAATTAACTAAGTGCAGTAGTATCCAACTGACAAATGGAAAGTTCTTTTTTATTTTTTCCCTAAAAGTGGAATATAATGAAAGATTACCAAAAATGAAATTCTTCTGCTATGAAAAAACTTCTGAGGTATACGTATTTTTGTTAACCACTAGTGATATCACGATTCATAATATAATTAAATAAACGATGAAGGGTCTGATATGGTCCTTTACTATTAATAATTGTTTAAAAATATAATCGTTATACTATCGGGCCAAAAAACTCCTTACCGTTACACTTTAAACAATAGTAGCCCTAAATAGACGGAATAGACATGTGGCGTTGATTTTAGGCTCAAGGCCATCTGGTTCTTTTTAATAACCCAAATTGGACCGAATCCGCTCCAACCCACATACTTGACATCCAAATCCAAATCTGGGTTTAACGAGCTCACCATTTTCACCTTTTCTACAACAAATCCGAAAATACTAAGATACTCATTCATATAAACCCAGATTGTAAAAAATGAATCTTTAAGAGGGGTAATTTAGGGAAATTTACCTCAAGATTCGTATGTGTGGTGGTCATGGAAAGAAGGGCATCATTTTAGTGTAATTTCGAGCAGGTTTCTGGCGTTGTATCTAGCAATTATTAAAATAAATTTTTAGTGTAATTTCTATCAACTATTATTAACACGAGCAGATTTCTAATTAAGGTCATCGATTTTTATATCAATATGAGCAGCTATCTAAAGGTCACAGGAAAAATAAAAACTAATAAGCAGATCCGTGAATTTCAGTGGGACCTGGCTAGGTTCTATTTTTCGGCGAAGTTAAAAAAAAGGCAAAACCTCTGTTTTTTTTTAGATCCAACAAATTGTAAAGAAGAAAAAGAAAATAAGTAGAAGAAAATGAAGGAAGGGGGTAAGGCGGTGGTGGTTTTTTTTTTTTTTGTTTTGAAAAAGACAACAAAAGTAAGGCAGTGGTATTTTGGCAAAGATTTGTAGTGGTGTCGGCTTTGTAATTTTTCCGGCGAGTTTCACCGGTTCCATTCGCTTATTTGGTGGAATGGGTTTGCTTTTTGGATGATGAAACGCGAAGAAAAACAAGAAGAGAAGAAGGGAGACGAAGGGGGGGTAGGACAGTGGATGTTAGTACTACAGGAGGAATTTTTCCGTGAGCTGCCATGTTTTCCGGTGGTTTTGGTGTGAGGTGAGAGAAGAGGGTCGTGTCTGGTGGGGTTATTTTAGGGGAGGGGGTTTAAGGTCGGATAACGGGTCGGATAATAGATGTATAGGGTATTTTAAATTGGGGATGGGTCAACCAAATCTGAGAGTGGCACGTGTCTATTCCGTCTATTTAGGGGCATTTTTTTAATAGTATAACGGTAAGGAGTTTTTTGACCTGATAGTATAACGAAGGACATTTATAAACAATTGTTAATAGTAGAGGGACATATCTGACCATTTACCGTTAAATAAAACATCGAAAGAATTATATAATACTCTATCCGTCCTATTTTATGTGCTTAATGTTCGGATTTCGAGAGTCAAATAGGTTTTTCTTTGATCGCGATACTTTTATATGTCTTTAAATATTTTGAATTGTTAATTATTGTAATTTATATTATTTTTTACGTAGTTTTTAAATATGTAAATTTTATACAAAAAATTTAAAAAAAACTATATCTTTATTTACGGTCTAAATTAAGAAGTTTGACTCTTCAAATTCAAATGAAGTCACATAGGCAGCGGCAGAGCTAGAAGCCCGGATACAAGTTCGGCAGAACCCAGTATTTTTGCTCAAACAGTGTATTTATATTAAAGAATTCGTTAAATATATAAAAATATTAATTTTAGAACCCAATTATTAGTATCTGAGGTCGTCGTTCTTAAATCTAGATCCCATAAGATTAAAATCCTTGCTCTGCCTCTGCACATAGGGAGTATGATATTATGCTAGAGTATATGTTTAATTTCATATAAAGCTAGGGAAGACGATAAACGAGGGTGAAACTTAATTATTTGCCTTCCTTAAATAGGTATACTTAAACTCCGTTAAATATAATTTTAGAAGGATTGAAAAATTTGGGTATCTGGCCTTCTTAATTTATTTCTTTTTGTATTGTTAAATAATGAGAAAAAGAAACAAACAAAGAAAGAAAAACTCGTAATCCTCCATCTTAAACCCCCCCCCCCC
>NC_031997.1:613837-621403 GCF_001879085.1 Nicotiana attenuata
CCATTAAAAACCCCCCCCCCCCCGCTTTTTTTTTTTTATTATTTGCATGAGATATTCTAAATTCAGTGATCTGACTAGTCCTAATTTATGGTATTTTCTCAATTTTACAAAAATAAAAATATTTCAAAATGAATTAGAGAAATACAATCGTTTATGATTACCATATCTTACCGACTACATTCCAACTATGGGAATATTTATCTAAATTAATACTACAAAAACTAAGTAATATTTCAGGCTGAGAAAATGTTTCCTTCCAAAGTAGTATTCATCATCAAATGCTGTGACACTTAGAAATAATTGCATATATATTATTAGTCTAACTAAGCTTCCTCTTGGGTATAAACGCTATTTGATGGCAGGTAATTGCTCTATTCTCATCTAAATTATTGATATTATTTCAATAATTTAATTTTATAACTTGTCATATTTTCTTCCTAGAGAATATAGGGTGGCTGAGGGTGACGAATGAAAAAAGGTAAATACCAGACTACCATTATTATTCTCGATATATTCTATGTTTCTCGATCAATAATTCAATATAATCAGGCAATTCCAAAAAGAAATTGAGGCAGTAATGTAATAGCATACATAGAATTTTGGAAGAACGAGCTGATCTCTCCGCCTTAAATTAGAGATTTCGAGTAAAAAAGAAATTTTTGGTAGAAATATTTTTCTTTTTAATAAGCTCTACACTGCGTGATTTCGAATAATTTTGGTTAATAAATATCAAATACCGAACGGTTTACAAATATTTCTTGACTGTCAAATTCGTGATAAATGCCACGAGATATTTTTATATTTATGGACAACTTGAAACTTTATTATAAAAATTATCTCTCGTTTTTAGATATACGCCTATAAAGGTCAGAATTAGGTTTGTTTTTTTGCTTTTCGTAAGAGCTTTTTTTGAAAAGTTTAACGAGGAAGCAGGCCAATCGGCAACCATTATAGAATTTATTTTATATGCGTAAACAATGTAAATTTTAATTCACATTATATATTAGTATATTATAACTTCATATAATTGGTTATTTATTTCTTTTTTAAAATTATTAAATTAGAGTTACCATAGATAGTTACATCTCGTTACATGTTACTCTAATCTGATAGTTAAATAACTTTATACCGTCAATATGTAGATGTTAAACTCTAAATGTATACATGCAGAAAGATCAAATAATTTTTCTGCATTCGAACTCTAAAATGTAAAATTCTTTGACTTTCAATTTTTTGTCGGCACTAATTAATTATCCAACTAATAAATTACCAGAATTTATTTTCATCGGATTTAAAGCAAAAATAATAGTTGAATTATAAGATTTATATTATATTTTGTAACGTTTAAATCTATCTGAAAAGAATGGAAATTACTATATTATCAATTTTATTTGTCCAATATTACAGATGGAGAAGACAAAGGACAAGATTTTTGCGTAGTCAGTAACGTAGGAGAAAGTTCAAATAAACTTTATAAAGTAGAAAGAGGAAGAGAGATCATATACAACTTGTACAGTCTAAAGAACTAAATTTAAACTATTTCTAACAAAAAGGAAATGATATGAAGCAGGAGGATAATTGTTATTACAACAAGCAAATATATATTAAAAAAAGTAATGAAAGAAGAAGAAGTTACATGTAAGCTCTCTTCCTCTTTATCCCACTAATTATATGGTTACGTTTTTTTTTCTTGTTCCAAAAAAAATGATATTATCTTTCGAAAACAATTTAACTTAATTTCATATTACAAGTTTTTATAGCTAAATTAATAAATATTATGATAAAGGTTAATGTTACAAGTTTCAAAAATCCTTAGCCACACAAAAAGGAGGACACAAGATTCTAACGAGGCGGGATCACCAGTATTCTGCTCAATCAGTGCCCCCTTAAGACTTTTAATATTCAAGGGGCTAAGTGATTTAAATTAACCATTTTTAAGATCTACACATATACATATATATATATATATATAGGATTTCTGCCAAAGTTTACAGAGTCCGATAACCCTCAAGGCTGCACAAAGGTCCGCCTCTAGCCACACAAATATTGTAGCATATTTCAGACCATTTCAAAACTTTTTTTTCATTCTTAAATTTCGTATCTGGTTAAATTATATCATATAAATTAAAACCAGTAAAGTATGGGGGGAAAGACTGTTGACTTAAGCATTAAATAACAAGTATGAGTTCCCATGCAATCGGCAGTACAGCAAATGAATGGTAAACCAAAAATGTTAATTTATATTCAATGCTACATACTTACTGCAAATGGCATCTTCATTAAAGTTTTTGATTAAATATTTCTTCACATGCATCTTCTAGGACATGAGGTCAGAGGCCTGATCCAGAATTTAAGTTTATGGGTTCAACATTTAAAAATTCTTAATATTGAACTCGTTATATTTTTTAAGTTGTGAGTTCATATCTATTATTTATTACAATTTTAGTAAATTTTTACGTATAAATTCATAACTCGTGTCAAAAATATTGAATTTAAATGAACCCGATACCTTCAAGTTGCATCCGCCCCTACATGACGTAATCAAAAGCCACTTTTGATAGTTGAAGATGTCAAAAAGACCAAGCAATATAGTTTGTAGATCAAGTCTGTTGGGCTTAAACGGCCCAATGACACTCTTAACATGGTGTGATATTGTCCGCTTTAGGCCAAGCCCGTACGGTTTTCCCCAAAAGGCCTCACACCATTAAGAGATCCCTACACCTTATATGTAGACTCCCAATCTTTTCAGCTACCAATGTGGTACTTTGTTCGCACACCCAACAATCTCCCCCTCGAACTAAGTTCCACATGGCCCATTACCACAATCCATGGGTCAATTTTCGAGATTACTGTGTGCCACCCACATTGTTAGAGTATTATGGCAACCGAAGCCCGCAACTAGCTTCTTCTTGTGTACGTGCCGACCCGCACCATCACTCGCCATCTCCATACTCGTCCCACTGAACCTAGGCTCTGATACCACTGTTATGTCGAGGAAGAGGCAAAATCACAAAGATCCAAAAAGCTCCACTATAACAATAAGAGGGTTACAAAAGTTCTCCAAATTGGCTACACAACAAGGGCCAAACACGGAGCAACAATAGCAACAAGAGCAACAACTAATCAATTGAAGAAAGAGTATAATCCACAAAACGAAGCTGCTGTTCGAGGCTCTAAATCAGATGCTAAGAGCCTCCAAATCCGATCTCCACCGTTCAAATTCCAGACCAAGATGTTACGAACACTCAGTCAAAATTTCAGCCCGATCCAACTGTTAACGAATCGAAAAACGTGATTTGAAGTTGGCTAGTCGGAATAAAAATCTGCAGCAAAACAAATACTTTTTTTCTCTCTTCTCTCTTGATGAAAGCTCTCTCAAAACCCACTCTTATGTGCTTAAGTCTTTCAAAGACTTGTATCAATGAGCATAGAATAATTCTCCAAGGTTGTCCTATTTATAGATCATGAGTGGTGCTTTCTTATAAAGCCAAAACTCACTCAAAATAGGAATAAACCGAATCCAATTCCAAATAGGATTGGAAACCAAAAGAGAATAGGATTAGGCCACGGGCCTTTGGATGGACAACATGGGCATGTGCCCAACAAACTCCCCCTCCAGCCAAGGGGCCAAATGTGTCTTCAAGTAGAGGAACTATTGACAGGCTTCATGCCTGCCAATTTTCTACAAAATTCATGTTTATCTGCAACCAACTCCTTTGTAAGCATATCCGAAGGATTTTCATCAGTGTGTATCTTCTCAACCTCAAATAATTTCTCTTCCACAACCATTCTTATCCAATGATACTTTCTATTTATATGTTTGGTCTTAGAATGAAAAGTGGAGTGCTTGGTGAGACAGATAGCACTCTGATTATCACAAAATAAGATGTACCGTGGCTGCTCAAAGCCAAAATCATTAATAAACTCCTTCATCCATAATAGTTCTTTGGCACCTTCTGTGACAGCAATATATTCGGCTTCTGTGGTGGATAGAGCTATGCACTTCTGTAATCTAGATTGCCAAGAAACAGCTCCCCCTGCAAAAGTGATCAAATAACCGGAAGTGGATCTTGAATTATCAAGATTGCCTCCTAAATCAGAGTCTGTGTAACAAACAAGTTCAGGCTTGCCATTGCCAAAGCACAACTTCAAATCTGCAGTACTTTTAAATACCTTAATATCCATTTGTTAGATAAAGCTCTCTTACCTTTCGGCAATTTCACTAACTCATATGTGCCATTCTCATGGAGTGACTTCATCTCATCTTCCATCGCTTCGATCCAATGATCTTTGTGATTATCTTGCATGGCTTCATCATAATTCTCAGGTTCTCCCATGTCAGTCAAAAGTACATACTCATCAGGAGGATAGCGCATGGATTTTTGCTTCTCCCTTGTAGATCTTCTAAGAGAGGTTTCAGGAGCATTCGTAGTAGTTACCTGTGCAGGAATTGGTTGTTGATCAACCACAACTTCATCAACTGGAGCATCCATAACATCTACACCATGATGATCATTTTGATCTTGATCACTATCTCCATCATTGTCTTGGGTTCTTTCATGTGCAATAGGTGCCTTAGCAATTGAAACTGGATCAATATCAACTAAGCTCTCATTACTCTGAGAATATATCTTCTCAGTTTTGTCAATATCTTCAATAGTTTGGTCTTCAAAGAATATTGCATCACGACTTCTAATAAGTTTATTATCAATTGGATCATAAAAACGATACCCAAACTCATCTTGACCATAACCGATAAAGATGCACTGCTTTTGACATCCAGTTTCGATCTCTCATCTTTAGGAATATGCACACAAGCTTTACACCCAAAAACTCTCAGGTGATCATAAGAAACATCTTTGGCAAACCAAACTCTGTCTGGGACATCACCATCCAAATCAACAGCAGGAGACAAATTGATAACATAGGCAACAGTGTTAAGTGCTTCCGCCCAAAATGTATTTGGAAGTTTAGCCTCTGAAAGTAAGCATCTAACACTCTCAACTAGAGTTCTATTCATCCTCTCTGTCAAACCGTTCAATTGAGGCGTCTTGGGCGGAGTTTTCTGATGACGAATTCCTTGTTCCTTGCAATAGTTATCAAAGGGACCACAATATTCACCACCATTGTCAGTGCGAATACATTTTAATTTCTTCCCCGTCTGTCTCTCAGCTAAGGCCTGAAATTCCTTAAACACGCCAAGTGCTTGATCTTTAGATTTCAAAGGATACACCCAGAGCTTACGAGAATGATCATCAATGAAGGTCACAAAGTAAAGTGCACCACCTTTTGACTTTACTTTAAAAGGACCACACAAATCAGAGTGTACTAGCTCTAATAAATCGGGCTTTCTTGAGGGAGGATGGCTATGAAAGGAAACCCTTTTCTGTTTGCCAGCTAAACAATGTATGCACCTTTGCAGCTTTGCTTGTTTTACTCCAGAAAGCAAACTTTTCTTAGCCAAACACGTAATCCCTCTCTCACTCATATGACTCAATCTTCGATGCCACAATTCTGACAAACTATCACTTTCCACCAGATTTATTGAGTCATTAGAATAGAGCCTTGTGTCACATATAATTGACCAGACTTGACTCCTCGAGCCACTACTAACGAGCCCTTGGTGAGCTTCCATTGGCCGTTAAAGAGAGCATTATGGTAACCTTCATCGTCTAATCTTCCTGCGGAGATCAAATTGAAAGGAAAGTCTGGAGCATGCTTCACATCTTGAAGAACTAACGTTGAACCATTATTAGTTTTCAAACAAACTGTGCCAACACTAAACACCTTAACTTCACTGGCATTGCCCATCTTTAACACTCCAGAATCAACATGAGTATAAGATGAGAAAAAATCTTTTCTTGGTGTGACATGTGAGGTAGCTCCAGAATCTACTATCCAGCTCGTCTCATGGGATACTAAATTGATGACGTTTTCATCATAAGCAAAAAGAAGGTCATCTTGAACAATAGCAGCAACATTGTTCTCGTTATTTTCAACTTTCTTTCCTTCTCTAGTGTCTTGATTCAACTTGCTGCAAAACCTTTTGATGTGTCCTTTCTTGCCACAGTGGTTGCATGTAACATTATAGTATTTGGATCTTGACTTACTTCTACTTTTACCTCTATTCCTTGAGCCTCTTGTTCTATCTCTCCCCCGGTCTTCTGTAACCAAGATATCTGCTTGTGAGGATGAACCCTGCGATTTTCTCCTTACTTCCTCGTTCAACACACCACTCTTGGCATATTCTATGGTCACCTTACCTCCAGGAGCTGAATTTGTCAAAGAAACACGAAGAGTTTCCCAAGAGTCTGGCAGAGTATTAAGAAGCCAAAGTCCTTGTATCTCATCATCAAAATTAACCCCCATTCCAGATAGCTGATCAAGGACGCCCTGAAAATCATTTATGTGATCAAGGATAGGGCTGCCTTCCTTGTATTTAAAGGTCATCAATTGCTTTATCAGAAACAATTTGTTGTTCCCGGTTTTTGAAGCATAAAGAGTCTCTAGCTTTTCCCACAATGATCTCGCATGTATCTCGTTCACAATATGGTTGCCAACATTATCTTCAACCCATTGCCGTATATATCCACATACTTGTTGGTGCTCGAAATCCCAATCTTCATCGGATATATTCTCGGGTTTATGAGCTGAAAAAACGGGTAGATGCATCTTCTTCACGAACAACAAGTCTTTCATCTTGCTTCTCCAAACATTATAATTTCTCCCATTTAAGCATACCATCTTGCTCATATTCACCTCCATTCCGTAATAACCCGGATAAATAACCAAGGCTCTGATACCACTGTTATGTCGAGGAAGAGGCAAATCCGAAAATAAAGAAGATAAAAAACACCAAATTTTAACGTGGAAAACCCTTCAAATCGAAGGTAAAAACCACGGGGTCACAAAGATCCAAAAAGCTCCACTATAACAATAAGAGGGTTACAAAAGTTCTCCAAATTGACTACACAACAAGGGCCAAACACGGAGCAACAATAGCAACAAGAGCAACAACTAATCAATTGAAGAAAGAGTATAATCCACAAAATGAAGCTGCTGTTCGAGGCTCAAAATCAGATGATACGAGCCTCCAAATCCGATCTCCACCGTTTAAATCCAAGACCAAGATGTTATGAACACTCAGTCAAACTTTCAGCCCGATCCAACGGTTAACGAATCGGAAAACGTGATTTGAAGTTAGCTGGTCGGAATAAAAATCTGCAGCAAAACAAATACTTTTTTTTCTCTCTTCTCTCTTGATGAAAGCTCTCCCAAAACCCACTCTTATGTGCTTAAGTCTTTCAAAGACTTGTATCAATGAGCATAGAATAATTCTCCAAGGTTGTCCTATTTATAGATCATGAGTGGAGCTTTCTCTTAAAGCCAAAACCCACTCAAAATAGGAATAAACCGAATCCAATTCCAAATAGGATTGGAAACCAAAAGAGAATAGGATTAGGCCATTGGGCCTTTAGTTGGACAACATGGGCATGTGGCCATAAACTCCCCCTCCAGCCAAGGGGCCAAATGTGTCTTCAAGTAGAGGAACTATTGACAGGCTTC